>NW_022589713.1:36570259-36873467 GCF_004348235.1 Phoca vitulina | reverse complement strand
CCTGGTTCAGTTTTGGTAGTTGATACATCTCTAGGAATGCATCCATTAGGAAGTCCTTGCTTCTTATTGACTGGTAATTCCAAATCACATATCTTCAGTTTCTACATTTCCTTTTCCTTACCCTTTTAAAGTCTTTATTTTACCTTACCCACAGGTAAACATGGTAAGCAATGGATGTCTTTCTCCACATTTGCCTGAGTTATTTGTCTAGTTTGCCATTTTAAACATTTGATATCCAAGTCATTATGTTGAATATTCCACATTTCCTATTGGAAGTAGATGTGAGAGGGATTACAGGATGGTCAGATGTCTTACTTTAACATGTCTTTTGGGGCGGGGGGAGTGGTTTGACCAAAGGAAATGTCCTCCTATTCTTAAACACAAATTAATTTATTGATAATTAAGAAATTAGATGAATTATTTGATGATGAGAAGATGTATGTTTTGATTATCTACTGTTATAGAACGAATCATCCCAAAATTTAATTACTTAACAACAGTCTGTATGGGTGTGCTCTGCAGTTCCTCTGTTGGTTCCAACAGGCTCACTTATGTGGATGCATCCGACTGAAGTATTGTCTTGTTCAGAACGTCCAAGATAGCCTCACATATCTGACAGTGAGTGTTGATTCTTGGCGAGGGCCCCTTGAATCTGTTCCAGGTAGCCTTTTGTTTATGTGACTGTGATAGAGTGGCATTCCAAGAGGATTCCCCTGGATCATCTCATGCCTATACTGCCTACCCCTGGCCCATGCTGGAAATTGCAGGAACCCTCTTCATCCTGCAGTGTCCCTCTAGCTCTATCTGCAGAGAGTTTAACATTGTGCTCACTTTATAGGAAAAATACTTAAAGAAATGCCATTGTTTATTGAAGGGTGCATTAGGAGCTAGGAGGTATTAAATCGATAGCTAAGACATGAAGTCCAAGGTCTGGCTCAACACACCTGAGGATGGGGCATTAGTAGAATAGGTCCACAGTACTGCCATGGCATGGTCAATGCCTTTATTTCCTCCATACAATACAATACAATTTATTTCTCTATACTTCAAGCTTTGGTACATCGCCAGAGTGTGAAAATGAAATTCTCCTTCAGTTCAATTCTTAACAGACTCAGCATATTTAGGCAGAAGCAGGAGCTGTGGTTTGGCTGGGTTGGATTTTATGTTGGAATAGTGGGAGACCTGGAATTTTCCTCTGGGCATTATAGACCCACTGGGTATCTCTCAACCTGGCAGTCACTTAATGGAGATACTATTGTTCAGAAGATCTGCAGAATGAAACTGTTCATCACTTCACCTGTTTCTCATGTAGATACTTCAGCACTTGTCAGGAGCAGATAACTTAGTTCTTTCCCATGGGGAGAATTCAACTTAATTTGGGGAGACACACACACACACACACACACATATATATACACACACAAGTAGAATGATCAAGGATTAGTAAGCCACACAGTGCTTATGTGAGCCTCTGGCAGGTGCACAGAGGAAGTCCCTAGGAATGGTACAGAAAGCTATGGTAGAACAGGGAGCTGCCAGTGCTGCAGAACTTGAGGGACAGGCCCGGGGGTGGAGGGGGCACCATACTTTTCTGTGTAATAGTTGTGCCATGGTCTATGCACTATGCAGGGTTTATACAAAGTAACTTATATTTTCCTCCCATACAGACACTATGACAGGACTTGCTTGGAAGGGAGTCTGACCGACTGATCAAACAGTCAGAAGGGAAAAAAAGAAAAGAGAACAGTGATGAGGGTAAACAGAGAAAGGAAACTGTGGGGGAAGTGAGAGGATTTAAACAGTGGGGAAATATGAAGGTCAAATTATCATATCAGAGGCAGAGAATTAAAGAAACATTTTAGTTATTTTGCAGTGCTACATTCAGCCTGTCTTGTTCTTATGAATATATTACCCAATGACATTACCAATCATAAATCCATTTATATCAATTTATTTCATAACTTATTTAGCTAATATTAATACTCTGTACTATTATTACATTTTAAACTTAATTTTAATTATTGATTTTTAATCTTGGCATTTCAGAATGCCCTTAACAATCCTAGGAGAGGCTATAGCACAATGCCAATAAAAGAAAACCTCTTTTGAAGTGGCAGATATTGTTTTCTCTAAAATAGTAGGCTGATAGTTACAAGTCCAATATTTGAAATTCAAACTGCCCTTTAGGGAAGAAATTTTCAAAAAAATACACGTAACAACAAAACAATAAACTGTCAATCTGTGACAATATTATGGTCTATAATAAAATGACAAAATAAAGATTTGAAAATGTGAACTGTATGTAACTTTGATACATATTGGTAACACTCAGCCGTTTCAAAACCTCATTTTCACAGAAAGCAAAACTTGCAGGATCCACACATTTGGTGGGTAAATTCTGAAGATTTTATATATATTACCTAATCACATTTTAGTGTTCTAGGGTTTCAAGAGAACCTTATCTATTCCCCTTAAAGCACTTGCCTCTCAGTCTACCCAGATCCCCTTACCTTATTTACTCTAAATTTATCCCCAATTTTTATAACAAAGCCTGCTTCATCCATAAGCTTTATAAACTGTGTTCCAAATCACAGCAGTGAGAGTAGTAATGAGTAGTAATAAGAAAAATCCTTAGTAATGAGCGGTCATTGGGTTTGCCTGCAGGGCTGTCCTCCCTTAGGAGCCAATATAATGTGGTGCAGACTCTAGGCTGGGTTTCATCCTGGCTCTATGCCTTCCTGTTTGAATTCGGGCAAGTAGCTTACTATTTCTGGGTCTCAGTTTCCTTATCTGAAATGGCAGAGCGGGTGGTGATAGTAATAGTTCCTACTGCATAAGGGTGTTGTGAGGATTGAAAAGATAGATGATAGATATATAGGTAGATAGAAAAATAGATAGAGATAAGTAGATTGCACTAGCATTTGGAGTCTAGCAGGGATTCAATACATATTAGCTGGGAGCAATAGCTTTATTCTTTAGGAAAATATTTCTTCCCCCACTCCACTCCAGGTACTATTCCAGGTGGGTTAGTAAGTCCCATTGCATTAGATATCTTGCCTCTCTGGCTTGTTTGTGCTGCCCAGACTTGGTGTTTCTCCCAAGGTAGGCCAGTGCTAGCATTCCCACCCCTGTGGGGAAAATGGCAGGAGTGGGAGGGTTCTCTTCATTGAAACTGGTCTAGTTGGAATTCTTTCCTGAGAATGTGCTTAGCTGGGACTCAGTAAAAAGGTGAAGCTTGAATGTGAAAGGCCCAGGAAGGTTTGGTGGCCATGTTTGTAGCCATGGTGGAGGTCCATCTGAGAAGGAGGCCAATACTTGGAGAGAATAAGAGGGATAAAAGGAAAAGTTCTGGCAATGTCCAAACCCTAGATTCCATTTTCCTTAAGACCCAGCTGCAACTTTGCTCTTCTTATATGTACAGAAGCCTATCAATGAATTAATTCCTCTGGTTGCCTAACCTTGCTGTGTATCTTTCGCTTGACTCTTAGTTCAGGTTGCCCCCAGGGTACACTCGGAGACAAAGGTTCATGTGCAAGTGGTTTGTTCCAGAGGGGATCCTAGGAAACAAGGGTGGGGTGGGGGGGGGGAAGAGAGACAAAGAAGGGAAGACAACAGATAAAGAGTTTCTTGGGGCAATTCACCACTATGAGCGACTGGGTCTTCAACCTGCTGGAGCCAGTTTAAATGTATAACTCAATGATCTCACCCAAGAGGAGAGAGTGGGATGATTATGCCCAGTCATACATCATTGGTTAAGGTCGGTTCCTGGGGTACACAAGTTGACTGACACTTCAGCCTTGTTGTGCTGTAGGCAAAGAAGGTCCAACAGGTTAAGAAAAATCCTCAGACAAACAGGTAAATGGTTGGGACTCAGGCCAGTATGCTCTGAAGAAGTAAGGGTCAAAGGGAGTAGGGAAGATAGCTACAGCATCTGCTTTGACTTACAAAGGAAAACACTCTGACTAGTGCATGAGAAACACACTTGCAGTGTGGCCTCAAAGTCTTTGTGCAAGCCAGGCAGAAATGTGTCTGATCCTCTTCTGTTCTTTGAGCAAATCTAAAATTTTCCCAACTCTTTCTGGACACAGTCTTCTATGTCAATAGTAGGAAGTCATTAAAGAAGTCCCTGACAACTGGTTTGAGATTTTCCTCCTAGTTAGATGGAGGTGAGAATTTTTTTTTTTTTCCACAATCTCACCCTGAGAGACTTTCTGCCTCCCTATAGTTCTGGACTCGTAAAGAAGATGGTAATGTGATGCAGATGATGTAATGATCGTTTGAAAATAACTGTGAAAGTAATAACTAAAAATCAGAAGCAGATTAGGAATCTTCTCTGTGAGTATGTCTACTAGCTTGTATAAAGACTGTCAAGTTCACTTGGAAGTTGCTTGACTGCTTTTTAAAAATCGGTCTTTTGTTAAGGAGCAAGACTATACATTTTTATGTGATTTTATATTTAGAGGAAGGCATTTGTATAATTATATACTAGAATTGAGAGATTGTATTATCCTTCTTTGTAAAATTACCATAATTACTTTATTTAGTTATGTACTTGAATTTTAAAAGCTGGTGATATTTGGCTTGAATACAAATACAAAATGTGTGATGTCAACCAATATGCTAGCTATTTTTTTTAAACATCATTAGAAACAAGCAAATGGCAGTCGATGTACAATGAGAAATTTCGAGGCTGTTGGATCTGAATTTAATTTCTGTTTGTGACTCGAAGTAGGCAGTGCTTGATAATTTGATGGCTAGAGTGTAATCACTGGGTGAATGTAATCCATTTGTTTAATTGCCCAGACTCCTCACTGTATTTACAGTTAATTGGTTCTCATTATGGTCCTCCTAATAGATACCATAAAGCAGTAGGATTAGAGAAACCTGAAAAAGAACATTTAATTTGTGTTCCTTCTTGAAGCAAAGACTTTACAAGTGTATATCTGGTTCATTTTTCACCGTCTTCATGACAGGTTAAGGGGGAAAAAGTCTCCAAGGGAGGTGATTTATAAATTCTTTTCATTGTTTGGGGCCTTTGAAAATTTCTATAGCCAGAAAGCGAAAAACCCAAAAGTGTTCTTCTGTCTAATTGAAGTCCTTTTCTTATGACTTGAAATTCTTTTTGGACTCTAGTGACTGTGCAGAGCAGCGGATCACTAACCACCATTTAATAATTCTTCATATAGTGAAAGATTCTAAGTCTTTCCTTCTAAATTTCTTCCCTCTTTCTTCATAGTTCTAAACCTTCAATTCAGGCTTCCATATATTCCACAAAAAAACTGCCCATACTAAACCTTTTCTAATGCCTTAGGAAAGCCGCATGAACTCATCTGACGAGGAGGAATCCAAGTTCCCTTTTTTAAAGTGCAATTTTAGTGCTGCATTTTTAGCTCAAATAGATGCATTTGTTCCACATAAGGGTTGATTTTACTTCGTTTCATTTACTGACTTCATTTACTGATGGAGCAAATTAAAATTGTAAATGTCCCTAAAAGATTTTCCAGTCTGCTTTCTCTTCCCTTCCTCCTTCCCCACATTTACCCTCACTGTAAAATCTGGAGCTTTCCTACATTAGTTGGGTTTCAGGCAATTTGCAAAGAATTTGATTGAAAACAAATTGGTTGTGGTGCCAATGTAAGCAAATAATGAAATTAGTATAAATGAATATTTCTCATCACTGATTTTTAAAATTGTAGATTGTAATTTTCAGAATGTTTTTAGATATGTAAACATTTTTTCTTATTTTTTTTTCTTTTTTCCCCTATGTATTTGGTATTTTATTTCTAGATTATTTTCAACTATTGTGGCTATTGTACAGTGAAATGGGGGGCTGGTTAGGTTGGCTAGGTAAATAATGGTAAGTGGTATTATAGTAGTGTGTTTGTTGACCTAAAAGCATATGCACAGTATATTGTTAAGTGGAAAGATAGGTTACTGATAGTATATGTATATTATGATCATAAAAACAGAAATATCTGAAAATCCTGCCAAATCTGGCATCATGAACTAAAAGTGAATTAAAAATTAAAGGATGACAATCAGAAATAAAACAAAGAACAACAAAACCCCTAAGTCCCCCAAAAGTTCAAAACTTGATGATTAAAGTTTCTTCTAATTGTTTGCTTATGATAAAAGCAGTATATTCTCATTGCAGAAAATAATGAAAAAAATCCTATTAGGAACACTCATAATCCTACTAGCCCAGAGGTGGGACAAAACTCAAAAAACCACTTCGTGTCTCAATTTCAAATCCTCCTCTGTGTACATACATAGATACACATGCGCTGATATAAATGAATGCTCTTTTTTTTACCTGAGCTTTATATCCATATTGTGTTCTGTTATCTGGGTAAATCATAAATTAGTCAACCAGTCTACTTTTTTAAGACATTAAAAATTATTTCCAGCTTCTCCCTAATTCATATGACACAGGGCATGTATAATTGGCTGAAAATCAATTAGAAATAAGAAGGCAAAGAAGTTTTTACAGCAAAATAATTATCAATATGTAGAAAATCCAACAACTGGGAATATTCATTGGTGATTAATTTCTCGTTTTCTAAAAGAAAATTTCATTTTCACCAGAGTTTATTATGGCCATTAAGGTAAGAATAGCTAGCTAGAAGTTCTTAGGCCTTTGTATGTGTCAATGTCAGAATTTAAACTAGATCAGTCTTAACTGAATGTTTTCTAACTGAGTAGTTTTTAACCAAATTGTTGGCCACTGGCAAGTACACATGTATATGGCACCTTCTCGGATTAACAGGGCCTTTCCTCCTTATCTGTTCATACACAGTTAACAAAAGATTTTCATTATTTTCTGTTTTTGCTCTGGTCATGTGAATAAAATTGTGTTTCCTTGCTTATGGGTATCACCTACCTAGTAATATATATTTTCAAGTTTTGTACTAATGGATTAGGGACAAATAACCTGTGTTTTGATGGAATCATGAACCCTTCTGCTGCCCCATCGATGGCGAGCAGCAGAACAAGCTTGGAGAAGGACACAGGTAGCTGAAGGGGCTGCAGGAGACTGGGGAAATGGGAAGTGAGTGTGTGCTGGAGGGTGTGAGGAGGTGTTTGACTAAGATACTGATCAAGGGCAAGAGGGGGGAATTTCAACTTTAACCACTGGTGCCCCTGATCCCTATTTTGCTGAGAAAGTAGGAGCAATAAAAAGAGAACTTCTCCCAGCTCTTCTTCCACGCCTTCCCACCTATCTGGCCCTGTGTCCCTATAATGGCCCTCCTGTCATGTGACTCTGTTTCCATGGTCCTAGAAATGCCAGCCCTCCTCCTGTGTCTCCATTTCCTACAGGGCATCACTCCAGAATGCTCCCCTCTCAATTTTGCAGTATTAATTTCTGTGCTTCCACTGACTCAGTCCTACCAATTTGCTAGCGTACTGTCATTTTTCCCGTCTTAAAAACAAACACTTCTCTTTCCCTTTAGCTACTGACCCACTTTCCTCTTTTCTTTTATAGCAAAACTCTGAAAGAGAGGACTTGGCATATAGTAGGTGCTCAGTAAATACTTGTTCAGTGAATGAATGAATGAATGAATGAATGAAAGCACTTAATGAGTAAGGCTTTATGATAATCCCAGTGAGGGCTGATTTGAACCTGCTGTTAATGGGAATAAAAGAGAAAGGGGATATGGGGGAATGGGGTTCTTGGGAATTCTCCATACCTTCCTTTCAATTTTGTTGTGAACCTAAAACTCCTCTAAAATAATAGTCTTTTTTTTTAAAAAGAGGAGATAGTATATAAATTTCAAAGGAAAAACTCGAAGTCCTTGTGGTCACTTATTTTATGTATATGTAACATAGAGAAAAATAGAACACAATTTTAGGATTCTGTGTTTGATAATAAGATTAATTAGTGGTACAATGGATGGATATACTTGATAGAAGTGATTTGTTTTCTTGTTTCAATATTTGCATTTCCATTTTTTATACATCTTCTCTAATAAGGATAAAAACCTTGTCATCTTAATGTTACAGATACTGGTTGACCAGGTAATATTCTCTTCTAACATTTCTAACTCATGGTTGATGACTCACATTGAGCTGAAATGGAATTTGCTTCTGTTCACTTTGAGTTTTAATTACTCTGGGGAGTTGGCTGAGGTCTGGGAAGGGGTCACCCAGAGTAACAGCATTAGCCCACTTGGCCTGAGGTATCCCAAAATGTTCCTGTGACCCCAGCTGCAGCTGTTAGGCCAACTCACAAAATGGCTAGTGCTCATCCCCAGGCCCGAGCATCACAGGCTATTGGACACAAGATATACTTTACAAGAATTCCCTCAATAGGTAGATTGTTCCCCCAATCTCTCTTTCTTTTTCTGTCTTTCTTTTTTATTTGTAGTTATATTTTATTTGGTTTGGGACAATTCCTCAAACACATATAGACTGGACATTTGTCATATTTTCTGACTGTCCAGATGACTTTTGAACACATGTTCTACATTTGGGGAATTTCCTACTTGATGAATATCCTCTCCTTAAGCAAGTCACCAGAAAAAATCTAGCAAGTGGCTACCATGGGGCTCAGACTCCATCATTCAGATAACCTCAGCAAGAGTTGGATTTGCAAGTGAAAATGGGAGAGGGCACGTGCTGGGCCGAGTCCAATTTGGAGCGAGGGCAGAAGTGGTGGTGGAAGATGGTGATGCTGGGCTCCTGATGTCTGTTGCCCTGTGTCAGTGGTGCTAACTGTGCCAGGCGTATTGTTCCTCACTGTACAGCCCCCAAGCCTGACCCTGGGGTCCTCTTGGAGACTGTCAGCTTCTTAATGGCCTTTAATAAGTGCCTTTTCTGCATAAAGGAGCTGTAGTGCCTCTATGGCACAGGTGTAGTGGTAATGGTTTTTAATGAGTGCAGTAAAGCGTAAAGAAAAGAGAGGACATCAGATGCACACTTACCCAATTCCCTCTTCCCCCATGAAAGTGGGAGAGGAGTGCAAAAATGGTGATGGATCTCCTTTTATTTATATTAATAATAATAAATAACACTTTGTTGAGCACTTACTATTTGGGAATTGTCTCATATAATGCTTTCAGTGGTCTTATGAGGAGGATCATCATTATCTCTACTTTTAGATGGGAAACATGGTTTTTTTTGAGAGTCCATAGTCTCTCATGGTTCACCCCCCTCCCCGAGTCCCCCCTTCATTTTTCCTTTCCTTCTCCTAATGTCCTCCATGCTAGTCCTTATGTTCCACAAATAAGTGAAACCATATGATAATTGACTTTCTCTGCTTGACTTATTTCACTTAGCATAATCTCCTCCAGTCCCATCCATGTTGATGTAAAAGTTGGGTATTCATCCTTTCTGATGGCTGAGTAATATTCCGTTGTATATATGGACCACATCTTCTTTATCCATTTGTCTGTTGAAGGGCATCTCGGCTCTTTCCACAGTTTGGCTATTGCGGACATTGCTGCTATGAACATTGGGGTGCATATGGCCCTTCTTTTCACTACATTTGTGTCTTTGGGGTAAATACCCAGGAGTGTGATTGCTGGGTCATAGGGTAGCTCTATTTTTAAATTTTTGAGGAACCTCCACACTGTTTTCCAAAGTGGCTGTACCAACTTGCATTCCCACCAACAGTGTAAGAGGGTTCCCCTTTCTTCACAACCTCTCCAACATTTATTCTTTCTTGCCTTGTCAGTTTTTGCCATTCTAACTGGTGTAAGGTGGTATCTCAATGTGGTTTTGATTTGAATTTCCCTGATGGCAAATGATGATGAACATTTTTTCATATGTCTGTTAGCCATTTGTATGTCTTCTTCTTTTTTTTTTTTTTTAAAGATTTATTTATTTGACAGAGAGAGACACAGCGAGAGAGGGAACACATGCAGGGGGAGTGGGAGAGGGAGAAGCAGGCTTCCCGCCGAGCAGGGAGACCGATGCGGGGCTTGATCCCAGGACCCTGGGATCATGACCTGAGCCGAAGGCAGATGCTTAACAACTGAACCACCCAGGCGCCCCTGTATGTCTTCTTTTGAGAAGTGTCTGTTCATGTCTTCTGCCTATTTTTTGACTTGATTATTTGTTTTTTGGGTGTTGAGTTTGAGAAGTTTTTTATAGATCTTGGATATCAGCCCTTTGTCTGTAGTGTCATTTGCAAATATCTTCTCCCACTCTGTGGGAGACTTTGTTTTGCTGTTTTGTTGACTGTTTTGTTGACTGTTTCCTTTGCTGTGCAGAAGTTTTTTATCCTGATGAAGTCCCAAAAGTTCATTTTCACTTTTCTTTCACTTGCCTTTGGAGATGTATCTTGAAAGAAGTTACTGTGGCTGATGTCGAAGAGGTTACTGCCTATGTTCTCCTCTAGGATTTTGATGGATTCCTGTCTCACATTGAGGTCTTTCATCTATTTTGAGTTTATCTTTGTGTATGGTGTTAGAGAATGGTCGAGTTTCATTCTTCTGTATATAGCTGTCCAGTTTTCCCAGCACCATATATTGAAGAGACTGTCTTGTTTCTATTGCCTATTTTTTCCTGCTTTGTTGAGGATTATTTGACCATAGAGTTAAGGGTCCGTATCTGGGCTCTCTATTCTGTTCCATTGGTTTATGTCTGTTTTTGTGCCAGTACCGTGCTGTCTTGGTGATCACAGCTTTATAATATAGCTTGAAATCAGGCAATGTGATGCCCCCAGCTTTGTTTTTCTTTTTCAACATTTCCTTGGCGATTGGAGGTCTTTTCTGATTCCATACAAATTTTAGGATTATTTGTTCCAGCACTTTGAAAAATGTCATTGGAATTTTGATCGGGATGGCGTTGAAGGTATAGATTGCTCTGGGTAGCATAGACATTTTAACAATGTTTATCCTTCTGATCCATGAGCATGGAATGTTTTTCCATCTTTTTGTGTCTTCAATTTCTTTCATGAGTGTTCTGTAGTTCCTAGAGTATAGATCCTTTACTTCTTTAGTTAGGTTTATTCCAAGCGAGGTACCTTATGGTTTTTGGTGCCATTATAAATGGGATCGATTCTCTAATTTCTCTTTCTACAGTTGCATTGTTAGTGTATAAGAAAGCAACTGATTTCTGTGCATTGATTTTTGTATCCTGCCACATTACTGAATTCCTGTATGAGTACTAGTAATTTGGGGGTGGAGTCTTTTGGATTTTCCACATAAAGTATCATGTCATCTGCGAAGAGTGAGAGTTTGACTTCTTCTTTGCCAATTTGAATACCTTTTATTTCTTTTTGTTGTCTGATTGCTGTTGCTAGGACTTCTAGTACTATGTTGAACAATAGTGGCGAGAGTGGGCATCCTTGACGTGTTCCTGATCTTAAGGGAAAGGCTCTCAGCTTTTCCCCATTGAGGATGATATTCGCTGTGGGTTTTTCATAGATGGATTTTATGAAATTGAGGAATGGTTCCTCTATCCCTATACTCTGAAGAGTTTTAATCAGGAAAGGATGTTGTATTTTGTCAAATGCTTTTTCTGCATCAATTGAGAGGACCATATGGTTCTTCTCTCTCCTCTTATTAATGTGTTCTATCACATCTATTGATTTGCGAATGTTGAACCACCCTTGCATCCCGGGGATAAATCCCACTTGGTCGTGGTGGATAATCCTTTTAATGTATTGTTGGATCCTATTAGCTAGGATTTTGTTGAGGATTTTGGAATCCATATTCATCAGGGATATCGGCCTGAAATTCTCCTTTTTGATGGGGTCTTTGCCTGGTTTGGGGATTAAGGTAATGCTGGCCTCATAGCATGAAGTCTGGAAGCTTTCCTTCTGTTTCTATTTTTTGGAACAGCTTCAGGAAAATAGGTATTATTTCTTCTTTAATGTTTGGTAGAATTCCCCAGGGAATCCATCAGGCCCTGAACTCTTGTTTTCTGGGAGGTTTTTGATCACTGCTTCAATCTCGTTACTGGTTATTGGCCTATTCAAGTTGTCAATTTCTTCCTGTTTCAGTCTTGGTAGTTTATAGGTTTCCAGGAAGGCATCCATGTCTTCCAGGTTGCTCAATTTATTGGCATATTGTTGTTGATAATAATTTCTAATATTTGTTTCTATTTCCTTGGTGTTAGTCGTGATCTCTCCCCTTTCATTCATAATTCTATTAATTTGGGTCCTTTCTCTTTTCTTTTGGATAAGTCTGGCCAGTGGTTTATCGATCTTATTAATTCTTTCAAAGAACCAGCTTCTAGTTTCATTGATTTGATCTACTATGTTTCTGGTTTCTAATTCATTAATCTCTGCTCTAATCTTAATTATTTCCCTTCTAATGCATGGCTTAGGCATCGTTTGTTGCTTTCTCTCTAGTTCTTTAAGGTGTAAAGTTAGTTAGTGAATTCAGGATTTTTCTATTTTTTTGAGTGAGGCTTGGATGGCTATGTATTTCCCCCTTAGGACTGCCTTTGCAGTATTCCATAGGTTTTGGACTGATGTGTTTTCGTTCTCATTGGTTTCCATGACTTGTTTATGAGACTGACGCGCTACCTACTGCGCTAACGAGGCACCTTCCATGACTTGTTTAAATTCTTCTTTGATTTCTTGGTTGACCCAAACATTATTAAGCAGAGTGGTCTTTAGCTTCCAAGTGTTTGAATTTCTTCCAAATTTTTTCTTGTGATTGAGTCCCAGTTTTAAAGCATTATGGTCTGAATATGCAGGGAATAATCTTAATCTTTTGGTATCTGTTGAGACCTAATTTGTGACCCAGTATATGGTCTCTTCTGAAGAAAGTTCCATGTGTACTCGAGAAGAATGTGTATTTTGTTGTTTTAGGGTGGAATGTTCTGTATGTATCTATGAGGTCCATCTGGTCCAGTGTGTCATTCAAAACTCTTGTTTCTTTGTTGATTTTCTGCTTAGATGATCTGTCTTTTGCTGGGAGTGCAGTATTGAGGTCTCCTACAATTAACGTATTATTATCAATATGACTCTTTATTTTGGTTAACAGTTGGCTTATGTGGTTGGCTGCTCCCATGTTGGGGGTGTAGATATTTACAATTTTAGATATTCTTATTGGATAGACCCTTTAAGAATGATATAGTGTCCTTCTGTGGACAGAAACAGTCTGTAACTACAGTCTTTAGCTTAAAATCTAATTTGTCCGATGTAAGAATTGCTACCCCAACTTTCTTTCGAGGTCCGTTGGCATGGAAGATGGATCTCCATCCCTTCACTTTCAGTCTGGATGTATCTTTAGGTTCAAAATGAGTCTCTTGTAGACAGCATATGGATGGGTCCTGTCTTTTTATCCAATCTGCAACCCTGTGCCGCTTTATGGGAGCGTTTAGGCCATTCACATTGAGAGTGATTATTGTTGAAAGATATGAATTTATTGTCATTATGCTGCCTGTGAAGTCCTTGTTTCTATAGATTGTCTCTCTAAATTTCTGTTCTGTATCACTCTTGGGGTCTTTCTCCTTTTACAGAACCCCCCTTAATATTTCTTGCAGGGCCATTTTAGTGGTCATATGTTCTTTCAGTTTCTGTCAGTCTTGGAAGCTCTGCATCTATCCATCCATTCTAAATGACAGCCATGCCGTATAAAGTGTTCTTGGCTGCATGTTCTTCTCGCTTAGTAACCTGAATATGTCTTGCCAGCCCTTTCTGTCTTGCCAGGTCTCTGTGGATAGGTCTGACATTATTCTGATGTTCCTCCCTCTATACATAAGGAATCTCTTCCCCCTAACTGCCCTTAAGATGGTTTCCTTGGGAGGGGCGGAGCAAGATGGCAGAGGAGTAGGAGACCTGGATTTCATCTGGTCCCAGGAATTCAGCTGGATAGGGATCAAACCATTCTGAACAACTACGAACTCAACAGGAGATCGAAGAAAAGAATAGCAGCAACTCTCTGAACAGAAAAGCGACCACTTTCTGGAAGGTAGGACCTGTGGAGAAGTGAATCCAAGGTTATATTTGGGAGGATAGACGGCGGGGGAGGGGGCCTCCGTTGACTGCTTCTGGCAAGTGATAGAGCCGTGGAGCACAAAATTGGAACTTTTAGAAGTCTGCTCCACTGAGGGATGTCGCTCCAGTGGCTAAGCAGGGGTGGAACCCTCGCTGGGACAGTGTGGTCTCAGGATCCTCGGGGTCACAGGAAGACCTGGGGTGCCTGAGTGCGGCAGAGCTCCCAGGTTTTGGAGCAGGGAAGCCAGCTGCAGAGACGGAGCCAAGGCATGGACTCTCACCTCGGAGTTGCCATAAACCGTGATCAGCGGCACAGTCAGGCCACTGCTCCTCCAGCAGGGACCCAACAAGTGGCAGATCCGGGGAGACTCCCCTTCCTCCCCCGGGAGGAGTGGTGCGGGAGTACACCGCAGGGATCTGCTGGGTTTGGGGACTCCGCACGGGGTCGGGTGCCAGAGATAGAAGCTCGGTCACAGGCTGGGTGAGCACGGAGTGTGGCCAGAGACTGGGGAGATGGGAGTGACTGACTGCTTTTCTCTGGGGGCTCACTGAGGAGTGAGGCTCCGAGTTCTCGGCTCCTCCAGGGTGGAGATTGGGAGGCCATCATCTTCACTGTCGTCCTCTAAAGCTGTACAGAAAGCTTGCAGGGAACAAAAGCTCCCAAGAGCAAACCTGAGCAGATTAAAGACATTTGGGAACCAGGGCAACAGGCCCCTCCCCCAGAAGATCAGCAAGAACAGCCAGCCAAGACCAAGTTTAGTGATCAATGAGAATGGCAGAACTCCAGCGCTAGGGGAGTACTGCACATAGAATTCATGGCTTTTTTACCATGATTCTTTAGTTTTTCAAAGTTAATTTTTTTTAACTGTCTTTTTTTTTTTTGAATTTTTCTTTTTCCCTTTTTCAACCACCATCCTATCAATCCCTTTTTTAAAAAAATATTTTTATTTTTCATTTTTAGAGTCATATTCTATCCCTTCATAGTAGTTACCCTTATTTTTGATATATATATATATATGTGTAAGTTGTTCTGTCTTTAAAATTTTGAGGTACAGTTTCTACTAACAGATCGAAATATACCCTAAATCTCTAGTGTATGACTTTGTTCTAGTCTCCTGCCTGATCACATTCTCTCCCCCCCTTTTTTTTTAAATCCTCTTCTTTCTTTTTTCAACCAACTTCTTATCAATTCCTTTTATAAAATCTTTTATAATTTTCATCTTTACAGCCATATTCCATCCCTTCATCATATTAACCCTTATTTTTGTACATATATAAGTTTTTCTTTCTTTAAAATTTTGGGAGGCACTTTCTTCCAACAGACCAAAATACACCCAAAATCTAGTGTGTGGCACTGATCTATGCACCCAGCCTGATCATATTTGATCATATTCTGTTTTTTTTGTTTTGTTTTGTTTTTGTTTCTTTTTATCTTTATCTTTATCTTTTTCTTTTTTTCTCTTTCTTTTTTCTTTCTTTCCCTTTCTTTTCCCCCGGTTTCAGGTCTTTTCTGATTTGTTTAGTGTATATTTTCTGGGGACGTTGTTACCCTGTTAGCATTTTGTTCTCTCATTCATCTATTCTCCTCTGGACAAAATGACAAGATGGTAAAAATCACCTCAAAAAAAAGAACAAGAAGCAGTACTGACTGCCAGGGACCTACTCAATACGGACATTAGTACGATGTCGGAACTAGAGTTCAGAATGATGATTTTAAAGATACTAGCTGGGCTTGAAAAAAGCATGGAAGTTATTAGAGAAACCCTTTCTGGAGAAATAAAAGAATTAAAATCTAACCAAGTCAAAATCAAAAAGGCTATTAATGAGGTGCAATAAAAAATGGAGGCTCTGACTGCTAGGATAAATGAGACAGAACAGAGAATTAGTGATACAGAAGACCAAATGATGGAAAATAAAGAAGCTGAGAAAAAGAGAGATAAACAACTACTGGATCACAAGGGCACAATTCGAGAGATAAGTGATACCATAAGACGAAACAATATTAGAATAATTGGGATCCCAGAAGAAGAAGAAAGAGAGAGAGGGGCAGAAGGTATAATGGAGCAAATTATAGCAGAGAACTTCCCTAATTTAGGGAAGGAAACAAGCATCAAAATCCAGGAGGCACAGAGAACCCCTCTCAAAATCAATAAAAATAGGTCAACACCCTGACATCTAATAGTAAAACTTACAAGTCTCAGAGACAAAGAGAAAATCCTGAAAGCTGCTCAGGAGAGCTGTAACCTACAATGGTAGAAACATTAGATTGGCAACAGACCTATCCACAGAGACCTGGCAGGCCAGAAAGGACTGGCATGATATATTCAAAGCACTACACGAGAAAAATATGCAGCCAAGAATACTATATCCAGCTAGGCTGTCATTGAAAATAGAAGGAGAGATAAAAAGCTTCCAGGACAAACAAAAACTAAAGGAATTTGCAAACACAAATCCAGCCCTAAAAAAATCTTGAAAGGGGTCCTCTAAGCAAAGAGAGAGCCTAAAAGCAACATAGACCAGAAAGGAACACAGACAATATACAGTAACAGTCACCTTACAGGCAGTACAATGGCACTAAATTCATATCTTTCAATAGTTATCCTGAATGTAAATGGGCTAAATGCCCCAATCAAAAGACACAGGCTATCAGATTGGATTAAAAAACAAGACCCATCGATATGCTGTCTGCAAGAGACTCATTTTAGACCCAAAGACACCCCCAGATTGAAAGTGAGGGGGTGGAAAACCATTTACCATGCTAATGGACACCAAAAGAAAGCTGGGGTGGCAATCCTTATATCAGACAAATTAGATTTTAAACCAAAGACTATAATAAGAGACGAGGAAGGACACTATATCCTACTTAAAGGGTCTATCCAACAAGAAGATCTAACAATTGTAAATATCTATGCTCCTAACATGGGAGCAGCTAATTATATAAGGCAATTAATAACAAAAGCAAAGAAACACATTGACAACAATACAATAATAGTGGGGGACTTTAACACCCCCCTCACTGAAATGGACAGATCATCTAAGCAAAAGATCAACAAGGAAATAAAGACTTTAAATGACACGCTGGACCAAATGGACTTCACAGATATATTCAGAACATTCCATCCCAAAGCAACAGAATACACATTCTTCTCTAGTGCCCATGGAACATTCTCCAGAATAGATCACATCCTAGGTCACAAATCAGGTCTCAACTGGTATCAAAAGATTGGGATCATTCCCTGCATATTTTCAGACTACAATGCTTTGAAACTAGAACTCAATCACAAGAGGAAAGTTGGAAAGAACTCAAATACATGGAGGCTAAAGAGCATCCTACTAAATAATGAATGGGTCAACCAGGAGATTAAAGAAGAATTTAAAAAATTCATGGAAACCAATGAAAATGAAAACACAACTGTTCAAAATCTTTGGAATACAGCAAAGTATATATACTAAGTATATATATTAAGAGGAAAGTATATAGCAATACAAGCCTTTCTCAAGAAACAAGAAAGGTCTCAAATACACAACCTAACCCTACACCTAAAGGAGCTGGAGAAAGAACCACAAATAAAGCCTAAACCCAGCAGGAGAAGAGAAATAATAAAGATCAGAGCAGAAATCAATGAAATAGAAACCAAAAGAACAGTAGAACAAATAAATGAAACAAGGAGCTGGTTCTTTGAAAGAATTAACAAGATTAATAAACCCCTGGCCAGACTTATCAAAAAGAAAAGAGAAAGGACCCAAATAAATAAAATCATGAATGAAAGAGGAGAGATCACACCAACACCAAAGAAATACAAACAATTATAAGAACATATTATGAGCAACTATATGCCAGCAAGTTAGATAATCTGGAAGAAATGGATGCATTCCTAGAGATGTATCAACTACCAAAACTGAACCAGGAAGAAATAGAAAACCTGAACAGACCTATAACCACTAAGGAAATTGAAGCAGTCATCAAAACTCTCCCAAAACACAAAAGCCCAGGGCCAGATGGCTTCCCAGGGGAATTCTACCAAACATTTAAAGAAGAATTAATACCTATTCTTCTGAAACTGTTCCAAAAAATAGAAATGGAAGGAAAACTTCCAAACTCGTTTTATGAGGCCAGCATTACCTTGATCCCAAAACCAGACAAAGACCCCATCAAAAAGGAGAATTACAGACCAATATCCTTGATGAACATGGATGCAAAAATTCTCACCAAAATACTAGCCAATAGGATCCAACAGTACATTAAAAGGATTATTCACCATGACCAAGTGGGATTTATCCCTGGGCTGCAAGGTTGGTTCAACATCTGCAAATCAACCAATGTGAGACAATACATTAATAAAAGAAAGAACAAGAACCATATGGTCCTCTCAATAGATGCAGAAAAAGCATTTGACAAAGTACAACATCCTTTCTTGATCAAAACTCTTCAGAATATAAGGATAGAGGGTACATACATCAATATCATAAAATCCATCTATGAAAAACCCACAGTGAATATCATTCTCAATGGGGAAAAACTGAGAGCTTTCCCCCTAAGGTCAGGAACGCGACAGGGATGTCCACTATCACCACTGCTATTCAACATAGTATTAGAAGTCCTAGCCACAGCAATCAGACAACAAAAAGAAATCAAAGGCATCCAAATTGGCAAAGAAGAAGTCAAACTCTCACTCTTTGCAGATGATATGATACTTTATGTGGAAAACCCAAAAGACTCCACCCCAAAACTGCTAGAACTCATACAGGAATTCAGTAAAGTGGCAGGATATAAAATCAATGCACAGAAATCAGTGGCATTCCTATACACCAACAACAATACAGAAGAAAGAGAAATTACGGAGTTGATCCCATTTACAATGGCACCCAAAACCATAAGATACCTAGGAATAAATCTAACCAAAGAGGCAAAGGATCTGTACTCAGAAAACTATAGAATACTCATGAAAGAAATTGAAGAAGACACAAAGAAATGGAAAAACGTTCCAGGCTCATGGATTGGAAGGACAAATATTGTGAAGATGTCAATGCTACCTAGAGCAATCTACACATTCAGTACATCAAAATACCATCCACTTTTTTCAAAGAAATGGAACAAATATTCCTAAAATTTGTATGGAACCAGAAAAGACCCTGAATAGCCAGAGGAATGTTGAAAAAGAAAAGCAAAGCTGGTGGCATCACAATTCCGGACTTCAAGCTCTATTACAAAGCTGTCATCATCAAAACAGTATGGTACTGAGAAGGGAAAAGATGGCAGAGGAGTAGGGGACCCTATTTCAACTGGTCCCTGGAATTGAGCTGGATATCTACCAGACTACTCTGAGAACCCATGAAACCAGCCTGAGATGTAAGAAGATCTGGATGTCTACAAACAGAATAGTCGCAGGTGGTTGGTTTTGAGGTACGAAGCGGGGAGCTGTGATTACGCGGGCAGGTATCGGAGGATAAATGGCAGCAGGAGGGTGCCTGGCCATGGGAATCCTACACCGCGGGTGAGCAACACCCTCGCGCGCTGCGTGCGGGCACAGACTCACAGACCGGTAGTGGCGGGGAAAGGACTTTAGGGCAGCCCCCGGGGCGGGAACCCGGAGCAGCGGGATCGCGCGGGCGAACTGCAGCCCCCAGGGTGGAAACCCAGAGCGGCGGGGTCGCACAGGCGAACTGGGAGCGGCTGGCGGTTTTAGAAGCACAAAGGGCAGAGGTGCACCCCGACCTGGAGGCAGGACTGGGAGCGCTGCGGAGGGGCGGACAACCCAGGAAGCTGCAGTTTATAGCAGCACAGACAGAAACGGAGATGGTGTGGCCTGGAGAGCTCAAGGAAGAACAGACTGCGATCTCTCTGCTCTGAGGCAGAGGGCTGGAAACGGTCTCTTCTGCTCTGACTCGCGGAAGAGACGCAGAAAGCCGCCGGGGAAAGCCGCTAGAGAACAAAAGCCCCAAAGACTGATTCCCGCTGAACCCATCCCCCGCCACAGGGGGCCAGGGCAACTCCGCCCAAACAGGGTTGCCTGAGTAACAGTGTGGCAGGCCCCTCCCACAGAAGACAGGCTGGGGAAACAAGAGGCCAGCAACCCCAAGGTCCCAAGAAAACAGGTGCATCTTGCTTGGGTTCTGGGCAATAATTTGGACTCTATACATTCCCTCAAACACCCATCAACAGAATGACTAGGAGGAGGAGCCCCCAAAATAGAAAAGACTCAGAGATTATGACTTATGCTGCAGATTTACAAATGGATGCAGATATAACCAAGATGTCAGAGATGGAATTCAGGCTAGCAATTGTGAAGACAATGGCTAGAATGGAGAAATCAATTAATGGCAACATAGAGTCTCTAAGGGCAGAAATAAAAGGTGAATTGGCAGAACTTAAAAATGCTATCAATGAGATCCAATCCAATCTAGATAATCTAACAGCTAGGGTAACTGAGGCAGAAGAGCGAATAAGCGACCTGAAAGACAATATAATAGATAAAAAGGGAAAAGAAGAGGCCAGGGAAAAACAACTCAGAATCCATGAAAATAGAATCAGAGAAATAAGTGACACCATGAAGCATTCCAATGTCAAATAATTGGAATCCCGGAGGGAGTGGAGAAAGAGAGAGGACTAGAAGATGCATTTGAGCAAATCATAGCTGAGAACTTCCCTAATCTGGGGAATGAAACAAACATTCGAGTCCTAGAGGCAGAGAGGACCCCTCCTAAGATCAAGGAAAACAGGCCAACACCCCGGCATGTAATAGTAAAACTTGCAAATCTTAGAACCAAGGAAACCATCGTAAGGGCAGTTAGGGGGAAGAGATTCCTTACGTACAGAGGGAGGAACATCAGAATAACGTCCGACCTATCCACAGAGACCTGGCAAGCCAGAAAGGCCTGGCAAGACATATTCAGGGTACTAAATGAGAAGAACATGCAGCCAAGAATACTTTATTCGGCAAGGCTTTCATTTAGAATGGATGGAGAGATGCAGAGCTTCCAAGACCGGCAGAAACTGAAAGAATATGTGACCACTAAGGCGGCCCTGCAAGAAATATTAAGGGGGGGTTCTATAAAAGGAGAAAGACCCCAAGAGTGATATACAAGAGAAATTTACAGGGACAATCTATAAAAACAACATCTTCACAGGCAACATGATGAGAATTAATTCATATCTTTCAATAATCACTCTCAACATGAATGGCCTAAACGCTCCCATAAAACGGCACAGGGTTGCAGATTGGATAAAAAGATAGGACCCATCCATATGCTGTCTACAAGAGACTCATTTTGAACCTAAAGATACATCCAGACTGAAAGTGAAGGGATGGAGATCCATCTTCCATGCCAACGGACCTCAAAAGAAAGCTGGGGTAGCAATTCTTATATCAGACAAATTAGATTTTAAACTACAGTCTGTAATAAGAGACACAGAAGGACACTATATCATTCTTAAAGGGTCTATCCAACAAGAAGATCTAACAATTGTAAATATCTATGCCCCCAACATGGGAGCAGCCATCTACATAAGCCAACTGTTAACCAAAATAAAGAGTCATATTGATAACAATACGTTAATTATAGGAGACCTCAATACTCCACTCTCAGCAATGGACAGATCATCTAAGCAGAAAATCAACAAGGAAACAAGAACTTTGAATGATACATTGGACCAGATGGACCTCATAGATATTTACAGAACATTCCACCCTAAAACAACAGAATACTCATTCTTCTCGAGTGCACATGGACCTTTCTCCAGAATAGACCATATACTGGGTCACAAATTAGGTCTCAACTGATACCAAAAGATTGAGATTATTCCTTGCATATTCTCAGACCACAATGCTCTAAAACTGGAGCTCAATCACAAGAAAAAATTTGGAAGAAATTCAAACACTTGGAAGCTGAAGACCACTCTGCTCAAGAATGTTTGGGTCAACCAGGAAATCAAAGAAGAACTTAAACAATTCATGGAAATCAATGAGAACAAAAACACATCGGTCCAAAACCTATGGGATACTGCAAAGGCGGTCCTAAGGGGGAAATACATAGCCATCCAAGCCTCACTCAAAAATATAGAAAAATCCCGAATTCACCAACTAACTCTGCACCTTAAAGAACTAGAGAAAAAGCAACAAACGATGCCTAAGCCATGCATTAGAAGGGAAATAATTAAGATTAGAGCAGAGATTAATGAATTAGAAACCAGAAACATAGTAGATCAAATCAATGAAACTAGAAGCTGGTTCTTTGAAAGAATTAATAAGATCGATAAACCACTGGCCAGTCTTATCCAAAAGAAAAGAGAAAGGACCCAAATTAATAAAATTATGAATGAAAGGGGAGAGATCACGACTAACACCAAGGAAATAGAAACAATTATTAGAAATTATTATCAACAACTATATGCCAATAAACTGAGCAATCTGGACGAAATGGAGGCCTTCCTGGAAACCTATAAGCTGCCAAGAGTGAAACAGGAAGAAATTGACAACCTGAATAGGCCAATAACCAGTAACGAGATTGAAGCAGTGATCAAAAACCTCCCAGAAAACAAGAGTTCAGGGCCTGATGGATTCCCTGGGGAATTCTACCAAACATTAAAGAAGAAATAATACCTAATTCTACTGAAGCTGTTTCACAAAATAGAAACAGAAGGAAAACTTCCAAACTCATTCTATGAGGCCAGCATTACCTTAATCCCCAAACCAGGCAAAGACCCCATCAAAAAGGAGAATTTCAGGCCAATATCTCTGATGAATATGGATTCCAAAATCCTCAACAAAATCCTAGCTAATAGGATCCAACAATACATTAAAAGGATCATCCACCACGACCAAGTGGGATTTATCCCCGGGATGCAAGGGTGGTTCAACATTCGCAAATCAATCGATGTGATAGAACACATTAATAAGAGGAGAGAGAAGAACCATATGGTCCTCTTAATTGATGCAGAAAAAGCATTTGACAAAATACAACATCCTTTCCTGATTAAAACTCTTCAGAGTACAGGGATAGAGGGAACATTCCTCAATTTCATAAAATCCATCTATGAAAAACCCACAGCGAATATCATCCTCAATGGGGAAAAGCTGAGAGCCTTTCCCTTAAGATCAGGAACACGTCAAGGATGCCCACTCTCGCCACTATTGTTCAACATAGTACTAGAAGTCCTAGCAACAGCAATCAGACAACAAAAAGAAATAAAAGGTATTCAAATTGGCAAAGAAGAAGTCAAATTCTCTCTCTTTGCAGATGACATGATACTTTATGTGGAAAACCCAAAAGACTCCACCCCCAAATTACTAGAACTCATCCAGCAATTCAGTAATGTGGCAGGATACAAAATCAATGCACAGAAATCAGTTGCTTTCTTATACACTAACAATGCAACTGTAGAAAGAGAAATTAGAGAAATGATTCCATTTACAATAGCACCAAAAACCATAAGATACCTTGGAATAAACCTAACCAAAGAGGTAAAGGATCTATACTCTAGGAACTACAGAACACTCATGAAAGAAATTGAAGAAGACACAAAAAGATGGAAAAATATTCCATGCTCATGAATCGGAAGAATAAACATTGTTAAAATGTCTATGCTACCCAGAGCAATCTATACCTTCAATGCCATCCTGATCAAAATTCCAAAGACATTTTTCAAAGTGCTGGAACAAACAATCCTAAATTTTGTATGGAATCAGAAAAGACCCCAAATCACCAAGGAAATGTTGAAAAAGAAAAACAAAGCTGGGGGCATCAGATTGTCCGATTTTAAGCTATATTACAAAGCTGTGATCACCAAGACAACATGGTACTGGCACAAAAACAGACATACAGACCAATGGAACAGAATAGAGAACCCAGATATGGACCCTCAACTCTATGGTCAAATAATCTTTTTTTTTTTAAAGATTTATTTATTTATTTGACAGACAGACACAGCAAGAGAGGGAACAGAAGCAGGGGGAGTGGGAAGCAGGCTTCCCACAGAGCAGGGTGCCCGTTGCGGGGCTTGATCCCAGGACCCTGGGATCATGACCTGAGCCAAAGGCAGACGCTTAACGACTGAGCCACCCAGGCGCCCTGGTCAAATAATCTTTGACAAAGCAGGAAAAAACATGCAATGGAAAAAGACAGTCTCTTCAATAAATGGTGCTGGGAAAATTGGACAGCCACATGCAGAAGAATGAAACTTGACCATTCTCTAACACCATTCACAAAGATAAACTCAAAGCAGATGAAAGACCTCAATGTGAGACAGGAATCCATCAAAATCCTAGAGAAGAACATAGGCAGTAACCTCTTTGACATCGCCCACAGCAGCTTCTTTCAAGATACATCTCCAAAAGCTAGTGAAACAAAAGCAAAAATGAACTTTTGGGACTTCGTCAAGATAAAAAGCTTCTGCACAGCAAAGGAAACAGTCAACAAAACAAAGGCAACCCACAGAATGGGAGAAGATATTTGCAAATGACACTACAGATAAAGGGCTGGTATCCAAGATCTATAAAGAACTTCTCAAACTCAACACCCAAAAAACAAATAATCAAGTCAAAAAGTGGGCAGAAGATATGAAAAGACACTTCTCTGAAGAAGACATACAAATGGCTAACAAACACATGAAAAAATGTTCATCATCATTAGCCATCAGGGAAATCAAAATCAAACCACATTGAGATACCACCTTACACCAGTTAGAATGGCAAAAATGGAGGGAGAGAAACAACAAATGTTGGAGAGGTTGTGGAGAAAGGGGAACCCTCTTACACTGTTGGTGGGAATGCAAGTTGGTGCAGCCACTTTGGAAAACAGTGTGGAAATTCCTCAAAAATTTAAAAATAGAGCTACCCTATGACCCAGCAATTGCACTCCTGGGTATTTACCCCAAAGACACAGATGTAGTGAAAACAAGGGCCATATGCATCCCAATGTTCATAGCAGCAATGTCCACAATAGACAAACTGTGGAAATAGCCGAGGTGCCCTTCAACAGATGAATGGATAAAGATGTGGTCCATATATACAATGGAATATTACTCAGCCATCAGAAAGGATGAATACCCAACTTTTACATCAACATGGATGGGACTGGAGGAGATTATGCTAAGTGAAATAAGCAGAGAAAGTCAATTATCATATGGTTTCACTTATTTGTGGAACATAAGGAATAGCATGGAGGACATTAGGAGAAGGAAGGGAAAAATGGGGGGGGGGAATTGGAGGGAGAGATTAACCATGAGAGACTATGGACTCTGAGAAACAAACAGGGTTTGGGGGGGGGGAGGGGGGATTGGTTAGCCCGGTGATGGGTATTAAGGAGTACACATAATGCATGGAGCACTGGGTGTTATACGAAAACAATGGATCGTGGATCACCACATCAAAGACCAATGATGTATTGTATGGTGACTAACATAACATAATAAAATTAAAAAAAAAAAAAAAAAAGACAGTATGGTACTGGCACAAAAACAGACACATAGATCAATGGAACAGAATAGAGAGCCCAGAAATGGACCCTCAACTCTATGGCCAACTCATCTTCGACAAAGCAGGAAAGAATGTCCAATGGAAAAAAAACAGTCTCTTCAACAAATGGTGTTGGGAAAATTGGACAGCCACATGCAGAAGAATGAAACTGGACCATTTCCTTACACCACACACAAAAATAGACTCCAAATGGATGAAAGTCCTCAATGTGAGACAGGAGTCCATCAAAATCCTAAAGGAGAACACAGGCAGCAACCTTTTCGACCTCAGCCGCAGCAACTTCTTCCTAGAAACATCGCCGAAGGCAAGGGAAGCAAGGGCAAAAATGAACTATTGAGACTTCATCAAGATAAAAAGCTTTTGCACAGCAAAGCAAACAGTCCACAAAACCAAAAGACAACCGACAGAATGGGAGAAGATATTTGCAAATGACATATCAGATAAAGGGCTAGTATCCAAAATCTATAAAGAACTTCTTAAACTGAACACCCAAAGAACAAATGATCCAATCAAGAAATGGGCAGAAGACATGAGGACATGTCTGCAAAGAAGACATCCAAATGGCCAACAGACACATGAAAAAGTGCTCAACGTTGCTCGGCATCAGGGAAATCCAAATCAAAACCTCAATGAGGTACCACCTCACACCAGTCAGAATGGCTAAAATTAACAAGTCAGGAAACAACAGATGTTGGCGGGGATGTGGAGAAAGGAGAACCCTCCTACACTGTTGGTGGGAATCCAAGCTGGTGCAGCCACTCTGGCAAACAGTATGGAGGTTCCTCAAATAGTCGAAAATAGGGCTACCATATGATCCAGCAATTGCACTACTGGGTATTTATCCCAAAGTACAAATGTAGGGATCTGAAGGTGTACGTGCATGCTGATGTTTATAGAAGCAATGTCCACAATAGCCAAACTGTGGAAAGAACCAAGATGTCCATCGACAGATGAATGGATAAAGAAGTTATGGTATATATTTACAATGGAATATTATGCAGCCATCAAAAGGAATGAGATCTTGCCATTTACAACGACGTGGATGGAACTGGAGGGTGTTATGCTGAGCGAAATAAATCAATCAGAGAAAGACATGTATCATATGACCTCACTGATATGAGGAATTCTTAATAACAGGAAACAAACTGAGGGTTGCTGGAGTGGTGGGGGGTGGGAGGGATGGGGTGGCTGGGTGATAGGCTTTGGGGAGGGTATGTGCTATGATGAGCACTGTGAATTGTGCAAGACTGTTGAATCACAGATCTGTACCTCTGAAACAAATAATACTTTATATGTTAAAAAAAAAAAAAGATAGCAGGAGGGGAAGAATGAAGCGGGGGAAATCAGAGGGATAGACAAACCATGAGAGATGATGGACTCTGAAAAACAAACTGGGGGTTGTAGAGGGGAGGGGGGTGGGAGGATGAGTTGGCCTTGTGATGGGTATTAAAGAGGGCATGTTCTGCATGAGCACTGGGTGTTATGCACAAACAATGAATCATGGAACACTACATCAAAAACTAATGATGTAATGTATGGTGATTAACATAACATAATAATAATAAAAAAAGATGGTTTCCTTGGTTCTAAATTTGCGAGTTTTACTATTCCATGCCAGTGTGTTGGTCTGTTTTCCTTGATCTTGGGAGGGGTCCTCTCTGCCTCTAGGACACGAATGTTTGTTTCATTCCCCAGATTAGGGAAGTTCTCAGGTATTATTTGCTCAAATATATCTTCTAGTCCTCTCTCTCCACCCCCTCAGGGATCCCAATAATTCTTCGAATTGGAACATTTCATGGTGTCACTTATTTCTCTAAATCTGTTTATATGGATTTTAAGCTGTTTCTCCCAGGCCTCCTCTTTTTCCTTCTTTTCTATCAACTTGTCTTCTAGATCACTAATTCGTTTTTCTGCCTCGCTTACCCTAGCTGTTAGAGTATCTAGATTAGATTGGATCTCATTGATAGCATTTTTAAGTTCTGCCAATTCAGCTTTCATTTTTGCCCTTAGAGACTCTATGTTGCCATTAATCGATTTCTCCATTCCTGCTATTGTCTTCATAACTGTTACCCTGAAGTCGATTTCTATCATCTTGGTTATATCTGTATCCATTTGTAAATCTTTGGCAGAAGTCACAGTTTCTAAGTCTTTCCTATTTTGGGGGTTCCTCCTCCTAGTCATTCTGTTGAGGAGTGGTTGAAGGAGTGTACAGAGTCCAAATTATTGACCACAACCCAAGCAAGATGCACCTGTTTTATAGGGACCTTAGGCTTGTCAGCCTCTTGTTCTCCCAGCCTGTCTTCTGGGGGAGGGGCCAGCCGCCCTGTTACTCAGGCAACCCTGTTTGGGCAGAGTTGCCCTGCCCCCTGTGGGGGAGGGGATGGGCTCAGTGAAAACCAATTTTCTGGGGCTTTTGTTCTCTGGTGGCTTCCTCTGGCGGCTTTCCCCGTATCTTCCATGAGTCAGAGCAGAAGAGACCGTTTCCAACCCTCTGCCTCAAAACAGAGATATTGCAGTTTGTTCTTCAGTGAGCTCTCCTGGCCACGCTATCTCCGTTTCTGTCTGTGCTGCTAAAAACTGCAGTGTCGTGGGTTGTGTGCCCTTCAGCACCACTCCCAGTCCTCACCTCCAGATCGGGGCACGTCTCTTCCCTTTGTGCGTCTAAAACCGCCAGCTGCCCCCAGTTCACACAGGCAGCCCGCTGCTCCAGGTTTCAGTCCGGGGGCCTTCCCTAAAGTCCTTTCCCCACCGCTACTGGTCTGCGAGTCTGTGCCCCATCCCCATTGCGGGAGGCTTTTGCCCACCAGCGGTGCAGGATCCTGAAAGTTCCCTCCCCCTTCCGTTTATCTTCCTATATCTGCCTGCGGAATCACAGCTCCCCACTTCATACCTTGAAACCAACCGCCTGTGATATTCTGTTTGTAGAGATCCAGATATATCTTCTTAAATCTCAGGCTGATTTCCTGGGCATTCAGAGTGGTCTGGTAGATATCCAGCTCAATTCAGGGGACCAGTTGGAATAAGGTCCCCTACCCCTCCGCCATCTTTTCCTCCCAACTGGTCAGGGCTTTTTGAGGATAGCTTATATCTGCTCCATGCAGCATCAACTGGGCAGCTAAACTAGGGCCGGAGAAATCTCTTCCAATGATGGTTGGTACTGGCCATTTGCTGGGAGCTCACCTGGGGCTATTGGCTGGGTCCTTCGTTTACTTCCATGTGTTCTCTTTACATGGCTAGATCAGGCTTCATTTCCTACATTATGGTGGCTGAGAGCTGAGAGGGAGTATCTCAGGAGTTAGAGTTACAAAAATATAGCCTCCATGTACAAGCACTTACCAAACATCTGTTAGCATAACACTTTCTAATGTCTCATTGGCTAATGCCAGTCACATGGCCAAGCCCAGAAATAATGTATGAAAGGAGTATGCAAGGCATGCTTACCAGTGAAAGTGCTTCATTGGCAAGTCACCAAGGGAATAGTCTGCTACATATAAAATGTAGTAAAGTTTATGCAAGTTTTGTAGATTCTTTGAAGAGACTGCATTTTATTTTTAGGTCACAGAGCTCAATATATGTTTATCTGACTATATTTATTGACCAATTATTCAGATCTTCTATATCCTTATTTATGTCAGTGATAAACTGGTGTGTAAAAATCTCCATCTACTATTGTGTTTTGTTTGTTTGTTTTTTAATTTAGTGGTTATCTTAGTTCAGGCTTATAACAGAATGCCATGGACTGGGTGGTGTACAAACAACAGAAATTTAATAGGCTGTGAAATCCAAGGTCAAGGCCTTGGCAGATGTGGTGTCTGATGAGGCTTGCTTCTTGGTTCACAGAAGGCTGTCTTCTAACTGTCCAATGTGTGCTGAAGGGGCAAGAGAGCTTTCTGGGGTTTCTTTGAAAAGGGCACTAGTTTCATTCAATCCCATTCAAGAGGGCTCTGACCTAACCACCTCCCAAAGGCCCCCTCTTAATACCATCCCATTGGGGGTTAGGATATCAACATAATGAATTTTGGGGGGCACACATCATTCCATAACAGTGGTCTTTATATTTATAACAGTTCCTATTTTGTTAATTTTTATGCAATTTAGTGCAAATATGTTATGGTTCATGAATCTTTATTTTCAATTTTACCTTTCATAAGTGACAAGTGGCTATCGTTGTACTAAATACTTTTTTGTTTGCTTGATCCAAGTGTTTCCTTTTTTTCATATTAGTATTATAAATGATCATTTTTGTCTTGACCCTCAGTCACTTTTATTATTTCTTGTTGTTGTATTGAATTTGTAATGACTCCGTCTGGAATTCTTTGTCTTTTCATTGACTATTAAGAGCCTTCCTTTTGAGTATGACCTGTTTTCTTAGACAATGAAACCATTCACAAAGCTCGTTAGTTTATACTTTTCATAAATTTGAAAAAGGAGAGGAAACAGATCAAGTAATCAATCTACAAGCATTGAATCTTTCAGTGTTGGTACAATAAATTAAGGTGACAATCTCTAAATGTGTGAATAAAGCGAAGTAGGATCCTTATTTTCACTTTTTCTGTTTCTCTTTCTCCTTTTCTCTATTTAAACAGCCAACATTTGCGGAAAAGAGAGGAGTAGAAATTATTTGAGTAAATATGGTATCCCTGTACCTTATATTTTAAAAATGTGTTGCATTTGACAATCTTTCTAACATACTTGACAGGTCATTTTCCTGTTGTATTGGGAAGGAAACAAAGCAAAAAGAAGATAGCTAATTTTCCACAGTTTCACAGTGTCAAGGTGTCATTCCATTCAGCCACACCAGGTTCATTGCTAAATTGATTTATTTTCTTCATGAAGAGCTGGCATCCCGAGGACCACACAGATAACAGTTAATTCCTAAATGGAGCACAATGAATTTGGTACTGAAATGAAGGTCTTTATTTCTTCCTGTTTTGAAAATCTGTAGTTATTGTGTTTAAAAGAGAGAAGAAGGGATTATTTTTATAAATGTTCAGATTGTTAAAATTAATTTCAGTGGTGTTGGGAGTTGGGAATATGGAAATTTTCAAGGTTGATGCTTCTAAAGAAAGTAAAAGCTGTCTGCCTTGATTTCAGTGATTTGAATAAGAGAAAAGTTTAGATAGACCATTTAGCTCCTTCCTTATAGGAGGAAGGAAATTAGCAATTTAGTGTAGATAAAATGGTGGTAAAAATGGACCCTCATTCTTTAACTTTTACACAGAAATCTAGGAGTTATACAGTGGACAATTGTTTTTATTTTAAACCTTAATTTTAGGTTAATAGAACAATAGCCAATTATGGCAGAGCAGAATGTCAGCAAAACCATGTGTGAAGGAAAACAGTTTCTCTCATCATGTCAGAGTTATGGTCAGCAAAGAGCAGTTGTCATAAAATGTGACTTAATTCTTCCTCCCTTGCTCTTTGGAATCTCTTCCTTCTGTATTTCTCTACTCTGTTTTCATTTCATACTCTAATTTTAGGAACTGTAGTATAAAGATGCTTCCCATGTGGCCTTGAACTCAGTATATCAGGCTGTTGTCCTTTAGCTCATTGTCAACCAGTTTATCAATACTATGGCCATTGATTCCCTGTGTTTTAATCTTTTCTCTCTCATTTCTCCTTATCAGTTTCCTGGGAATATCTACAGTGTTTAACACAAAGGAAGAGGTCACTAATTGTGAGATGCAGACAATGGCCTCAGGGAAGATACCTTGGGTGAAGGAGGCTTTTCCATACTCCCCAAATCACAATGAATCTATTATTATTGATAGCTTTCTTTGTTGGGGTTTAGCAAATGATTTACTTATCAAGAACAGGGAGACAGAGTGAAATCAATTATGAGAAGGCTGCCAAAGGCCATGGCAAAGGTTTTTCATATATTCAGAGTTATGGAACTTCTGTTTAAGAGATGAAAGAGGAATGCTTTGCTTTTCTTCTTCAGTTGCATAAAATTACAGATTTAGGATCAATTTGTCCAGCATTTTATGAGGAAATACAGTGCGGATTCAGTCTAAGACAGCTACAATTAAAAACGATGAATTCTTGGGGTACCTGGGTGGCTCAGTCAGTTAAGCCTCTGCCTTTGGCTCAGGTCATGATCCCAGGGCTCTGGGATTGAGCCCCAGGTCAGGCTCTCTGCTCAGCGGGGAGCCTGCTTCTCCCTCTCCCTTTGCCTGCCACTCCCCCTGCTTGTGCTCTCTACCACCCCCCACCCGGTCAAATAAATAAATAAATAAATAAATAAAATCTTAAAAAAAAAAAGGATGAATTCTTAAAAGTGACTTTGAAATATGTGCTAGTTATCTTTTAGAATTAAAAAATCCTTTGTTTTGTTTAAAAATCTTGAATAAAAAACAAGTTTTAGTAGTGTAGCAAAAGTAATATATCATCAAAAATTATTTGCTCACAAATTTGTTTCTGAGTAGCAAGTGCTCTAATTTTGAACATAATGTTGACTCTATCCCCAGTGTTTAGGTCATACTGAAAAACAAATTTAATCTTCCTTATAAAACTGTGTATATATCTGTCATTAAGATGTTTTTAAACCGTAATTGGTGAATATAGCATTTCTTTCTTTTTTTTCTTTTTTTTTTGAACATAGCATTTCAAAACAGGAATAGATCTTACAAATCTCTCTTATAGAGATGAGAAAATTGAGACCCTCCAAAGGTCAAATAGTTGCTTAATGCCACAGAACAGTTAAATGCTAACTCATGAAATATACTTTTACTTTTAAATAACATCTATTTTCTTCATAGCACTTAAATTTGTATTTATTTACTTATGCTCATTGTCTCCCTTAGCATAATGTAAATGTCATGAGGCCAGGGATTTTTTGGTGTGTTTCATTTACTGCTATGTCCCAACATCTACAACAGTGCCTGGCACATAGTAGGTGTTCAATACATATTTATTGAGTTGATGAAAGTATGATTAGGGAAGAGTATGGGCTGTAGTGCTTTTTCAGTTTGGTGTCAGGCCATTTGTGTTTGCTGGCTTGGTAAGAGGTTTCATGCAATAGGTAGAACTTGATCTATATGTTAAAGGCTGGTATTGCTTGGTGGTGAAGGGAGTGAACATACTAGATAAGTGTTGCTATGAACTAGGGGCAAAGATCTGGAGGGAGGTTGACATAGCTGCAACAGGGTGAGAGTAGGCCACCACTAGTGTTTCAAGATCACACATACTTTTCTCAAATTTGACCTGGTGGAAAAGATAGCCTGACAGCATGGTCAGCACTACTAAGTTTTTTCACTGAGAGTGGTAAAAGTCCTTGGCCTATTTGACTTTGACTTGAATAGGCCAAAGGTCAAATAGTCATTTGGTTGTCCAGTCAGACATCTGTCTTCAGGATTCAGAAATATGACAGTTCCATCTTCACTACCATGTCTGTTGTGATGCCTGTTTTTTTCTTAACCCACTTATTGACACAGCCCTCATGAAAGGTGCCAGATTTCGCTATATAATAAAGGATGATGATGATGATGATGGCACCTTGCATTTGTACAACACAAAATTTTTCATGACACTTGCACATAATTATCTCATGAACAGATTCTGCACTGCAGTAAATTGCAGTGTCATATAAAATGATCTGAAATCAGTTGTGCTACCTGAGCAGTGTCCGCTGATCCTAGTGGGGAAAGGAAAATTGAGTCTAACTTGACTTTTCATTTTCCAGTTAAAATATCACATCAGTTAAAGGCAGATCGACAGCCACACTGGTATTCATAGGTCCTATTTTGCATAAGACAGCATCAATCTATTTAGTCTTTGTACTATCATGAGTTTTATATACATTACATATAAATGCTTCCCTGGTTTAAAGAAGTATTGCATTAGTCAGTGAAATGATGGGTCAGTTTTAGTTTTAAGAGTCATTACCACTCGTTCAGCGAAGTATATTGATACCTCTTCCAGTGAGTGTCTTGCCATTCTAGCTTATAAAATGTTGCCTGGGGGTCTGAATCCTACATCTCCCTGAACCCAATCCACAGGAGGCAGGTGACCCAATGCGAAGGTTTGGCGTCTAGAAACCAGTCAATGCCTACCTCAACCTTGGAACTAATGAGGCTATTATGATGAATCATAGTCCAGTGTATTTATTATTTAACTAAATCACTTACAGATAAGATATGCTCATTGGGGCCTGGATTTAATTTCATATATTCATATGTGTTTTGTACTTTAAAAGGAGTTTCTAATCATTGATTTCATTGGTGTTAAGACACATTAATACATTTCTACATGCAACATGAGAGAAATGCGATACTTTTTGAGAAATGTCCCAAATGCCCATATAAATACACTGCTTTCATTATTTTTATAAAGTAAGTGAAGAAAACCATACTTAATATGTAAATAGCTTTTTGTATGCCTTTCTATAAGAAGGATGACTTGACAATGGAGAGTACACAAATAACATTGCAGCTAGGGTTGCCAGATAAAATACAGGATGCCAAATAAAATTTGAATTTCAGATAAACAACAAGGAGTTTTTCAGCTTGTGTCCCAGGTATTGTATTTTTTTAGTATAAATTTGTCCCAAATATTGCATTATTTTAATAGTTCAAATTTAACTGAGTGTCTTGGATTTCTGTTGGCTAACGCTGCCAATCCTAGATGCAACTTAGGGGCAGGCAGGCCCTAAAATTTGTGATAAAGGTGCAGCCAGTTTTCTTCAGGCAGAGTATATTATTCCATGGTTCTTGAATGTGTCATCCAATTCTCTTTTCTCTCTAGAACAGTATTGGAACTGTTTAGATATCAAATCTGTTTATCTGCTTAATGGCAGCAGGCTTCTATGAACTGAGAACATTTCCCTGATACCAGGGTTCAGAACCTCTAAGGATAAGACTTTAAGTGACTGTTAATATCCAGAATGATATTACCCATTGGCTATCCTCAACTGTGGATCTCATAGACATGAATTACTATATTCCAAATTGATCTAGTTTCTTCTCCCACACCTGCTTACCCTGTATCTATGTTAATGATATTGATACCCAGCCCATCATTCAAGCCAGACACTTGGGAGCCAGGAAATGAGGGGTCTTCCCTTCCCTTATTCTCTTTCTCCCATCCAGTCAGTCCTGTGGAATTCCTTTTCTCCCTGTTTCCTTTGCCATTGCATTAGTGGCAGCTCCCCCGTGTCTCTGTCTCCCCTTCTCTTCACTCCCTTTACCCTTGCATGGTGGGGAACACACTGGGATGATGAGAATGCCCTTTCACTTCTGTGGCTCTAGAGGGACTAGACCATATTCTATCTATGCCTGCAGGTACTTAATAAGTAGGGTCTCATAGAAAAAAATCAGAACATGGAAGGATCTTGCAAATGCATTCATCATTCTGCCTAGAGTGCTTTTCGCTAAGCTCTGCTCATCTCACTGGTATCTCAGTGTCGCATTGCTCATTCTCTAGAAAATGCCCCTTGCCACTTATTTCCCGTGGGTTCTCCCAACTTCCCTCATTTCCATTCATTCTCATTGATTCCCATCCCACCATAGGGATTGTTTTTGTGAGCTATTTCTCAGAAACATTTTACCCACCTCCAACAATCATAAACATATGCTGACATGCACACACACACACACGTACTTGTGTGCATGCATGCACTTTATCCATCCTATTATTGCTAAACATTCTATATAGAATCATTCTAAGATAGAGCATAATTTGCTTTTCAGTCTCAACAAACTATAATTATTGGCCTTTATATTTAATTATGTCACTTCAGGTCAGATTTTTATCCTCATGAATTCATAGGGACTTTTGCATTCTTGAGTGAGCAAATCTTGGATCCTGTGTTCCCAGACAGTTTATATTCTTTTAAAATTTACAGTTTTGTTTCTTTTTCACTTAACAATGATAAATTCGTTCTCTTTCTCCTTCTTCTTTAAGGCAGTCTAGGGAGATGAAAGTTTGATAGCCAGAACCTGAGAACTAAATGTACTTTTATAATAGGCTTAGAATTAATACATTGCAGTGGGATGCAAAAATCCCTTTCTATCCTTACCCAGTGAAGCAAATATTACTGGGTGAATTATTTTAATAAAAGAAACTTATTTCTAAACATTTAGCCTTAACTGTGTCCTAAACAACTCAAGATTCTTTTATTAGTAATCTCTAATATTTGTTAGACAAAATTTTCTTTTATGATGTCTCCCAACACCACTTTTAAGATGCAACATCATTATATTGCCAATGAGATACTTTCTCAATAATAGCTTTTCAATTTCTCTAAAAATTCTAATTTCTTCTTAATTTCACATGCCCTTCAACAAATGAATCTCCCTCAGCTCTAGAATTTCTTTCTGCTTATTAGTGCTATATATAAGCTCATTCTTGTGAACTCACAGCTGTCACATATTATAAGTTTATCTTCTGTGGCAAGTACTAGCATTTGGCAGGTTAAGTTTATCTGTGGGTCACCAGTGTGATAATGGTGGACACACCAGGAACTGGGGATAAATCTGAAGTGGCAGATGCTGTGGAAACATTGGATCTTGAGATCAGAAAGGTTCAGTGGGATGCAGAGTAGCCAGCCCCGAATCTCTCAGATTAAGAAAAAGTTCCCATGCACCCACATACGCATGCACCCTCACACATACACACATGTGCACACACGTGCACACACACACACATCTTTAAAAACCAAAGGACAGCTTGAAGTGCAAATGGAAGCAGAGGTGGAAGTAGAAAAATAAAAAGAAATATTTGCCTCAGGAGGTAATGTTGGAGCAAAAATAGTCACAGATCCCACCAGGAATTATGAAGAAAACAGACCCCAGAGTTTAAGATGGCTCTCTGGGACTGACTATCTCCCTGATACAGAAGCTCTGGCCTTTGTCTGCAGAGACGCCTTGGCCCTTTTGCTATACCTTAGAAACAGCCCGTGAAATTCAAGAGGGGCACCTGGGTGGCTCAGTTGGTTAAGTGGCCAACTCTTGATTTCAGCTCAGGTCATGATCTTAGGGTTTTGAGATCAGGCCCATGTCGGGCTCCGCACTGGGTCTGGAGCCTGCTTCAGATTCTCTCTCTCCCTTTGCCCCTTCTCCCCCCAAAAAAGAACTTTCAGAAAGTGTGAGGGTTATTGACAGTGGTTGGATTCTCAGCTCTGTTTGGTAAAATAGACAAATCATTCAGAGTCCAGCACTTTATCCTAAGAATCAGTGGTTTATAACAGAGCCACCACAGGATGAGGTGTGTGTGCCTGAGGGGCAAGTGGTTGGTGATTAGATCTGGGAATTATCCACATATGGTTTTAATGGAAGCCTTGGGTGTGAAAGAAATTATCCAAGGAGAGACTGAAGAGTGAGAAGAAAAACATCATTTAACACGTGGATGAAAGAAACCACCATTATATGGGAACTGAGAGGACAGAAGGAACTACACTTTCTATTATTGCAACCTGCCTCCCCCCACCCACTCCTGACCTCCTTTATTCTAATCCAAGTTTTCTATTTCCTATAGCATTTATCACCTACTAAAATACTATGTAATGTAATTTACTTTTTAATAGTTATGTTATGCTTTTTATCTTCCCTGACCCCCGTTTCTTACTGGAAGGTAAGCTCCATGAGGCAAGTGGCTTTGTTGATATATTCTAAGCAGATAGAACAGTGCCTGGTACTTTGTAACTATTTATTGAATAAATGAAAAAATAATGTCTCGACAAGTTTCCATTGATAGTGTCAAAAATTGCAGGGAAGTCACCTAAAACAAGTGAGGCAATGAGTAATCCACTGGTGCTCTAAGGAGGAGCCCTATCAATGGCAAGATAGCAATAGATGCTGGACTAGGGTTGGGTTGAATGATGGATGGGGGGTGAGGAAGTGGAGAGGGCAAACAGGAATTACTCTTTCAAAAGACTTTGCTTGGAAATTAAGAAAAAGGTGGTACTTACAGGAGGACTCAGGGTCAAGGAAGGATTTTACATTATTTGTTTTTGTTGTTTTTAATGGGTGCGACTCACAGGGCAATGGCAGAACATGATCTGTTCCCTGGAAGTGGTGAAGGGATCAGCTTTCCGTTAGGGGAAGGTCACTTTAGTGGTTGTGGAGAGGGTGGCCTAGAGCAGGAGAGACTAGGCTCAAGGACCCAGATGGGCCACTGCTGTCAGAGAGGATGGGAGTGCTGTTATCCCTGACCGTGCCCTGGGTCTCTTCTCCACTGACTGTCATTGACCACCATTCCTTTCCCTCTGCCCTGCTGTTCTACTTCAACCCCCCTAGAATGCCTTCTGAGATTAGCAGTCTCCTCTTAGTCTCTCCTCTGAAACTTCACCTCCTGGCTTTAGGTGAAAACTAGTTGTTCTCTGAAGGTCCTGTGATGGGGTTTGGAGATGGGCCTTTGTGAAGTAATTAGGTTTAGATGAGATCAGGAAGATGGGGTCCTCATGATGGGATAGGTGCTCTTATAACAAGATCAGTCACCCCCCAGCACAGTCCTCCCTCCACCCCCCAGTCATGTGAGGATACAGCAGGAACGTGGCCATCTGCAAGCCAGGAAGAGAGCCCTTATGGGGGTACAGAATTGGCTAGTACATTGATCTTAGACTTCCCAGCTTTCTGAATTGTGAGAAATAAATTCCTGTTTATTCTTGCTTAAGACATTCCATCTATGGTCTTGTTATGGTACCTCAAACTGACTAATGTACTATTTTATTTATCTTACTGCTCAAATTGTTCCACGTTTGGTCACTGGGAGTTCTTTAGGTTATGTTCTGTGTCCCTTTGACATAACCTCGTCATTATAAGTTTTTTTTTTTTCTTTTGAACACTAACTTCCTGGCAATACAAGATGCTCCAGGCTCATTTAGTATATATGTCTTGCCCCCAGTCCTATAATCAGGCATTTCTCCAAGGAGTCCTGATTCTTTTTCTTAGAGAATGGTATTAAAAACCAAGATCTGGGGGCACTTGGGTGGCTCAGTTGGTTAAGCGTATGACTCTTGATTTCAGCTCAGGTCATGATCTCAGGGTCGTGAGTTGGAGCCCCGTGTTGCAGTCTGCTCTGGGCGTGGAGCCTGCTTAAGATTCTCTCTCTCCCTCTCCCTCTGCCCTTCCCTCCCAACACTCATGTGCTCTTTCTCTCTTAAGAAAGAAAGAAAGGGGGCGCCTGGGTGGCTCAGTGGTTAAGCGTCTGCCTTCAGCTCAGGTCATGATCCCAGAGTCCTGGGATCGAGCCCCACATTGGGCTCCCTGCTCAGCGGGAAGCCTGCTTCTCCCTCTCCCACTCCCCCTGCTTGTGTTCCCTCTCTCACTGTGTCTCTCTCTGTCAAATAAATAAATAAAATCTTTAAAAAAAAGAAAGAAAGAAAGAGAAAGAAAGAAAGAGAAAGAAAGAAAGAAAGAGAAAGAAAGAAAGAAAGAAAGAAAGAAAGAAAGAAAGAAAGAAAGAAAGAAAGAAAGAAAGAAAGAAAGAAAGAAAGAGAAAGAAAGAAAGAAAAGATCTGGTGCTAAGAGTGCTCATTGCTACTGGGATATTGTCATTTCTAGGCCTTTTCAGCTGGCAGAGCAAGGAGATATAGTGAATACTAACCTGTGTACATACAGGTATCTATAACTGTTTCTATATGCAACCACAGGCATCAATAATAGGCTAAACATGAGTTCAAGGTGTTGTCTCCAACTCTATTTTAATACCCTGTGGTAGAGTACATCTAACCTACTTCTTTCCTTGCTTATCTATAGATTCCCTCTCCAACAGTGGGAAGTCTGGCTTTTGCCATCTGCTAATTCCAGGATACATATATAGCAGGATCAGAATTGTTACTCTTTACCCCTAGAGGAAACAACTTTATTGACTAGCAGATAGTCCTAATGTACAGTACCTTTTGCCTGTCATCTTACTGTTTCCAAAACATGGAATGCTTCACAAATTTGCATGTCATACTTGTGCATATGTCAGGCTAATCTTTACTCCATCATTCTAATTTAGTACATGTGCTGACAAAATGAGTCCAATAATCAAAACTTTAACAAACATGATAATATGATGACTGCAGGAAGGAAGAATATACTTACCTACACACAAAACCTTTTAACATCTGTTATCTAATTTCATTTACTTTGGTCTGTTTAAAGGAAAAAAGTACCCCCTCCAAACTTACGTAAATCATCTTATTATTGAATTACTTAAGAGTTATCAAAATATTCATATTTTAAAATGTTTTAAAAGACATTAAGGTCCACTGTTTTTCTTGTTTACCTCACTTCGTAAATAAGAATCCTTGGCAATTAGCAACTTAATTGTTGATATATCAGTGAAGGGCTAGTGGTGGAATTTTAAAATCTAAATGAAAAGTTTATCTTTTTAAAAAAAATTAGATTAAGCATCCTTCCAGCCTCATCTTTCTTCTACCTTATTTTCACGATCAATTTGTGAATTCATGACTTTGTAAAACAGAGGTCATGTTTAGTGTCCAGCCTCATCTCAAAGGCTGCTGATTATGAGTTATGTTTACTTATTTATTAAAATATTTATAATAAATACACATGGTTCCTTGCCACCCACTTAACTCTTTAATACCCGTGGCTTCACTTAAAATTTTTTTCCAGCTCTGTAGAGGTATATACAACTAAAGAGGTATATATAAAAATTGTATATATTTAAGGTGTACAGTGTGATGTTTCAGTGTACTTACACATTGTGAAATAATTACCACAATCAAGCTAATTAACATATCCATCACCTCACATAGTTACCTCTTTTTTGAAATTTTATTTTATTTAAATTCAATTACATAGTTATCTCTTTGTGTGTGTGATGAGAATACTTGTGATCTACTTCTAGAAAATTTCAAGTATATAATACATTGTTATTAACTATAGTCACCATGTTGTACATTAGATCAGCAATAATAAAAATAAATACTTTTTTATTGATGTATAACTGACAATGGATGTGATTTTTACACACCTAATTGTAAATATTTTAATCTTTGCCAGAAGAGCCCCTATTTTTGTTTAATATTGCCTAAGTTATGTTTTATTTTATCACTAAAAGACTTTAGATGACTGGATCACATAGGAATAACCATTTTTAAAATACAGATTAATGTTTTTGTTTGGAAAAATGAAAACCCATTTTAAATTGTGTGTATATATACTATTTAACTTCTTTCCTCTAAATGAAACATTGCTAGCTATAAATCTCTATATTTTTCTAAATGTGGTTGGGCTCACCTTAAGCAGAGAAACTGGAAAAACAACAAATTATTTTTCAAGGGTTTTCTAAATAATAACCACCAAAAAACTTATATGATATTTATAAGTTGTGGCTGAATCAGTGACTTTAGCCATATTTCCAAAAGGCTGGGTTCTTTTGAAGGTGAAAAAACATGAATAGGTTTTCTCATAGAACCTGCATTAGTTTTCAAAGGCTACCATAACAAAAATGCAAACAGACTGGGTGGCTTAAATTTATTTTCTCACAATTCCAAAGGCTGGAAGTCCAAGATCAAAGTGTTGGCCAGTTTAATTTCCTTTTAGGCCTGTCTCCTTTGGCTTACAGATGCCAGGATTCCACCCTCTTGTTGCATCTTCACATGGTTGTTCTGTATATGCACGCTCATGGTGTCTCTTCCTCTTCTTGTAAGGATACCAGTCATGTTGGATTAGGGCCCATCCTAGTGGTATCATCTTAACTTAATCATCTCATACTGATCTTACTTTAAAATATGGTCACATTCTGAAGTAGTGGGATGGGACTTCAACATATGAATTTTGGGGGGGGGGGGGGACACAATTCAGACCATAACAGAACATTTTGTTGTGCCTTCTAGAAACCAGACTCTGTGTTCTGTTTGTCATTGCTTTTGGTTGTAATTATGAAATTCTTACCTTAGAAAATAGTTGAAGTTTACCCCAGAAGAAAAGTGATAGTTGGCAACCATGTTCTTTGTCTTTAATTTCCCTTTCTTATTCTTTTTCAGAGAAGTAATTCTTGGTCTTTTTTTAGGGGCTCATGCACAACTTTGAAAATCTGATGAGAGCTATTATATAAGCTAACTTTGACAAACTGCTTCAAAACTTAGTGGCTTAAAACAATAAACTTTTTTTTTTTTTAATCAATACACTGTGTGTTGGCCAATTGGGCTGGTTCCAGTGAGGAGTGCTGATCAGAGTATTGGCTGGGCTCAGTGTGCATTGTGGTTACCTGGTTTCCAATGGCTTCACTCACAGGTCTTATGGTTGACTGTCTATGGGTAGTGGTGGTGGAGGTAATTGGGCCATATATTATCATCATCCAGCAGGCAGACCCGGGCTGAGTCACCTGGTTGTGTTTATAGGGTTTTCAAGAGCAGGAAGGAAGAGAAAGCCCTGAAGAGTAAGTACTTTCTAAGTCTCTCCTTGTATCACTTTTGCTGGTATCTTCTTGGCCAAAGCAAGCATATTAAGTCCAGATTCAAGGGGTAGAGAAATAGACTCTTTCCTTTAATGGGAGCTGCAAAGCCACAGTGTAAAGGGGCACAGCTGTGGGAAAAAGAGGAGTTTGTGGTCTTCAGTGAGAAGGAGGAGGAGGTGAAATGATGAGAACAATCAACTGAGTAAACTCTGTTCTTACAAGTGTTTTCCCCCAGGTTGAGTAATTATTTTTTCAGAAGAAATATTCCAAAGAAATACAGATGCTGGCTGTTGAGAGTGAAAGCATACCAGGAACAGGAAATGGAAAAAGGGTCTGAGGGGAAATGGGTAGAACAGTCATAGCATCTGCTTCATGAGCTTTTGGAAATATGAAACAAATCCTCTGAGTTCTCTATAGATTAAAACCTGAGAAATTTGCCTGTGGGGAACCAAAGCATTTTTTTTTTCTGTAGAGGACATTATTTCTTGTTAAGGCATTTTTTAATGTGAACAGTTGACCAGGTGACAACAGGAGACACTTTTTATACAGTTAGAAAGAACAGAGCTCTGGAAATTTCATTTCCAATTCCCCCTTGCCATATTATTGAGCTCAATACCAAAAATGAAAATGCTCAACTGAGAGCCCTAGAAATCATACTTTCCTCTGCAAGCACATAATGTAAATCTAAAACCAGAAATTCTTCATAATCTCGCAAAAATAGCAACTCCTTGATTATTCTTAATAGTCAACATTGATTTATGTCTACTCTGATTATTCTAATATCAGTTTGTCAGTTTCTTTATACCTTAACCCACCATCACAGTTAACCATTAATCCCTACTCTATTTATGTAGAGGGCTGAGCACAGTCCTAAATACATATTGTAGAACTGAATTGCTAAACTACTTAATTTAGGACATGTGGGTATTAAATGCTTTCAACCCTTTGCTGAGTTTCATTCTACAAATATGATAGAGGAAACTTCTATTACTTCAAAATATCCAGGGGAACCGCACTTGCCTCCACATTAAAAAAAAAAAAAGTCAAACCCATAAATTCTCATGGCTTAAGTTTATTTAAAAGCTGACAGCCTCCGTTTTCAGATTGGAAAGGCAAATTCAGAAGACATGAACATGATGGATGTTGTCATTTTCTGCAACATATTTAAATATGGTCTTCTTCCTGCTTTATAGGCTGGAGTTGAGTAGCAGAGGGGAGGGTACCGTATCAGTCAGTTTTTCCCATAATAATGCTGATTAACAAATCACAAAAATTTTGGTGGCATTCAACAATAAGCATTTATTGTCAGACTCACAGGTCTGGGTCTTCTGGGCAAGTTCTCCTTTAGGCTGTAGGTTTATGCATTGTCTGTGTTAGATCTACTCCACGTATCTTCTGCTGGGCCCAGGCTGGTGGGATAGCAGTCACTGGGATATGTTCTTCTCTTGGTAATGGACAGAATCTCCTAGGAGGACAAATGAAAGCCCTCAGTATTTGTTAAGACAAAGGCTCTGGTCTGGTTCACTGACATTTCCATATTCCACTGGCCAAAGCAACACAAAACAAAACCAGAGGCAGGGGTGGGTAATGAATACTGCCCACCAAGAGGCCATTGTAAGAGTGAGATGCACAAAATCTCTAGAATAGTAAAGAACTGGGGCCAACAATTCCATCTACCACAGAGGGATAATTGTTTCTGGAAATAAAACTTCCTTGGATACTTAATAGGCAATATTTATATGGTTCATTGATATTTAGTGCTTAAAATGGAATTGTTTGATCATGCTTCTTGATTCATCTGAGTCTGGGAGAATTCAAAGATACTTTTTAATACATTTACTTGAATTAGTGAGAAAGAGTTTCAATTCTTTTTTCACATATCTCCAACTATTGCTTGAAAATTGGACTCTTTTTCTGTGCTGATTTCTTCTCCCTTTTTCAGTATCTATTAACACCCTTATTTTAATTCAGCCCTGAGGTACTGAAGAGTGAGCCGTATGGGGAGAAGGCTGATGTCTGGGCGGCCGGCTGCATCCTTTATCAGATGGCAACTCTGAATCCTCCCTTCTATAGTACCAACATGCTCTCCCTGGCTACAAAAGTAAGCAGTGTTGGGAGACAAAAGGGTCTTGTGTTGCTAAAAATGCCATTCCTTTTCTTCCTAAATAGAACATTTGTGATTTTTATAAAACCGTCAATTAAAAGCAGGCACATTGTTTTATTGGCCACATGATCCAGCTCATTTTTTCCCCTTTCTTCTAAATATACATCATGTGCTATGGTGCATTCCCCCTATAATTGTCCTCATTTATCATAGAAAATTATACAAATAAACATATCAAATTACTTTTGGTCTTTTATTTTTAATTGTGGTTTGGACTGCCTATAATCGGCACATTATATTATCCTACACGTCATTTATTATGAATCTGAGGCTAACTTTAACTCAGCTTGAAGAATACAATCTGTGCTCAAGAGCTGTTTAATTGATGTTAATTTTTTATTTGTTGGGATGTTTTTGTTTCTGATTAAAATTTGTGCATGGTTATAATGCTCATTGAGTAGCTCTCATGTTGTGGCCAAGTATTGTACATACTAATAGCCTCTTTACGTCCATCATGCTAGTCTGTCTGTTTTGCAGATAGTGGAGGCGGTTTATGAACCAGTGCCAGAAGGCATCTACTCTGAGAAAGTGACAGATACCATCAGCAGGTAATTAGTCTCACAATTTCAAACCTATAGAGATTATCAAGAAATACCTCACATCTCTATGAATTTACCAAGTAAATATTCATGAAGTGGAAGGGCTCCCAAATAATCCAAACCTAGAAAAATATTTGTGCATCATCAGTAATGGTGACCATCTGGAAGCCACTGAAGTGTGTCCAAGAGGAAGTGGATATGCACTTGAAATATTATGCAGCCATTAGAATGATTATTCAGAAGGCTTTGTATCAACCTGTAAAACAAAGATGATAAGAAGCTAACAGGATGTAGAGCTGTTTGTAACTATGATAAAAACGTAAATATATACATGGATGTTGGAAAAGGCTAGACAAGGACATAGGAAACTGAAAAAGGCCATGTTAGATGATAAAATTGCAAGTACTTTTTCATTTCTATTTCTAAATTGTAATGTTATGTTGTATAATAATTTTTCAAAGAAAGTCAGAAAGAAGTGCTCCAGCCATCAATATAGTAGGAGTTTAATGAAAGTCATTTCCTGTTGCATTTGCAAAGTTCTGACCTCACAGGGTTTGTCCCAGCTGATCTGTCACCCTTCCCTCCCACTTTCCTTCTGCTCCCTCGCTGCCAGCCACAGGGAGCTCCCTGCGAGTCCTGGCATGCGCCTGCCTCTGGCCCTTTGTCTTTGCTCTTCCCTTTTCCTGGACTTCTCTTCCCTCTGGTATATTAAACATGTTCCCTCTGGCATATTAGACCTGTGCGTGTGTGTGCAGACCTGTTTCTTTATTGCCTGTCTCGTCCCCACCAGAAGGAAAACTCTATAACAGCAGAGACTTTTCCAGTCTGGTTCATAGCTCTTCAGCGCCCAGAGCAGTGCCTGGGACAAGATCAACCCTTAACAAATATTGGTTATCTGAATAAATGACTTGTTTTCTGACTGATTGTTATTTCTATACCAACGTACATTCCTTAGTTGGCTCAAGATTACTTTCCTGCCCCATCAATCTGAGTCAAATCCTTATTATTTTTATAGAAATCCCAGAGTCACCCCAGATAGAATATCTATCTATTCTCCTGCCCAATTCCCTTTACATTTGGTTCTGTATCTATCCTGGCACTTAGCACTATCTCTGATGGAATGTAAGAGATGTATTCCCTTCACTTTCACCTCCCAGCCCATCGTTTTGCATTAATAGATACTCCTCTCAGTTTGTAGGGTTGTATCTTGAATCTTTCCTTGCTTAGCACAATGGTGTCCTACTGTTCTAAGGGGCCTAGGCCCAGCCGGGGCTGAGTTTCACTAACTGCAGACTCTGAAAAACATTTGACCATTCTTTCTGAATCTCTGTTCCCTCATCCAGTAAAAAGGGGATTGTAATAATATCAACCTCATCAGGCTGGTGTGATAATTATACAAAGTAACTAGAAAAATCACTTAGCATAGAGCTTGGTGAATGGTAACTCTTAAGCAATATTGGCAATTATCATTGTTAATATTATGGGAAATGAGCTGAAACCCCTTTCTGAATAATCTGAATTCTGCATATATTAGATCGTGTCCTGTTGCTAATGAATCCAGACAAATGTATTTAAATTGCTCATCTCCACAATTTAGTCCTGTTCTCTGCTATTTGTTTTCTGGAAAGTGCCTCAAAAATTCAAGAAGTCTCCAGAGATGTCAAGACAGAATACCAGATTTACTTATTTAATTTCTCCTTCTCATAGGTATTTGAACACCACAAAGAGCAGGGAAGGGGTGGTACAGAGAAAATGTACAGAGACATTGTTCTGATTTTGTGGCGCTGGGCAAACAGGATCATAATTTGCTTCTGACAGGCTCCCTGGCTATTGGTATCCATGTGTCTTGGGGCTAACAAGTTAGTGGAGGAGTCAGGTACCAACATTACAGGGAAAAGTTAAGAACGTTAATAGGTTCTAGAATCAGCTGGATTTTAATCCCTATTCTTCCACCTACCTCCTTTTCTCATCTGTGATGTACAGGTAGCAATAGTAACTGCTCACGGGCTTGTTCTGAAGATTAAATAAGATAATGCTTCTAGTGCTTTTAGAATAGTACCCAGCACTTAGTGAACCCTCAATAAAATTAGATATTGTTATTAATAATTGTAGTGTTGCTATTTGTGGAATTAATTATACAAAACAAATTATGATAAATTGGATAAAGATTGGAGCAATGAGAGATTCCAGAAGGACTTGGCCTAGTCTAGGGACTTTGGGAAGTTTCTATGAAGAAAGAACATATAATCTGAGACCTGAACAACCACTAATTCTCAAATAGTTAAGTGTGGAGAAAGCATACCATAGACCAGCATAGAGCTTATTAGTTTGAGGAACTAAAAGAAATTGAAGATGTAGCATGTTAAGTCAGGGCGAGAATAGCCAAAGAATGATTAGGGCTGGGGGGTCTGATAGGCCATGTTGAGGGTTTTGAATATTTATCTCGAGTACTGAGGAGAAAACTAAAGGTTATTTACAAGTGCGATATAGTGAAAATTTCTTCTGTAGCAAAGATCATGCTGGCTGTTCTGTGGGGAATAGAAAGCAGGGAATGGGGGCGGGAGGGGAAGTAGGTCCAGCAGTCCACCGAGACATGATGGCGACTCTGACTGCAGTGGTGGTGGTGCTGATGGAGAGAAGTGGGGCTGTTTCCATGGTGGCTTGAAAGTTGAGTCAACAAGTTTGGGGGTACAGGAAGGAAAATGGAATGACACTGAAAATATGAAAACAATTGGGTTTATTCTGTGGAAGTTCAGAAAGTGGAGCCAAGACCATGGAGTGGAATTCCAAGGAGACCCAGGTCAGCTCACAATTAGAAGTGTGTGTCAGAATTAGAGATACCCAAGTGAGGCAGGCTTTTAGTGTTTCCAGTTACATGATCTTCTTGCTTCTTCTGCTTTTCCATCTTCTCATTTTCACCTTCTACATCCTGTCTTGGGTAGAGCACATGCAGTTGTGTTTCTCATGTGCAGTATCTTTCCTTTTTCCTATTCGTTCATGTGGTGTACAAGCACATTCTGTCACTGGAACTTTTCTTTCCTAGCAGGCTTTTACACTGGGAGAATAACTTAGCAACCCTGAAGAGTTTGGGGCAGAAAATAAATCCATTTTGTTGCTCTGCCCAGTACCAGCATTACTATTTTTACCTTCCAGTACACTGTTCAAAGAATATTGTCTGTTTACTTTCTAAAAAAGAAGAACATTTCCTTTTATGCACAAAATCTTCCAATTGCCTTACATTTCTCTAGCTGTGCCTGGTTGCAGAAGCCGTCTGGTGCTTTGTTTCAGAGACAGTCATGATGACTAGCACAGTTAATGATTTCAGCTAGTTCTAAGGACAGGTGGATCTTTACATTTTTCATCCTACCTTCAACTCTTTGGTTTTCTCTTTTTTAAAATTTTCCCCAAAGTAAATTTGACATGTTCCATTTTGTAAATTTATGGTGTACAGTGTGTCACTTTGATAGATTTATATATTGTAATATGATTGCCAATGAAGCAATATTTATCACTTACATAATTATATTACAGTATCATTGGCTGTATTCATTATTCTGTGCATTAGATCTCTATGGCTTATTTACGACTCATTATAAGTTTATACCCTTAGACACCATCATTCTTATCCCCTCACCCCTCATGTCATGGTAACCACCATTTGTTTTCTATTTTTTTATAAGTTTGATTTTTCTAGATTCCATATAAGTGTTATCATACAGTACTTGTCTTTCTCTGACTTATCTCGCTTAGCATAATGTGCTCAAGTTCCATAATGTGCTATGTTGTCAAAAATGGGAATATATCTTGCTTTCTCATGGCTGGATAATATCCCATTGTATATATGTACCACCTCTTTTTTATTCATTCATACAAGGATGGGCATTTAGGTTTCCATATCTTGGCTATTGTGAATAATGCTGCAATAAACATGGGAATGCAGATAACTCATTGAAATTCTGTTTTCTTTGCTTTTGGGTGTATTACCAGAAGTGGAATTGCTGGGTCATATGGTAGATCTATTTTTAATTTTTTAAAGGAATCTCCATACTGTTTTTCACAGTGGTTGGACCAATTTACATTCTCACCAACAATGTGTAAGTGTTCCCTTTTCACCAAATCCTCACGATCACCTGTTATCTCTTTTCCTTTTGGTGGTAGCATCCTAACAGGTGTAAGGTTTTTATTTGCATCTTCTTTTTTTTTAAGATTTTATTTATTTATTTGAGAGAGAGAGAGAGAGAGTGGGCTGTAGGGAGAGGGAGAGAGAATCTGAAGCAAACTCCATGCAGAGTGCAGAGACCGACGCGGGGCTTGATCTCATGACCCTGAGATCATGACCTGAGCCAAAAACAAGAGTTGGCTAATTAACCAACAGCCACCTAGGTGCCCCTGTTTGCATCTTCTTGATGATTAGTGATGTTGAGCATCTTTTCATGGCCTATTGGCCATTTTGATGTCCTCTTTGGAAAAATACCTATTTAGTTTGGCCCATTTTTAATCAAATTATTTGAGTGTTATTTTTTTTAAAAGATTTTATTTATTTATTTGACAGAGAGAAACACAGCGAGAGAGAGAGAGCACAAGCAGGGGGAGTGGGAGAGGGAGAAGCAGGCTTACCGCTGATCGATGCGGGGCTTGATCCCAGGACCCTGAGATCATGACCTGAGCCGAAGGCAGATGCTTAACCACTGAGCCACCCAGGCACCCCTTGTTTGAGTGTTATTAAGTTGTGTTTAGTTCTTTATACATTTTGGTATTAACCCCTTCTCTGATATGTGGTTTGTAAAAATTTCTCTGCTCTATAGGCTGTTGTTTCATTTCATTAACTGAGTACCAAAAGCTGTGCAGAAGCTTTTGAGTTTGATATAGTCCCATTTGTTGTATCTTGCTATTGTTGTTTGTGCTTTTGGCATCACATTCAAAAAATCATTGCTAAGACCAATATCAGGAAGCTTCTTCCTTTCCTTTCTTCTAAGAGTTTCATGGTATCAGGTCTTACGTTTAATCTCTGATGGATTTTGAGTTAATTTTTGTGGGTGGTGTGAGATAGGGGTCAGTTTCTTTGTTCCACATATATTTCTTCGGTTTTCTCAGCACCGTTTGTTGAAGAGACTGTCTTTCCCCCGGTGGCTGTTCTTGGTTCCATTGTCAAATATTCATTGACTGTATATGCTGGGATTTAGTTTGGGGCTCTCTATGCTCTTCCATTGGTCTATGGGTCTATTTTTGTGCCAGTACCATAGTGTTTTTATTATGGTTTTGTAGTATAGTTTAAAATCAGGAAGTGTGATCTCCAGCTTTATTCTTTTTTTCTCAGGATTGCTTTGGCTATTCAGGGCCTTTTGTGGTTCCACACAAATTTTAGGATTGTTTCTTCTGTTTCTGTGGAGAATGCCTTTGGTATTTTTATGGGAATTGCCTTGAATCTATAGATGGCTTTGGGTGGCATGGCCATTTTAACAATATTTATTTCTCTGAAACATGAACACAAAATGTATTTCCACTTATTTGGGTCTTCTTCAGTTTCTTTCAGCCAAGTCTTGTAGTTTTTATTGTAGAGATCTCTCACTTCCTTGGTTAAATTTATTCCCAAATATTTTATTATTTTTGATGCTATTGCTGTTTGGATAGTTTTCTTTATTTCTTTTTCTAATGCTTCATCATTAGTATAAAAGAATGTCACTGATTTCTGTAAGTTGATTTTGTAACCTGCCACTTTCCTGAAATCATTGATTAATTCCAACAGTCTTTTTGATTGACTCTTTGGGATTTTTTATATGTAAGATTATATAGAAAAATAGAGTAAATAGAGAAATTTTTTAATTTCTCTAGAGAGAAATGGGGAAATTTTTACTTCTTTCTTCAAGATTTGGATGCCTTGAGAAATTAAAATGAAATAGAGAAATTTTTACTTCTTTCTTCAAGATTTGGATGCCTTTTATTTCTTTGTCTTGCCTAGTTAAGACTTTTCTAATACTATATTAAATAGGAATGATGAGAGTGGGTAACGTTGCCTTGCTTGTGATCTCAGAGGAAACCCTTTCAACTTTTCTCCATTGAGTATAATGTGACTTGTGAGTTTGACTTTTTTATGTTGAGATATGTTCCTTCTATACCCAATCTGTTAAGGGTTTTTATCATAAAAAGTTGTTGTATTTTATTAAATGCTTTTTCTGTAGGTATTGAGATGATCATATAGTTTCAATCTCTCACTTTATTGATGTGACAGATTACCCATGTGTTGAATCCTCCTATAGCCCAGGGATAAATCCCACTTGGTCATAGTGCTTAATCCTTTTGACGCGTGCTTGAATTTTGTTTTCTAATATTTTGTTGAGAATTTTTGTGTCTGTATTCATCAGGAATATTTGTCTATGCTTTTCTCTTCTTGTGGTGTCTTTATCTGGTTTTGGTATCAAGGCAATGCTGGTTTTGTAAAATGAGTTTGGAAGTGTTCCCTTCTCCTCAATATTTTGGAAGAGTCTCAAGAGGATTGGTGTTAATTCTTTAAATGTTTGGTAGAATTCACCAGTGAAGCTGTCTGGCCCTGGAGTTTCCTGTGTTGAGAGTTTTACTGACTCAATCTCTTGAGTCATTATTGGTATGTCCAGATTTTCTATTTTTCCTGATTCAGTCTTGGTAGGTTGTGTGTTTCTAGAAATTTATCCGTTTCTTGTCTATATTTTTGTAGTATCAGCTGTAATGTCTTCTTTTTCATTTTTAAATTTAAGTCTTCTCTCTTTTTACTTAGCTTACCTAAAAATTTGTCCATTTTGTTTGTTTTTCAAAACACCAGCTTTTAGTTTCATTGATTCTTTCTATTGCTTTTCTGGACTCTACTTAATTTACTTAATTTATTTACACTCTGATTGTTATTTCCTTCTTTCTGCTAATTTTGGGTTTAATTTGTTTCTCTCTTTCTAGTTCCTTGAGGTATAAAGTTAGGTTGTTTATTTGAGATCTTTCTAATTTCTTAATATATGTGTTTACTGCTATGGACTCTTAGAACGACTTTTGCTGCATTCCACAAAATTTGATATGTTACATTTTCATTTTAATTTGTTTCGAGATAAATTTTTATTTCCCTATTGATTTTTTCTTAGACCCATAGGTTATTTAGAAATGTGTTGTTTAGTTTCCACATATTTTAAAATCTACTCACTTTGCTTTTGTTGATTTCTAATTTCATGTCATTGTAGTAGAGAAGATAGTTGGCATGATGTCAGTCTTCTTAAATTTGCTGAAATTAGTTTCATGGCCTCTCATGTGGTCTATTCTGGAAAATATTCCATGTGTGCTTGAGAAAAATGTGTATTCTGCTGCTATTGGATAGAATGTTCTATATGTATCTCAGTTCATTTGTTTTAAAGTATGGCTAGTTCCAATGTTTCCTTGTTGATTTTTTGTCTGGATGATCTATCCATTGCTGATAGTGAGGTGTTGAAGTCCTCTACTATTATTGTATTGTCTTTTTATACTTTAAGATCTGTTAGTATTTGCTTAATGTATTTCAATGCTGAGATGTTGGGAGAATATGTATTTATTATTGTTATATCTTCTTGGTGTATTGACCCCTTTATCATTGTGTAATGACCTTCTTTGTCTCTTGTTACATTTTTGGCTTAAAGTCTACTTTGTCTGATCTAAGTATGGTTATATCTGCTTTTTTTTTTTTTTTTTTTTGGTTACTATTTGCTCAGAGTATCATCTTCCACCCCTTCACTTTGAATCTGTTTGTCTTTGGAGGTGAGGTGAGTCTCCTGAAGGCAGCATATAGTTGGGTCTTGTTTTTTAATTTATCTAGCCACTTGGTGCCTTTTGATTGGTGGGTTCACCTATTTACATTTAGAGTGATTATTGATATATGAAGACTTACTACTGCCATTTTGTCTTTTATTTTCTGATTGTTTTATGTCTCTATTGTTTCTTTTTTCTTTGTGTTTCTATTTACCTTTTTAGGTTGGTGGTTTTCTATGATAATTTGCTCACTTTCCCCCTTATTACTGTTTTGTGTCTTTGCTCTAGATTTTCATTTTGTGGTTACCATGAGGTTTGTATAAAATGTCTCAGAGATAAAACAGTCCATTTTATGCTGATAACTTATCTTCATTTATCTACACACGTTCTGTCATTTTTCTTCTCCCCTTTTTATATTTTTGTGCCCTTTTTTATGCTATGTGTTTATTACCAAATTACCAAACCCTGTTAGGTTATGGATGTCTGACTGGTTATGAATTGAAGGAGAGAGACAAAGGGAACAACTCATGCCACCATAATGCTCAACTCTTTGTTTCTTAAAACACAAAATGAATACAATTGAACATCAGATCCCTCCAATTCTTTCCATCTGGTCTCAGAGCAGAGTGGAGACAAAGTGGGTGGGGTGAGTAGAACAACCTAGATTTCTTCTAGAACATGATTTTATGTTTATTTGATTGGAGATTCATTGAAACATTTGTTCACTCTTAAGAATTTCTCTGAAATATCTAAGCAGGGATATATTTTAGAGTATTGAAGCTAATTTAGAACTTCTGGTAAGAGATGTTCCTGGAAGTCTAAAAGTTTGTGGCCAAATATTTGGGGTATATATTTTGGGACAGGTAAATTCTTAGATGTTAGCCTAAGTTCATTCATTCATTCATTCATTCATCTGCTGAGTACCTACCAGGACCCAGGTTCCATTTTACATGTTGAGGAGATCATGGTGAAGGTGACATATGTCTGTCCTCTCAAGAAGTTTCCAGTTTCTAGTGGTGAAATGGATCATTGCAATACAATATTATAGTAGTTTAAGGACTTAAATGTAATGAGAATATACAAAAAGGGGATGATAAGTCATTTGAGGGTGATCCAAGAAGTCTTCCTAATGGAGACTTGGAAAAAAGTGATGTTTTTGGCAAGCAGATAGGGATGGGATCTGGAAAAAGGCAGATATCATTGGGAAAAACAAATTCAAGCAGAGGGAATAAAATGAGCAAAGAAATGGGGGCATAAGAGAGCCCTGGGTTACGTGGGAAAGGACAGACAGGAGCATTTGGTGTGTAGCTGGACAAGGGGAAGCATTTGGTGTGAAGCTAGAGGTGAAGTAAGGGCTGGTTCCAGAGGGGGCTTTTATGGAATGCTGGAAATTTTAGTTTTGTTCTATTGGACCATAAGGGGCTATTGAGGAATTCTTAACAGAGAAGTGATATAGTCAGTTTTAGGAATATAATTCTGTGACAGTTTACAGTATGGTCAGAGGTGGACAAAAGATGAGTGTCATTTAGGAAACTCTTTCAGTAGTCCAAGAAAGCAATGATCAAATAGGCTAATAGTGGTCGATTAGAGGGTAGGGATAAGGATTCAACAAATATTTAGTAGGGAGAAGCCATAGCATTTTGTGTTGGTTAAATATGGGAGGGAATTGAGAAAAAATAAAAGTGTGGATTTTCTTTTCAATGTATTGAGCATTTACAATGTCCCAGCACTTTACACAGATGACTTCATTAATTGCCATTCCAGCTTGATGAGGTGTAGATATTATGATTATCCCATTTTACAGATAGGCTACCTGAGACTTAGAAGCTAAATCTTGTCCAAGATAAGTTAATAAAGGGTGAGTTGGGATTTAACTCCAGCAATCTGACCTGGAGCCTGCCTGCCTAATTGTGATGCTAAATTGCATCTCCCTGGTGGCTCCTTTTTCAGTGATGGCAAATCCAGGAAGGGGAGTAACTTTGGGAGAGAAAGAGATGACTAAAGGCCAGAACAGAGACCATTCTTTTTCCCACTTACCATAATATATAATTATATAATTCGTAAAGCTAGCTTATACTCCTTTTTTGATTAAAAAAAAAAAAACTCAGCTTGTAATTCAACTGCTAATATTATCTTGAATCAGTTTAAATATCTGCAGACTCAGACTTTAGTCTAATGCACTAATGAAAGGCTTAGATGCTGGTTTTGTTTTTGTTTTTGTTTTTTTTTCCCTCACATGGTAGTCATAACCAACGCTAGGTCAACCAAGCATTTTTATCAGCTTTAATTACTTTTGCTAATTAAGTGAGAGTAGATGAAGAAACTGATTTAATTAGAAGGTAAAATTCAACATCCTAGCTGCTTTTATGATTATGAACAAAAGTAAGAAATTTGAATACAAATATGTCACTGGCACAGAAGTTCAGCTTCGCATGCTTATGAGCAATGCTCAGGGCCCCCATAGTCAAACAGTCCTATGCTTAGGGTTTAAAGCTCTGTATTCAAGGTCATGAAATTCTTAATAATTTTATCTTTAAATTTGTATTTCAGAAATGAAGTCTGATGAGACAAGGAGCATGTATGTTTAGGGCTTGGAAGTCTCAGTTCCTATGAGATCCCTCCAACTTCCTACCTCTCTGACATAGATTCTCGGCCATCTGCTCCTGGCCCTGTGGGCCCTGCCTGGCCTCCAGCTCCATCTCTCTGTCCCTGTCCCATCATTGCTACTGTTCTCTACCTGATATGGTGATTGGGTATGTCAGCAGAGGAGGCCTGTGTTTACCTTTACCCTCCTTCCCTATGGATTTGTGAATGCAGACAAGGAAAGGATCAGAGTACAGTATGTGCCCTGCTGAATCTTTGGGTGATGGCAAAAAAGAAGCCATCCTTAACCAGGCTGGTAGCACTGTGGTACACTCAATGGGTGATTCAGTGGGGCCTCTTGCCCACCTCTAATCCAGGTACCAAGTGCATCATGATGGCATGGAGGTTACAATCTCTTGGGAGTCTCCTGTCTACCATCATTTGGGACACTGGTCTATGGGAAGAGAGATTGACTTCCTCACTCCCTGCTTGGGCCCCACACTTTCATTTTGTACTGGATACCCCCAAAATTATGTAGCTGGCCTTGTCTTTCTTTGTTACAAATGCATAGACTGAACTTTGTTAAATATGAATTCAGCAGATATGTAAGTGCCTGTCATAATCATAGTGCAAGCCCACTGCCTTAGAAAGAAATAACATAAAGATTAAGCATGAAATGATAATGTCTAAGATATGTATATTTAACTCATAATCAAGTAAAAAACAAAGAATAATTAGCAAATTAACAAGTTAGAGTCTTATTTTGACTTCTGTGGTGAAGAGTAATAATAAAAATAAAATAGTTCTCAAATCTTTCCTGGAGACATCAGTATAGGTGGAAGTTGTATGAACTATAGGTTGCTAAATCAAATACGACAAGTTGAAAATTAGATCTTTTTCTCAAAGTCCAAATAAGTTCAAGTTTATTAAGAAGCAACATGACTTCAGTGAAGTTAGAGATTTTGAATTCAGAAAATAGACAAAATACTGGGGTTCCTGGGTGGCTCAGTTGGTTAAGCGTCTGCCTTCAGCTCAGGTCATGATCCCGGGGTCCTGGGATTGAGCCCCGAGTCCGGCTCCCTGCTCAGTGAGGAGTCTGCTTCTCTCTCTCCCTCTGTCCCTTCCCCCCGCCACTTGTGTGCACTCTCTTTCTCTCTCTCTCTCTCTCACTCTCTCATGGGCAAGCTCTCACTCTCTCAAATAAATAAAATCTAAAAAAAATAAATTAAAAAAAATAGACAAAATATTATAGCGAATGCCAGAAATACTTAAAGCATGCTAACAATGATCTTGATAATTGATCCCATTGTGTCTAGAATAGCTTTCTATTAGTGTTTAGCTGTGGCATAAATAATATTCCCTTTAGTAAGCTGATTGACATTTCCTACCTCCAAATCACAGAAAATATTAGCATGCAATGTGTCCACTTAGTTACTTTAAAAAATTATTACAAACATCTTAAACCTTTAAGTAACTGGGTTGCATTTTATTTTTATGATTCATGTTTTGTAAGACACACACTAATCAAGTTGGGTTGATATTGCTGCTATACAGCTAGAAAAGGCCAATAAGTTGTGACTCCCTAGAAACCTACCTTCCATTTGGTGCATCAGGGTCTACATTCTTGGGATCCCTCTTTGTTTCACTGACCAATGACTTGGCAGTAATTATAGAAAATAGCCAGTTCACATGGGAGAAGATGACTATATCCACCTGTCCTGAGACCCGAGGAGCAGCTTCATGGCCCGCTGGTAGCCCTTGCCTAACAGCCCCACTGCAAACAGAACAGTGCTGCTTCCCAAACTTTCCAAATACCATTTGAGAAGTCTTGGATTCCAAACTGTGCTTGATGTCCATCTTTCCCAGATGCTCTTGGGTGCGAACACCATGGTAGACACACAGTGGGGTTTAACCTTGACCCTCCACACCCGTGGCCTGGTCCTGACATTGACCAGAGGGCTCTAATCAGCTTGTCTTCTCTTAGGTGCCTCACTCCTGATGCAGAAGCCCGCCCAGATATCATAGAAGTCAGCTCAATGATATCAGACGTCATGATGAAGTATTTAGACAACTTGTCTACATCTCAGCTGGCTTTGGAGAAGAAGCTGGAACGGGAACGGAAGCGCACACAGAGGTACTTTATGGAAGCCAACCGGAATGCTGTCACATGTCACCATGAGCTGGCTCTGTTATGTCATGTAAGTGCACAGCTGTCATTGTCTTTGCGATGTGCTCCAATAAGTTCACCTGAAATGGTTCAGGCTTGTCTTCGGGAAGATTATCTTAAGTTAGGAAAATATTAATTGCTACATGCAGTATTTCACTATTATATAGTTCCAGATTTGCATCCCTTTACAGGTCTTATAATTAAAAATAAAGTCAATATAAATGATTTTCCATTGAACTACCCCTAATTTATTGTATATTGCAAAACAAGAGGCCTCAAAAAGATCCCTTAGCAATTCTTTAAGCTTATATTATGCTCTTTGTATAGATAGCAATGAATATGTATATTTTACTTCTTTAGCAATCTGATTTGGGGAATATGGATGAAAATGTTATATGTTAATCAGAGAAGGAAATAATAATCACCTTAAAATTTTGTCTTTTTAGTCTAGTTGCTTTTATTACTGTTTGTGGTGATAATAATGCTGCCATGCTTCAAATAAGAATAAGTCCTTTAATTTTTCTTGCCAGTAACCTTTATTTCTGAGCAGAGCTTGAAAAAGGGAAAAGCTACAAATGTCCACATGTGCAAGTGACCATGCCAGTGATGCTCTTGTTGCTGTCTCTTGTTTTCCCCCTGTGCTTTTGTTGTATCATGACCCATGATCCTTCCTTTGCTCATGCTCCAGGCTCCCTCAAGCAGAGATCCAGTCAGGGACCCTTCAACCTAGTAAATATTCTTTTCTTCCCTCTTGGGCATGGGGCCCAAGGAAATAGGGTCATAACACCCATTCTTAATCAAGGTACTTGGTCATCAAATTCCTTTCCAGGACCCTAAAGACCTGTTCTGCCTCAGCTGAGAAAATAATATAGAGTTGATTTCAAAGAAGAGACAGCTGTGATTTCTTTTCCTTCCTTCCTTCCTTCCTTCCTTCCTTCCTTTCTTCCTTCCTTCCTTCCTTCCCTCCTCCCCTCCCTCGCTCCCTCCTCTGATTTCTTGGATAATAGAGTTTCCATCAAACTCCTTTCTATTAAAAGGAAAGCACTACTGGGGTGCCTGGGTGGCTCAGTCGTTAAGCGTCTGCCTTCGGCTCAGGTCATGGTCCCAGGGTCCTGGAATCGAGCCCCGCATTGGGCTCCCCGCTCTGCAGGAAGCCTGCTTCTCCCTCTCCCACTCCCCCTGCTTGTGTTCCCTCTCTGTCAAATAAATAAAACCTTTAAAAAAAAAAAAAAAAAAGGAAAGCACTACTGTGTGGTGTGTTTGTCTTGACATACTTGGAATCTGGAAGTTGAAGATTCAATATAGTTTTCTTTTGGGGGGAAAAATTCATCTTTATTGCCTTGCTGAGTCCAGCTATAATTTCGCAGAACAATCCTTGGTGATTAGCTAAGGCCTTGGTTTATGTTTAGAAGCATATAACTTGGGAGTTATAGCTCTTGCTGAACACAGTTAAATCTTATATACAGGAGTCAGAGCTCACTTTTCTTGTTATTTAACTACCTGACTTCATAAAAAGTAGGCAACAATGAGAAACACACCATTCTATGTATGTCATGTTGCATTCAGAGTGCAGTGTTCCCAGTAAACTAAAATGCAAGAGATTTAGCCATTTCTATATATCTTAAGTATTTGAGGCCTTCTATTAAGTTCTGCGCTACAAAGCTACTTAGCCAATTTCCAGTTGGATATAAAAGAGTCAGTTTCTATTAGATCCCTGTAGCTGATGTGGGGGTGGGTGGAGTTAGTTTAAAATCTACCAGCAGAAATCCTCTATCTTTAGTGAGACACCTTGAGAATGACTGTTTTGTTTATTTATTTACGTCTCAGCTTTTCTTTCTTTTTTTTTTTTTAAACTCTTACTGTGGAAAATTTCATACATTTACAGAAATAAAGATATTACTTCATGTAGCCACCCCCCAGCTTCAAGAATTTGCTACTTCGGGCCAATCACATACTGTCTTTATGCCCACCCACTACCCACTCCCTGCCATCCGTAGGTTATTTTGAAATAAACCCAAGACACCATATCATCTCATCCATCAATAATTTCAGTATGTATTTGGAGGACCATTTTAACTCTAGAAATCTAGCTCTCAGGCCATGACTGGGTTAAGCAAAGGGAGATATCTATAGTCGACGAGGGAGTTTTGAGGTTGTAGAGGTTCTGTACTCATCCGTAAATTAGGGTGAAAATATTAACTATTTCAGAAAGCACTAGGATTAAATAAGTTAATGTGTTTGAATAAACTGTGCAAATTAAAAAGTGGCACAAAATTAAAAGATAGCAGCAGTTATATAAAATGAGCAGTGATTATGTTAAAAAAATAGTTGTTGATGCAACTTGCTAATCTAGTATTAACTGGTCCATTAGTGCTAAATCCACGTGTGGTTTTCATGCAGTTAATGAGTATTTATTGAACATGTGCTACTAGCCAGCCTCGATGCCCTCATGGAGCATTCAGTCTCATAGGGACCTTAGAGAAATGCTTTACCTCTAGGCAGAGTTTATATTACTACTTTTAAAGAACCATCAAATAGCTTCTCCTTTTGCACTATTTTATATATACTGATAAGTTTTCATCTCTGGATTAATCATATGTTAACTAAAAGGAAAAGTGCAGCCTTATTAAAGAACTGAGAAGGAAATACTACATTTCATCAAAAGACAGCATGCAGTTAACTGGCATTATCCTTGCTAAGTACCAATTATTATTTTTTAAAAACATACATTGACACCATTACTGATGGGAAAAATACAGGTATAAAATTTTATGTCTCTTTTTTTCTCAAGTATTGTTATAGTATTATGATTGTTTCTTTCAAATATAGTGGAATGTCTCCCAGAGCAGTTAATATCAACAATACAATTACACAATCCAATGATAAGCAATAGTCAAAGGAAAGAGAAATTAGTGAGTGCAGTAGAACTTTATGAATTCTCAGCACTGATAAGGAGATCCATTGTGAAGTGCTAGAATTTTGCAAATTAGTGGGTGAACAAACAATTGATAAGAAACATTAAGGACTCTTTTGTCATGGGGTGTATGCTACTTACTTTTTCACATCTTAGCTTATTCTTAATTATGGCAATAGGCCAGTAAAGACAGGTATTAATATATATATTTCAAAAGGACAGAGAAGTCGTCACTAATAAAGTTCACTCCTTTGTACTGTGGTTTAAACTCTATGAAAGAGAAGCAAAACTTTCTTTTCGAAGAATGTTAAGCTTCCTAATTTTTATAATTCAAAATAGATCACAAGGAGAGCAGTCAAGAATAAGAATCAAGCAGAGAAAAATAAGGTGTAATTTTTACTTAAATATGTAATAATAAGAGTCTATTGTGCTACAGAGGGTACTGTGGCGTTGTAGTCGTCAGAATCATGATTGGCATTTTGGCATTATGCACAACATGTTAGATACACCAAATAGCTGCCCTTTGGCCATTATCTTATATCCCAGGCAGAAATATCGGTTGCAGACATTTCTAAACAGCATGCTGCAAATACAAGGATGAGTGTTAAAACCCAGCTTGGAAAAATGTGGATCATCAATAGAAAACTTCAATTTCATTCAGATTACTGGGATTTTGTGGATCCAGCTGTAGGCTACTATTAACATTTGTAAATAAAGCATATTTCTATGTGTACAAATGGAGCAGATTTGAATGTACCAGGGAGACTGAAGGATAATGGTGAAAGAAACATGTTCTTGCAGGGTGAGTTGCAGGGATTTCCCACTTCTCTTCCAGTGATATTTGACAGGTACTTTTATCTTCATCACCTCTGTTTTAAAGCTACATGATTATTTCTTTCTACTAGTAGAGTGAGTTTGTTCAGTCTACAGAACTTTCACATTCGTAAACCTAACAGGGAACAACACAAAAAGAGAAAAGTTGAAAATGCTTACAGTTTATAATTAATAAAAGAACAAAGATTTGTTGAATATCTTCTGAATGTAAGACATTGTGATTCCTATTGTGAAGGTTATAAAAAATTATAAGGAGTGGTCTCAGTTGTGAAGTGACTTATACAGTCCACCTGGGAAGCCAAGACATATATGCAGGAGGAAATCTGGGTAAATACCAAATGAGATCTCTGGCTGATATAGTTCAGGGAGGCTCCCAAAACAAGTGGGGTAAGTTTGGGCCTTGAAAGTAGGTAAGGACTCACTCCTGGATGGAAAAGAATAGCAAAAGTACATGAGCTCCAGATATACCAGCTTAGCATACTTAGGACTACTAATCACATTTTAGAAATGGTATTATTTTATGCTTTAACTTAATAGGCAAGAAAAGGGAAACCAAGAGAAGAGACTTGTCCAAGGTCACCAAGCTAGTTTGCTGGTTTCAGACCTTGGACTGAGAGTTGGATATCCTGATTTATAATGCATATTTTGATATGTATAGTTTGGAAAGTCTGGGAGAGTAGGCTGGTACTAGATGGCAGAAGTTTGCGGAGTACCTAGTCATGGTATTCATACCTAGTGTTTGGATTTAATCCTGGGTAGTGTGGACTAAAGCCTTGTATTTCTCCAGAGTAACTAACAACTAGATTATTAAACTGATGGCTAATTCTTCCTTATCATTCATATCTCCTTCTTGAACTTTTTTTTCCCTGTGGTTTCGACCACACTCCTTTGTCCTGGTTTCCATCTTATGTCTCTGAACACTCTTTTCTTATTCTCTCTTCCAACCCTGGACTCTTAAGTTTCTATGTTCTGCTTCTCTTCTTGCTCTTCTCTTGAGTGAGCTCTGTACGGTTCCATAGTTTTTCATTTCATATGAATTTGGATAAAAATTGGTTGTACAAAATGAGAACTTTATCTTCCATAATCATATATCATTTTGGTTTGAACCCCTGTTCCTGCTGATAGCAGAAAATGGAGGAGATAGGCATTAACACTTACATCAGCTGTTTTGGTCTAAAAGTTTCTCTCCCATTTCAAGGGCTCTCCTCTCCATCTCCCTCTCCCAAAATGGCAGCTGGATACAGGAGGAAGCTTAGGCATCCTCACGCCAATGGGAGGGGACTCTGTGTTGCCTTCTTCTTTTGGCCTCTGTTGACTTTAGATGAGGTGAACCTATCCCTGTGGCTTTGGGGGACCTACCGTGGCATCCCTGTTTTGAGCTGTCTTCTCTGTGCTCCCTCCATGCAGTGATAACCTGGTGGACTCACCAGTGAGCACTGTATCCATTTTCTATATTCCCACTGTGGCACGTGGGAGCTTCAGATTCCCACCTATGCCACATAGTCCATGGGGAACTAACTGAGAGTGGGGGCACAATATCAGCCCTACCTTATCCATTCAACAAATATTTATTGATTGCCTATTAGGTGTCAGGTACTATTCTAGGTGCAGGGGATACCACAGTGAACAAAGCGTGTCTACCCTCATGGGCCTTATTTTAAATGCCCATATTAGTTATATAGTATATAGTGGCATGATGGTCACAAAGCTTCTCTGAAACTTCCAGTCTTTTCTGGCTGAACCTGAATTATTCCCTCAAACCCTCTGCTCTGCTCCATTCCCAGGGTTCACCTCTGCTGGAGAGGACGTGAGGAGGAAAAACAAAGATATTCGAACTTGCCTTCTTATCTTCGGTCCTTCTTTTTTTTTTTTAAATTTTTTATTGTTATGTTAATCACCATACATTACATTGTTAGTTTTTGATGTAGTGTTCCAAGATTCATTGTTTGTGCATAACACCCAGTGCTCCATGCAGAACGTGCCCTCTTTAATACCCATCACCAGGCTAACCCATCCCCCTACCCCCTCCCCTCTAGAACCCTCAGTTTGTTTTTCAGAGTCCATCATCTCTCATGGTTCGTCTCCCCCTCCGATCTCCCCCCCTTCATTCTTCCCCTCCTGCTTCTTTTTTTTTTCTTTTTCTTAACATATAATGTATTATTTGTTTCAGAGGTATAGATCTGTGATTCAACAGTCTTGCACAATTCACAGTGCTCACCATAGCACATACCCTCCCCAGTGTCTATCACCCAGCCATCCCATCCCTCCCACCCCAACCCCCACTCCAGCAACCCTCAGATCTTCTGTCCTACTATCTGGCTCCTTCTTTGAACTTCAGAAAGACTTCCCAGTTCTCTATCCACACGCTAGAAACTGCCCTTCTACCATGTCCTCCTCTTTCCCTAGGTGTTCTTCATTCAGGCCTTTCCTTGGGTTTATAAGCCCCAGCCTCTGGCTTGGTCTCAACCGTATATGGGTTCTGGGAGGAAAAGTACACAATATTTTCTAAGAAGGCAAAATACATTGGGGTATGTTTTATAACACATCCATTTTCTGAAGACCTCCAAAACTATGTGTCTGATCGCGGCCTTTCTTGCATGACAGACCTAAATTTTGAGCTGGGCATTTACGCATGTGTCTAATAGGTACCTCATGCTCAGCAAGTCCCACAGTGAATGGAGTCCCTTTCCTTAACCCAGTCATGTTCTACACCGCATCACCTTAATTGAAACCTGGACATCTTCTTCAATTCATTCTCCCTCAAATCCTACATCCATTTCATTAGCAATCTTTTACCAGTCCTATTTTTGAAATGTCTGACAAATCCATCTTATCCTTCCAGTTCTCATTCTCATTATCTCACATTGGGTCATTGCAATACCCAACTTTCTTGCCTCTCTAGTCTCCTCCTCAACTCTAGCAGTGATTTACTGTACCACCTCTGCAATGTCTACAGGGTCATCGGGAAGTGTGTCTGTGCGTGTGTGTGTGTGTGTGTGTGTGGAGTGAGAGCCATTTTGTTTATCATAATGACGTTGACTGCTACTGGCCCTTAAGGGGAAGCAGCCAGGGATGCTAATATTCGGTGTACAGAACAGTCCTACACAGAATGTATAAAGCAAAACCAGTAGAAGACACATATAAAGAGATTTATTGCAAGGAATTGTCTTATATAATTGTGGAGGCTGGCTAGGTAAGTCCAAAATCCATAGGGTGGGCTGGCAGGAAGGGCAGGTTGAAACTCTTGGACATGGGCTGAACCTGCTGTCCACAGATGGAGTTTCTTTTTCATCTCAAAGAAGCCTCAGCTTTGAAGACCTTTCAAATGATCGAATCCATTCTACTCAGGTTATCTAGAATCATCTCCCTCCCTTAACCATCCTCTATGGGCCTACTAAGATGATCTTTCAAAAATCATATCTGATCTTGATAAATTATCTCATGCTTAAGATGAAGAGTAAATGTTCCCATAGTGAGTCCTAGAAATGTACTCTAAGCTTTTGGTGAATTACAAAAAGGAAGATTTCTGTGATAGTCTCATGTCAAACTACTGAAATACGGTGCACATAATTATTATCCTAAATTCCATCTACCGTGGGGGTGGGAGAAGCAGCTGGTAGAGCACTTGTCAGCAAAGATTATTTTCTAAATCCACAATCCCTTTATAATTTCACTTAAAGAAGTGGAATTCTTCTTGTACTTTTCTAATATAATCTGTATATGTTCTTGGCAAACTTTATTGACAGGCATTTGATATTTATCCTAAATTCTCAAATATCTTTAAAGTTCACCACTTAGGAATTGAGCAGATATGCAAGTACCTGATTCTCATTTTCTTAGTGCAAATTTAAAAAACTGTTGTGCTATTTATTTATCTGAGTTGTTTTATTTTTATTATACCATATGTCATTTACAATTGCTGAGCTCGCCACTAAAGGCATGTGTCTGCAATCCTGTGCTAAGAGATTAAATTAAGCCATGTAGAAAATGATGTATTTTAAAAGGACAGTATTTTTGTGAACATCTTTGCTTTTATTAAATTTTGTTAAGTTCGATAGTATTATCTTTGCTTTTATTGTCTGGTTAATTGTTGACTGAATTTCCCCCAAGGCTGTGAAAATGCAACAAATAATGATGCAGTGAAAGAAGTATCGGGAAAATCCTGACTTGTTTTGGCCAATTCTATGTTATGGTTTAAGAAAACAAAACAATGCCTTTTAGGCTCCTGCACAAATATATATACAATTCTCATATCCACACCATAACTCCGCCCCTTGTTTATGGAGATATAATTTGCATATAGTAAGATGTACAAATTTTAATTACTTGGTTTAATAACTTTTGACACATGGTTGACTCTACCCAAAACCAGATTCGGGAATTTTCTATCACCTCAGAAATTTCCCTCATGCCCCTCCCCATACAATTCCCTGCTCATGGACAGACTGTTATGATTTCTGACATTATGGATTACTTTTGCCTATTGTTTGACTTCATATAAATCACAAACAGTATGTACTCTTTAGTGTCTGCCTTCTTTCACGTGACCTAACGTCTGTGAGATTCATCCATGATGTTGTATATAACAGTTATTTGTTTATATTGTTCGATAGTATTATGTTGTATGAATATATCATAATTTATTCTCCTGTTGATGAACACTGTGTTGTTTCCAGATTTGGGGTTTCCTATAAGACTGCTATGAATTTTCTTACATAAGTCTTCTTGTGCTGATACTTTCATTTCTCTTAGACAAATACCTAGGAGTAGAATTTCAGGGTCATAAGATAGTTGTATGTTTAACTCTAAAAAGAAACTACCAAGCAGTTCTCCAAAATTGTACTGTTTAGCATTTTTAAGAGCAATGTATGAGAGTTGCTCAATTGTTCCACAGTCTTGTAAACATTTGGTATTGCCAGTCTTTTAGATTTTAACCTTCATAGTGGGCATAGAAATGTATCTCTTTGTGGTTTAGTTTGTATTTTCCTGATAACTAAGCCTGTTGAGCACTTTTACATGTGCTTATTGATCATTTATATATCTCTTTGTGTGTGTGTGAAGTATCTACTCAAATCTTTGGCCATTATTTTATTGAATTATTTGTCTGTTTTTGTTGATTTTAGGAGTTCTTTATATATTCCACGTATGACTCTGTTGTCAAATATAGGTATTGCAAATTTTTTCCTAGTCTGTGGCTTGACTGGTTTTTTTTTTTTTTTTTTGATGAGCAAAAATTTTTTTAAATTTTAATTTTGTTGAAGTCCAATTTACTTATTTAGTTTTTTGTTGCTGTGAGTGCTTTTTGTATCCTGTTAAAGAAATCGTGGCCTATCCCAAGGCTGCAAAAATTGGCTCTTTTTTATTTTTGTAAATTCCTTCTTGTGATAGATTTTATGTTTAGGTCTATGATCCATTTTGATTTAATTTCATGCATAGAATAATGAAAAGATTGAAATTTATTTTTTTTCCATATGGGTACCCAGTTTTCCCAGCATCATTTCTTAAAATGTCTAATGTTTGCTCAATGATTTTACTACAGGTCTTTGTTGGAAATCATTTGACACTATATATGTGGATTTATTTCTGAACTCTATTCTGTTGCATTGATCTGCATATCTATTCTTAGGCTAATACCACACTGTCTTGATTATTGTAGCTTTTTAATAAGTCTTGAAGTTAGGTTGTGTAAGTGCTCCAATTTCATTCTTCTTTGTCAAATTTGATTTGGCCATTCTAGATCTGTTATATTTACTTATTAATTTTAGAATCAGTTTGTCAGTTTCTTCAAAAAATAATGCTGCTATTTTGATCTCTACCCTTTGTTTTAATATGGAGAAGAGCTTTGTAGTACTTTGAAAAATCAGTCTTTTATTTCACTTATTCAACAAAATTTATATATTCTCTTCTGGGGACTATTCTAGCCTGTGTTTTAACAGTAAAGAGAAGAACTCCACCTTCACAGTGGAGGAAGACAAATTATAAGTGAATTAATATACACTTAAGTACCATGGACAAAAATATAAAGGCAAAGTAATAGTGATTGGTAGATGTGGGAAAGACAGGCTGTTTTAAATAGGGATGTCATGGAAAGCCACTATACCTGCGTGACATTTGAGTAGAAACCTGAATACGTTACACGGTTGAGCCTTGCAAATATCTGAGGCACAACATTGATGGGAAAGGGAACAGCAAGTCCAAATATTCGGAGGTGGGAGCATGCCTGCCAGATTTAAGGGGCGAGCAAGGAGGCCTGTGTGGTTGGAGTAAAGTGAAGCAGGGGGAGGGAGTAGGAGATGAGGATGCTGTGGTCCATGGTATAGACTTGAGTGATGTGCGTTTTGAGCAAAGGGGCGACATAATATTTTAAAGTTATACAGCTGGCTGCTGTGTGTGAATCGACTGCTGAGAGCCAAGAATGGAAGCAGGGAGGTTGACAAAAGATGATGGTGATTCTTTTCCTTGATTTTTAATTCTTTGTTTATTGGCACTTAATCAGTTTGGTATTTTGATGTAACGTACTAAGTGTGTGGTTTGAAAAGAACTAGACCTTCCCTTATGTAATTCTGTATTAAAAAGTAAACAGTAAGTGCAGTTCTGATTTGTGGGGTTTGTTTATAATTGATGCCACCCATGTCTAATTCCATACTGTTTCATACCTTAAGCAGTGCTGCATTGCAATTGGATTTCTTGTTTTTGAGCAATCCAAATTAGAATGCCTTAAAACTTGACCACTTAATGATTCTCTGTGTGTGGTTTCTTCTATATGTTAAACGATTCTTCTGTATGTTACCTAATTCTGGCCTCCTTTGAAATGCTTTCAGAAGTATTCACACATACATTCAGTTCTTTTCCTTTGGTAGCATGTAATTTTGAAACAAAATGGTGGTCAGTCAGTTGATGTAGACCATATCTTCTGTATATTTAATACGGGATACCTTCAGATTATGGCACTGTTCTTCTCCTCATCCTTATTAATGTTATATCTTCTAGAAAACCTGTCTTTGAATTAGGAATAATAGAGAACCTGTTGCAAATACTAGATTATTTATGGGGTGGCAGTGAAACATTATCAAGCGTGGTAAATTTGATAGTGGAATTTTAGATTGAATTGTAATAATTAATTCATCCTCTACTTATTTTAGTGACAGTTCATTAGTATGTTCTTGTGCTTTTAAGAAGTTCTAATTAAGAGAGTGTCATGATAATAATGGGATCATAATTATATGCATTTAATTATATTAAAGCAAAATATTTAGCTTTGTATGAATATTGTTAAGAAGTTCAAAATTAAAAAAATAATTAATATCCAAACTTGAAGAGAACATTTCCTTCATTATATGATATTTGTAAATTTAGTTATTTCCAACACCTCTCACATCAATTTTTCTGGTTTCATTTGAACGTATTGCTCTTCTACTTGATATACGGAGCACAGGAGCAGGGAAATGCTTCAGGATTTCATAAATAAAATAGACAGTTGTATCAACCAAACAGCTTTGAAGCTAAAAGATCCCCAACTACCATAGTCCGAGCTTGCTCCTGTGGCCCACCTCTCTATAGTGGCAAAACCAAGTGGCCCAGAGTGAGGTCCTGGACAGGAGCCTCTCGCCACACCTGCTGAACTTGTCAGACCACTTAGCTATGGCCTGGGTCAATGTGACCCCTTCAGCCCTCTTGGTCACACTGGCTGATTTTCTTTTTTAAGATTTATTTATTTATTTTAGAGAGAGAGGGAGAGAGAGAGAGCACGCGAGTGGGGGGAGGGGCAGACAGAGAAGGAGGGAGAGAGAGAAGCAGACTCCCGGCTGAGCGGGGAGCCTGATGCAGGGCAGGATCCCAGGACCCTGAGACATGACCTGAGCTGAAATCAGAAGTCGGATGCCCAACTGACTGAGGTTCCCCTGGATTTTTTTTAATACTTTGAAATTTAGGGACTAAATTTATGCACAGTAATATATAGTCAATGATCTGTCTCCTATTTTGGATTTTCTTTGTGCTATCATCCATGAAAAGCATGGAATATGGTTTGCCATTAAAAAGAGATCACCTCAGCCAGATGAATTGCTGTCCAGAACTGGGTAGCCCTATATTTATGTATCTAAGTCACAGTTATTAACTAAACAAATAGAAGAAAGTAGGCATAGACGTAGCTCAAATAGAATGACTATTTTAGAACAAAAGAAATAGTGCATTCTTTATGGTTCTAAAGTAAGGCATCTACAGGATATAGTTAGTGTTATGCTTTATGTTTATTTCTTGTTTTTTTTTTTTTTTTTTCTCTCTCTCTCCTTATAAAACATTCTGGGCAATTTAAAAAATTACACTAGTTTTAATAAAATAGACTCTTAATTCTTTCCCTACTGTTGCAGTTAATTTAGGCAATGTCAGTCTGTTACTGTTAGAATTGCTATTCAACTGAAATGTATTATAATCTGCTGCACACATAAAAAATTACATTATAATGAGCAAAACCGAGCTAAACATAATTGTGCCTATAACGGCACTGTGACAGGAAGTGTCTCCTATAATGGTGATGATTTCCATATCAGTGATAATTTTATTGTCTGATTTGCATTGTCTTCTTCTTGCTGCCATATTGATGCACAGAATGTGTCCATCCGTTCCTAGGAGATATATAGATGCCAAAAAAAAAAAAAAAAAATAGTTAACTCCCTCTCCTATTCCTAGAAAAATCTTAATTAGAAAGTAAAAAAGATGACAGCAGCCAAATTGCATCCCGCAAGGCTGCACCGCCCCCCCACCAACTCCTTTTAATAGGTTGATGTACTTGCTGGAGGCAACTTTTGAAAATATCTTAATGGCCTCAACCCTCAGGCTAAAAACATTTAACCATCTCTGCCTTTGGCCAATGCCTACTGGCTTACAGAGGCATTTTGTCGTTGCTGGGCCAGCCATCTCTAGTACAGATGAGTGGAGTTTTATAACTTCTCATAAGAGTAAAGGGGAAAAAGGAAGGGAGACGTTCACTCCTACTTATTGGTGTATCACCAAATAGTCTCTTCAGCTCTTGGAGAAACATCACGATGTAGGATTCTGGATAAACAGGCAAAATAAAAGCAAAACAAATGAACAAAAAAACCCAGAAGCTACAAAACCTACTCATCACATAAGGGAATTCACCTGCTTTCCTGGCCCCTTTCTCCCTTCAATCTCAATACAGCAACTAGTTATTAAGCAGTTGCTATGTACAAAACATTATGCAAGGCATTGAGGGAAGAGTTTTGGTAATGAGTTGGGTACTCAAATATTCACAAGGAAAAACTCTGGAAATCACATTTGGGAATATGTGTCTACAGTGGCATATCATTTATGTCAAGTTCAAGAACTCTATAGATTTTTTTGAAGCAAAAACTGCTGTAAGAGATTATAGAAACAGGTTTTTTTTTTTAAACTAAAACAACTATACATTCTACATTGCTATATCATACCTTCCATGCTTACAGAGTTTGAAAAAAGCATCTCTCTCAGAATGTGAATTCCCTTTTATCAGAAGTTGAGGAAGTACCCAATTATTTATGGATACAATTTTGGTGGTTGCAAATGACTTGATTTGCAGCCCAACTGGTTCTTGGGTATTGGTTGCAAGTCAAAGCTCCTCAAGTCTGGAATGCCTGTAGCAGGACTCACAATTTCTCTTCACTCTTCATTTGTCCAAAGAAAAATGTCTTATCCATCCCTGTTCTAAAAAGAAACAAAGCCTTTGCTGCAGTTTTGCAGGCTTTAGAGATATATGGATTCTGGCATCTAATTGCATCAGTGTAATAAAGTTTTGTAAACCCAAAAATGATCTCTCTCTCTCTTTTTTTTTTAAAACATTGATAATATTGACACATCTTGAGTGTATAGTCCCTATAAGGTTGTAAATCTAGTTGTGGCCTTTAGAATAGGGCAGTAGATGATTAATTTTGAATAAAAAAAAATCATAGGAGGAGAAAATCCTACATTTATTTCTATGTACATTTCTGACTTCAGTTGAGGATGTTGGAAGAAGAAGGATCTGTGGATTGGGACAGAAAAAGGAGGAAGGCATGGAAGGAGCTGAGTGAGTTTGGCAGGAAAGTTTTGATCCTCAAAAGGAGCCTCCTGGGTTTGGTATCAGGGGCTGAGCTTGGGCAGAGCTGAGGCTGGCACTGGAAGCCCCTTATGAGCCTTAAGCATGGGAAAAATTTCAGAGAAGCACACATTCAGCAATGCCAAAGAGTGTCCGAAACATTTTCCATTTTGGGTTCTAAGGTGGCAGAACAGAGTAGATCCAAAAGGCAGGAATGAACAATGCTGAGTCACAAAAGTAGGACGACTTGGATGGAGGACTAGCCAAAGAAAATTAAAATGCTCCTTCAACTGTATGTTAGCTTCAACAGAACGAGAAATATCTCCAAACATCTTGGTGAAAGCTTGAGGAAAGAACAATGAAAAAGTTCTCAGGAAACAGAGATAACAAGCAGAAATTGATTGGACAGTTTGCATGGCACAACACCTTTGATATTCTTTTCATTTTTTGTCTTGTTTAGTGAACAGAAACGCGTGAAAGCTTTCAGAGGCTGCCTTCTAACTCCAGTCACTCATAATGTCTTAGATTTTCTTCACCTTCAATTCCATCACCATGGAGTTTTTAGGAACCTGCCCCTGGTGGCTGTGGGTGTCACTTTCATTTTGGAGAAAAGAATCTGATAACAAAACAAAGCAAAACAAAAAACCATGGACCTGTGTCTCTAGCGAGCATTGGTCATCATTGGAGCCTCTGCCCCAGCTCTTCATCTTTCAGAGGACCTCACTTCTCTCCCTCCATGGCCTGGCTGTGTCTGCTACTAAGTTCCCTGAGATTTGAAGAAACTAAGCCCTACTTACCCACTGTGGTGCTGAGATTTGATAGCAACTTTTTTTTATTATTGAGGTATAGTTGACATACAGTGTTACATTAGTTTTGGGTGTACAACATAGTGATTCCATAATTCTATACCTTATGTTTTGCTCACCACAACTGTAGCTACCGTCTGTCACGATACAATGCTATTACAGTACCATTGACTATACTTCTTATGCTGTACTTTTTATCCCCGTGACTTATTCAGAGAGCAAATTATTATTATTATTAATTTTATTTTGTTTTTAGAGAGAGAGAGTGGGGTGGGGGGGGAGGGAGAGGGAGAGAGAGAATCTTAAGCAGGCTTCACGCCCAGCACAGAGCCCAATGTGGGGCTCAATCCCAGGACCCTGAGATCATGACCTGAGCCGAAATCAAGTGTCAGATGCTCAACCACCTGAGCCACCCAGGCGCCCCAAAGAGAGCAAATATTAAGATAACTTAAAGGAGAGTAATTTCGGCTTAATTGGTACATATCTTTTCCTCAGTGCTGCATTTTCTTCTGCCAGTCTGTCCAGACCTCTGTCACTGAGCATCTTGGCACATCCATTCCTGTTGGTCCAGTGGTGCAGAGACACTTTCTTTGTAGTCATGGACCGAATGAACTCTGTGGCAAATGTGCAGCCAGAACTATTAATGGTACTTTGGCACAAATATTTCTAATAACGTAGCAAGCATTTGAGTATATGTTCTAACAAGCTTTGGGTCCTACAGAAGGAAGGAAGGAAGGAAGGAAGGAAGGAAGGAAGGAAGGGAGGGAGGGAGGGAGGAAGGGCTACCATAGCTGAATTTCTCTTTCAGGAGACCTTTGAGAAGGCAAGCCTGAGTAGTAACAGCAGTGGGGCTGCCAGCCTGAAAAGCGACCTTTCAGAAAGCGCAGACCTGCCCCCCGAGGGCTTCCAGGCCCCCTGCGGTAAGGATGAAGACAGGGCCTGTGATGACATCCTGTCAGAGGAGAACTTAAACTCGGAGAATATTGAGAAAGGTATTTTTAGTGAAACCGTGACAGCATGCATGCACCCTTGACTTTTGTCTCTTTCAAGGCTCATTTGCTCTTTATTTTATTCTGTTACTCTTTTATTCACGTGCAGATATCTACTCAGAGCTAGATGATGAACTGGACATTTCAGACAACTCCAGCAGCTCCAGTTCGAGCCCTTTAAAAGAATCTACATTCAGTAAGTTTTCTTTACTGGCCTGCAGGGCTCCGGCAGGTCATGGTTTGGGAATTACGCTTGGGCGTTGAGTAAGCTCCATCATATACCTAAGGCAGAGGTTTGTTTTCCAGGTGCAGTGCTAATTAGGACAGGTTTGTCTAGCCCTCTGAATGGGCCCAGAGGCCAGCCGGCACTGTGGTCTTCTGTTGTCTCAGCTGTCAAATGCATACTTTCATTATTTCCACCAGCAAACCCAGCTTCTAACTGGGGAGTGGAGATAGCTAATTTGGAGACACACTACATGACCACAGGAATAATGGAAGTGACCTCTTATGAATCTGTTCTGTAGGGGTTAGAGACCTGGAGAAGAAATTAGTCCTGGGGTAGACTAAGTTTTGTACAATTTTATTTCCATTATGTAAGAGATATATTATATTTCAAACACTAAAGAAAATAAATATTTTAATTGTTTAGTACTATGAAAAAATAGGATATATAAATTCAGTCCATATGTTAATTCTGACTCTTAATTTAAAACAGGAAAGTAAATAGTCTGGGGCCTGGGGTGTGGAAAAGAAAAGAAAAGATATATTTGGATAAAATGTAAAGATTATAAGGAAAGATAGGATTCAATTCATTCAACAAATCTGCAACTGAAAGAAAAGAGAAGTTAAAATATAACATGGAGAGGAAAGAATAATTCTTTTAAAAGAGTAAGTTGAGGGGTGCCTGGGTGGCTCAGTCGTTAAGCGTCTGCCTGGGATCAAGCCCCGCATCGGCCTCCCTGCTCTGTGGGAAGCCTGCTTCTCCCTCTCCCACTCCCCCTGCTTGTGTTCCCCCTCTTGCTGTGTCTCTCTCTGTCAAATAAATAAATAAAATCTTTAAAAAAAATAAAATAAAAGAGTAAGTTGAAGGCATATTAATTAGGATAGGTAGAAATACTCTGAAATAAAATTAGTGTAAATAATTTCCTCTCATTAATGACTATACTATGAAAATCTCATAAACGAAGGTTTAAAATAGTCTCCCTAAGGATCTAAGTAAAACCCTAAGGAGTTAGTTTCATTTTTTGTTCCTTTCGGAACTTAATTGTACATAAAATAGTGACTAGATGTTCCAGATTTTCTGGGACAGTCTCAGTTTCCAACATTGATCTATTTTCCCACAAATTCCTGCCTGCTAGATAAAATGTCCTGATTTGTGATTGGGAAAATGTGAGAGCCGTACAGGGAAAATATTCATGCATATGTAGCAGATTCTAGAAGCAGTTAATTACTGGCTGTTTTGAGATGAATTATTGCTTTGTATGTTCTGGGTAACAATAGTGGGGAGGGTCAGTGGGGAAGTGAGGAAGGAAAAGTTGGACCCTTAAACTTGCATGTGGTAACTTGTAGTTATCTTGGCAAGGGCTTTAGGATAATTATGACACAGATATTTTATTGTACTTTATTAGCTATTAATAACAGAGTTTCCTTCTTTAGTTTCCTTTGGGAAAAGGACCTTAAATAATCCTGTCAAGTAAACAGTAATTTGAAATGTTATATTTTAATTGATACTTCTGTAAATGAAGACCATCTTTAGAGTAAGTAAAATTGCTCACATAATAGAATGCAGCTTTTTTTGAATTAATAAATAGATAAATAAATAAAAGATTTGCAGAGGGAAAATGTAAAGATATTTTTATGTTCTTGTTTCAGGCATTTTAAAGAGAAGTTTTAGTGCCTCAGGAGGAGAAAGACAATCCCAAACAAGGTGTGTACACATTGAGCCCCCAGAACTCTGCAGAGCTATTACTGGTGGCTAAACTAAAACCTGATAGCCAGAAGTCACCATGGACATGTGGTAATAGAGGCTGATAGAGCCCACCCTCCCGGCACGGATTGCAGTTTACCACGCAGCATACTGGAAAGAGCACTAAGCTTGGACCTGGGTTTAATCTAGCTTTGTGATCTTTAGCTAAGCCGTTAGCCTCTCGGAGCTCAGGGGTGGACCAGAGAAGTTGGTAGTTGTGCTTTATGAGATCATCTGGAGCCCTGGCTCCTTATATCTTGTTTTTCCACATCCCCGGGGTATAGGGCTCATCCTCATGGCAAATGTGGCAGACGTGGACCCCATCACCTCCACATCCCAGCCAGCAGGAAGTGGAAAGGGCAAGTGGAGACGTGCCCCTTCCTTTTAAGGACATGACTCAGGCATTGTGCTCATCCCCTCTGCTCACATACCATTGGCCAGAACTTAATCATATGAACACATCTAGCTGCAAGGGAGGATGAATATGTTTAGGGCGTTCTGTTTTAAAAGGAAAAAGAAATTTATTTTGGGACAACCAGCAATTTCTGCAACAGTTACCTCTTGGACTAAAGACTGAAATGAAATTATTAGGTTTGGCCTTTCGCAAGTCCCTGGTGACCTTCACTAGGGCAGTTTCCATGGCATTGGGTGAGGTCGACGGGAGTGGAAGCCCAGTTGTGGGGCTTTTAGAAGTTACAGAAGCAGGGATGGGAAGGAAGCTACTAGTGAGCTGGGCAGTTAGCTGGCGGGGGGCATTTGACGGAAAAGGACCTTCTTAGAATCAGGATGACTTCAGGGTGACTGGGACTAAGGAGAGGCAGCCAGTGGAGAGAAGAGATAAAGAAGGAAAGGAATTGCTGGAACACAGGCACAGAGTAGCTGGAGCCCAGAGAGCGGGTCTGAGAAAGATGAAGGGACAGCCCTTTCTCTGTGTCTGAAGAAAGGGAGGCAAAGATAAAATTAAGGTAGAAAAGCAGAGAAGAGGGATAGAAAAGATCATACTTGGTGGTTTCTGGTTATTAGATGATGTTCACTGCTGTGAGGATGGTCTAGATTTGAGGAGGGTGGTCAACAAGGAAGAACCGATATAAAGATGGGCAGACACCTGAGCGGAGACTGGCAGAAGGACTGCCAAACAGCTCTGAGATGAAGGAGCTGGTTGAGGCTGGGATGTGCACAAGTGCTTGGCTGTGGAGCTGTGGGTGACCCTGGCCAGGGAAGTGGCTGTGTGCCACGTGACAAAAGGCTAAGGCTATGCTGTGCTTTAGCAGTGGGGCATTCTGGATGCCGGCAAGGGAACCTGACTTTGGTTGACTTGTGCAACAGGGAGGTTCATTCAAAGGCTTTGGGGGGCTCACATAATGAGGAACCCAGAGAATCAAACTTTGGAAGGAATAAGAGCCAGGCCACCCCATGCAATCTGTGGAGGAGGCGCTGTTGGCAGGCTCAGAAAGGCCCTGATGCTGGGAGGAAGGAGCTCCTGGTTTGTTTGTTCCATCCATGTGTCACCTTTCTCAGGATCCAGTGTCCTACGTGAGAGAGTCAGGTGGGCCTGGGTTGAATTAGGACCCTATTTACTGCTGCAAGGAGGGCTGAGCTCCTGGATCGACAGCCCCTCCAAGTCCATCAGGGGTCTTTGCTGGAGGGAACAGGTTATGGGTGCTGGGCAGCCAGAATGGAACTCTTGTCCACTTCTGAGCTCAAGGGTGCTGGGGTGGGGGGAGATGAATTCCAGAATGAAGAACCTGCCGAGCAAAGTCCCGAGGGGTTCAGTTAGGTGGCAAAGGAGGGTTCCTGTAGAAAATCATTTTTGTTTAGTCAAAGATACAATATCACTGATTACTGATTTTTTCCCATGTAAGGCTCAGGAAGGGTTAGCATGAAACTTTTCAATTTCCTAACTCATTTCTAGTGTTGCTTGTAACAAAAACCCAAGGAAAACCGATCCAAGTGCATAAAATACCAGAAGGGTCATTGAGGGAAGCCTACACATTTTTTAGTGGGCCAATGTGCAGAGAAGTGGTGGTTAGAAGCCATGGAGAGAGCAGGGGAAAGAGAAACAGTCCCAAACCCCAAGGACAACGGAGAACCAGAATGGGGAATCTGGAGGACTTGCGACTTGAATGACAAGATCCCCCAGGGAATTTTCTGGGCTTGCAGTTCCCTCCCATTGCCTACATTCTGGCATCTTGTCCTTACATCACCACCTCTGCTTCCACTTTCCACAGACAAGGAAGCCACACACAGGAGCCTGGAGCCATGGGAGCTCTTGCTTGTTCAGCCCAGCAAGGGAGGAGATGGGGTTGGGAGATGTGGCTATGGAGCTGGGGGTCTGAACGCATGGTACCACGGAGTAGGTTTGTCCTCCTCAACTCTGGCATCACAGCTACTATCTTAACCACATCGCAAGTTCAATAGACTTTTGTGAGCTGATCTGGAAATCTTTCCAACTGCTTGGAACAATGTTTGCACAGGAAAATGTTCCACATGTTCCCCTGCAAAATAATTAGCAAGCACCCTCTGGAATCTAGCTATTCCCAATTTTGTGATTATTTGTATTTATAAGAACATGATCAAAAGGCTTTTTTTCCATTATTGGATACTTTATTCAGTGATATGAAGTTGCTTAAATGTATAAAAGAAATGCAAAACAAGTATTTTAGTGCAAAAATACATTATGACATATGGGTTTTACTCCCCAGTTAAAAGAACTTTATATTAAAATGGGAATTTCCAATCAGATGAATTTAGGCATCTTGAAATTGTTAAATAATTCTAGTCTTTTGTTCCTGAAAGGACTCATAGAAAATTGTCTTATTTGCAAGAATTCAGTTGAAGTCCAACCCTTCAAAAACAAAAGAAACATATGTACTATATATTTTAGAGTTTGAGATGGCTTTTAACAGCTAGTCATTACCTAAACATTTTATAGCAAATTGGGTAAACCAGAATCAACAGAAAGGAGAAGTTCAATCTGAAGCTCATTGAAAAAGGGCATATTACAGAGTGTAATTACATTAACCCCTTTAACTTGTGGCTAATGACCAAGTCAACAGGTGGAAAATGGGAAATGAGCCAAATGTTGAGGTTGATGGATCAGAAGGCGCGTAGATGAATAGGACCGGAACTAAAACCATATTTGAAAGCTGTGCTGTGTGTGGTACAGTGTGACATGCCATCAGGGAACACAGGTTGGTTTAAGATGAGCTCTCTTCCCTCAAGGAACTCAGAGTATAACAGGGAGACAAGGGCAGACTTCAGAAGAGAAGAAATGTCAAAAGCAGCCTATGATTCATGCCAGATGAGAGGAGAGAAGACTAATGACTTTTGACTTCCTTCCAAGTAATCCCCAGAGCTTCTCTAAATTAAAAGGAGACAACTCTAAAATGTATTTATAATTCTTTAAATTAAAAGACATTAAATAAAGCTAAAGTTATTTGCAATCTAACTTGTTTAGGACTTTTCTGGGTTTCTTGGTTTACCAATGTGAAATATGAAGCCATCCTACAGAATATTTAGAAGCTAAATGAGAAGTTAGAATCTAAAAGAAGATAGCCAAGCTGCATACTAGAAAATATTTAGAAGCTAAATGAGAAGTTAGGATCTAAAAGAAAATAACAAAGCGACATAATAGAAAATATTTCGGTGCTAAATGAGAAGTTAGAATCTAAAACAAGATAGCAAAGCTACAAAATAGAATAAAAATAAATAGAAAATCAAGCCTGTAGAGATTTTTGGCTCTTCTATGCCATGCATGAAATGGTAGACCAGTTACAATGAGACCCGGGGCAGCTCTCCTTCTTGGGGAGCCTTATTGGCTCTTAAAACAAGAGAATTTTTCTCATTGAGAAAAAGCCACAGGTCAGTGCATGCTTGACCTGAGCATATCTACCAGAGCTTAGAATTCAAACTTGGTCCTGGCTAAATAGTTCAGAGAGAAAACTTAAGCATAAATTCTGAACTTTTGTCAACCCAGATATCAGGGGCCAGATTTAAGCCAATTGTCTGCTGAAGAACCAAGGTACCTCCCTAATAACTCAGCATAGACTTGCAAATGGAACTAGAAAGGGCAGCTTCTGCCCTCCTCAGAAAAATACTGGTATCAAGGCTGGTGAGAGGAAACATCACATTAGAACTGGAAAGCATCCTGGTGATCCAGGTCATCACCAGATGATGAAATGCTTTTTAGGACTGTAATTAATTGCAAGACCAAGAGAGAACTAGTTCTCAACTCTTAGAAGTATATGTTCTATCTATGAACTACTTAGCAGAAATGACATGAAGTCAGCAAATAATTCTTTTGGGCTCCTTTCCTTGCCAAACTCCTCCCCAGATCTCTGGCCTCCATCCCTGAATCACCAGAAGTCCTAGAAGCCAAACTCAAAGCAGAAGTGCCAGATCAGTAGAGAGAACCCCATTCCTCAGCTCTGGAACTGTAGCCATTCACAAAGCAGAGGTGAATCTCCAAATCTCCATTCCCAAGTCTTCAGACATGAAATCTCCCCCACCAGGATGCCATCCATGTAGCTCTCCCAGAGCTCTCCTGGCCCCCCCAGAAAATCTGGAGATGTCAGTGTAGCAGTTTTTACACTACAGAAGTAGACCATGCGGAGCTTCTGGTTGACCTACATTTCCTAACAATAAACAGGTCATTCATACTGTATGTATATTCACTTAGTATAATTTGCTTTTAGGCTTTGGCTTACTAGAATATACATTTGATTTTACATCTTCATTCTTTACATGTTATTGGAGAGTCATTAGCAGGAGTGTCACCTGGGATACTCTTAACAGATGTTTATCAATCTGAATGTCACCAAGTAACTGCTTTAGTTGCAATAGACTTATTCTACTAAGGGCTAACCAGTTAGCTCTCCTGAAGATGTAGAGCCATGAGATAACTAGAACTGACTAACAGTAAGTTCCAGCTAGTAAATAACGAAAGGCAGACAAAAATGAACTTAATGGTATATTTTTTATATATTGCTTTTAATGATTGCACACAGGTCATGTGATGGTCTATTTGAACAATTTTTCTTAAGTGAGAATGTGAGAAGTTAGTTTCTTTTAACAGTTTCAAAGAGGTATAATTCACACAAAATAAACTGCACATATTTAAAATGTGCAATTTGATAAGTGTTGAATATGTATATCCCTGTGAAATAACAATTAAGATGGTGAACATATCCACCTACAAGTGTTCTCATGTCCATTTTTACCCTCCCTTATGCTCCTCACTCCCTACCCCAAGCAATCATTAATTTGCTTGTCGCACTCTAGATTAGTCAGCATTTTAGAATTTCATCTAAATGAAATTATATCATACATACTCTTATTTGTCTGGCTTCTTTTAGGCAGCATAATTATTTGGAGATCTGTCCATGTTGTTTTCATAGTGTATCAATAGTTTATTCCTTTTTATTGTGAAGTAGTAATCCATTGTATGGATTTATCATGGTTTGTTTTCTATTCATCTGTTAATAGACATTTGAGTTCCAGTACTTGGTTATTACATATAAAGCTGTGATGAACATTTGTGTCTTTGTATGGGTACATACTTTTAAAAATCTTGGGTTGGGGCGCCTGGGTGGCTCCATGGGTTGAGCATCTGACTCTTGATTTCAGCTCAGGTTGTGATCTCAGGGTCCTGAGGTAAAGCCCTGCGTCTGGCTCCGCATTCAGCATGGAGTCTGCTTGAGATTCTCTCTCTCTCTCTCCCTCTGCCCCTCCTGCTCATGTTCTCTCTCTCTCAAATAAATAAATCTTTTTTAAAAAATAAAAATTCTTGGTAAATACCTAGAAGTAAAATAACTGGAACATATGGTAGGTGTCTGCTTAACTTTTTAAAAAACTGCTGAACTGTTTTCCAGAGTGGTTGTACCATTTTTACATTCCCAGTTTTAGAGATTTGAACTCCACACATACATTGAGAAAGGTTGAAGTGCATGATACTCTTTGTGGAAATCATCTTTTATTTTGATGTGTACATCTCTGAAATCGTAAGGACTAAGAGAGAAAGTGGAATTCACTTTTCATAACCATCTGTCACAAAATATTATCTCTTTTGAAATAATCATATTAAATAAATATCCTTATTGTTACTGTTTATTTGGTGGTTTGTGAACATTGATGGAGTTAGTCAAGAGCTGGATTCATTAATGCCTGTCAAGAAAAAAAAAACAAAAAATCGATAATTAGGACTTCCTTTGAAGTTTCTAACTTTAATCATTTCAGTGATTTAAATGATCTAAACTCTCTTGCCCCCATTACTACTTGTTGGGAAAGAATTAAGAATGGACTTGACTTTTACCAGTTTCTAATCTGGATTTTAAAGTCTCAGTACAGAGATAAATAGTTCTAATCCAGTGAATTATAACATTTTATTTCAATTTACAAATAAATAATCCTGTATAATGGAACCTGATAATGTGCACAGGGGCTTCAACCTCTTTAACTATTACATATACTCAGTCCTAGTAAGCTTTGGTCATTGTATTATGCCTTTCTTAAGAACATCCATTCATTCATTCAATTAATATTTATTATTGTATACTGGCACATACCAGACGATGCCTGGTCCATCTTCGCATTTCCCAGGGTGCAGTGTATTGCACACAGGTGCCAGCTCACAAATTCTTGTTAATTAATAGATGAATGACTGTTATCTTAGCATAAATTCTATACCTCTCACTGTAATAGGACTAAAATTCCGCCTACTGACCTGAACCTATAAGCCTTTGCCATAGCCACAGCTTAAGGCCCCCCCCTTTTTTTTTTTTTTAAGATTCTGTTGCTCAGGCAACAAGATTTCTCCATGCCTGCTTGCATCCTGTTGCCAAGGCAACAGCGTATAGTTGGCAGATTGGTCTGAGACATGGAATGTTTGCTATATTGGAGATGCCTGTGGTTCACAACTTCTTTGATAAATCAGGGTATGCATAATTGTATTCAAGGATGTGACCTGACTCTAGTCTTTGAGTCACATCAAAGATGATTATGGATGTATGTGACCAGAAAGACCTTTGTGTAACCTCAGGACCTATGGATCTTGCCTCCTTTTAGCAGAAGTCTTGCTTATTTTGACTTATGGGTATTCTTTCCTCCCCTTTTTCATAATCCATATCTAGTTTTACTTAAATTGAATAAATACTGCTTGATCACTACTTGCCAGAATCAACCTAGCCTATCTGCCAATGTCAAAATCAAGCAGTCTTACAGAAACAAAATATTATCGATAAGACCACTGTGTTCCTTTTCTGTGCTAGTTCTAAACTTTTGTGGCTAATTGCTTGTTTCTAGCTGTTCTTGGAGTAGGAGTGGAGAGCCACAGGGGCACCATTCTCCTTTCCTGTAGTGACATCACCTCTGTTAAATTACAGATGGGGGACAAGAGAACTCAACCCTGCGTAATGCCCTGTTTTTTCACACATTATGAATGTCACTACCTGAAAGAGATTTCCAAGCAGTAAAGTGCCGGTTAACTCGGTGGTGTGATTACAGTAGCCTCAGAAGGCATTATCTTAATACCATAAGTCAACCCTCTCATTTCATAATGTTAAATATTTCTCCTTTTATCAACATCAACTAGTACTAACTACTTTTCACAATTGAATTAAGTTATGTAATGCACCTCCCTTGGTTCAGAAGTATATTCAGAAGGATTTTAGAAGAAATAAAATTCTAGAACTCTATCTCCTTTATGGCCAGGACTCCTCTGACACAATAATTATCCAAGTAATTTACCCTGCACTTGAAGTCATTCAGTGAAAAGTTGATTTAAAAAATTTCAAAGCTAATACCGTCAATCTCCACCTTACCTGTTATTGATTTGGGGTGGAAGTTGTAGGTTACCACTCAGATCCAGTGCTTCCGTTTCTGCTTTGGCTTATAAATTCTGGATCAAGTTGGAAGGGATGACCTTTCAGAATCCTTTGAAACTTTCCGTTTCTCTGAAATTCTGTTTCATCAGCCTGAAGTCCTATTAGTCAATTCCCATTTCAAAAAGTTTCAGAGGACACAAGCTTCATTATATTAAGCCTTTTCACCAGAAAACATTTCTGGAATGTTCTCTTTGTGTTAAGTCATTTCTGTCTGTTTTCCAACTTACACTATCATGGGAAACCATCCTCTGCAGCCATAATGTTCTATTGGACATAAACATTCAATCCAGTTCAGTCTAGAGGCAGACTTCCCTCAGGCTCTGCATAATTTCAATCTTTTGTCCATCTGTGGACCCAACAATTGTATAGTTAGATGTTGTCACTTCTGGCTATAATGAGTCTGTTCTATTTGGAAATTTCAGATGACTATACTTTCTTTTGATCCATGATATAATTTCCAGAGAAACTAATAGTTTTCCTGCCATACCTCTGCAAGCTTGTAAATTCCAAGACAAGGGACTATTTCTTTTCACTATCCCTACTCTATTGTCCAGCACAGTTTCTACACATAGTGGGCCCTTAATAAATATTGGTTGAATGAAATTGTGATGGTTATTTTAAAGATACCCTAAGTTCATTAAAGAGGACTTTAGAATTATATTAAGGAGTAGCAAATTTGGCTGCAACTCAGCATTGTCAGGATAGTCTGTTTCAGATATCACTAGCCCATTTTTTAATACGTAAAAATGTTTGAAATTTTGGATTCTTCAGGACAACTGGAATAGTCATCTACTTAGCTCGGCATGTGAGTGGTTATCAGCTATCAAAAGTACCTGTAACCTTAGGAATAAAAGATCTCCACAAGTTACATTTTAATTAACCATTTAAGATAGTCTAAGAGGTATTGCAGGCTTAGCAGCTATGTGGCATGACTGTTAGCCTCAGTCATAATGTTTATGAAGACAATGACCAACACCTTCCAAGGAAGTGTCTGGCATGCACTGTTGAATATGGAGTCCCCTGGTCACATGTGAATCTTGAGCAGTTGAAGCGTAGCTGGTGTGATTGAGGAACGAAATTCTTAATTTCATTTTTAATATTCATTTAAATATAAAACAGTGTCAAATATCTCATTAGTTTTTATAGTTACTGCCTGCTGAAAAAATATTTTAGATATATTTGGTTAAATAAGATATGTTCTTAAAATTAACGTCACTTTTTTATTTCTACTTTTTAAAAATGTGGCTACCAGAAAATTTAAACTTCTGTTTGTGGTTTGCATTGTATTTTTGTTGGACAGTGCTAGAGCTGTCTAGAAGGCTAAGGCACAGGGTTACTCCCTTATGTGTGCTGTGATATACCATGTATGCAAAGATATGAGGTGTTGGAACAGCTGTTCTGCTCCTCAGCTCAGCCTGGGAGCATCCTGCCCATTTTTGGATACTACTGAGATTATGCCCCTCTTTGAACTTTCTGAGGGCAGGGCTTATCCATTTTCTTTCTCTAAATATGCCCCTTATCCCAGAACTAGGGAGAGTGTATTAATTGTATAAGGCTGGTGAGTTCCATTGACTTTTCACTGACTGAGAACTTGGGCTGGGAAAGGGACAGAGAAAATAGTGGGATCAGGAGAGGGTTGGCTTGGTGGGGAGTTAGGAGGAGTGGAAAAGGACTGGGAAGGAACTTACCATTGGATGCAAAGACTTTGGAATTATTCTAGTACTCTAGTTGGGCAATGGGTAAATGAGGGCCAATTTTGTTTTGCTTCATAATTTAGGTATGTGTTGCATTTACATGTCAAGAATTCTGTGCTTAAAATGAAAATGTTGGGGTAAGAGATTTATTAGCCATGTTTATTTGTATTTAAATCCCTTCCTTCATTCCTACTCAGCAGATATTTATCATGTGCCTTGAATGTAGTAGATATTTAATATGTTTTTGTTGGACTTAAATTTTGCATTACGTTTTGTTGCATTACATTTAGTATAGTTCTTACAACTTGTCAGGGTACAGATGTTTCTTATTTCATTCCAAAATAACTACTAAGAAATTGGCTCTAGATAACAGCAGAAAAAACAAGGTTGAAGGTTATTTATGGCTGTCCCTGGTGGGCTCTAAGGCCACCTCCAGGGGGTGGAAGGCACTGAGACCAAAAATGCAAAATGATCAGGAAGTCTAGAATTTCAGGGCAAGGCAAACAAGTGATGTTAATAACACTGGAAACTTAAGGAAAAATGTAATCCTCTTAAATGCAAAAGTCATCTCCTTTCATAGGAAGTGTTATAATTTCTTTTTTAAGATGACAGGAACAAAGCATCGAAAAATACTACATGTGAAATTTTAAACACTTATATTTTTTACAGATTTAATTTATTTATTTTAAAGAGAGAGAGAGAGAGCACACAAGTGGGGGGAAGGGGCAGAGGGAGACAGAGAATCTCCAGCAGACTCCCCGCAGAGCACGAAGCCCAACTCGGGGCTTGATCTCATGACCCAGAGTCATGACCTGAGCTGAAATCAAGAGTCGGGTGCTTAACTGACCAAGCCACCCAGGTGCCCCAAACACTTATTTTTAATGTAACATCATCATTTTGATTTTAAGTATAATAAGAAAATTATCCAAGACACTAAGATGTAGGCTCTTAATTATTCTTAGAGCTTATAAACCACTGTGATGAGACAGGGTTCTTTGATGTGCCAGTAGAATGTGAGGTCTGCTATGGGTTTGAATGGGTTTATTTTCCTCTTTATTAAGCTTTTGAGAGCATCTTGAGGAAAATAATCTTTTTTTTTTTATCTTTATATTGTAAACCATAGTAAGGTATAGGCTTTCAGTCAATGTTAGTCAAATCCAAGTTGAATAAGTCCTTCTAACAGCCCCTAATTCTGTTTTCAGGGACTTCACTGGTGGAATAGGATCCAGACCAAGACCAGGTAATTTCATGTGGGCAGTAACAAATTCGTGCATACCTCCCTAATATTCAATGTGATTCATGTTACAGTTTCATATCTCTCCCCCTTTTATTTCTTCAGCTTTGCTGCCTCTTGACCTGCTTCTGAAAGTACCACCCCTCATGCTCAGGGCCCACGTTAAGGAGCTAGAGGCCGAGTTAGTGACGGGGTGGCAGTCTCATAGCCTTCCCGCTGTGATTCTTCGCAGTCTCAAAGATCATGGTAGTACTTATTAGATCAAGTTGATGTCAAGCACACAATGGGCGAATACAGAATTATAGTTGGGCCTGAAATGTCTGAATGATGCTTGGGAGGTAATTTTAATACAAACAGCAGGAGAGTTTCATTTTGTTTGTCCACCATTATTAGTTTGGCAATTTAACAGTATCAAAATGCTTTCTGTGTTCACTTATTTGATTGAGATATTATAGGCTGTTTTTCTAAAATTTACATTTCTTCTTTGGTGGGGATGTTAACCAGTTAAATTATTCGTGCTTAAAATGCATACCTACTAACAAAAACTAGTAATTGTTTTACATTCTTTTCTTTTCCTTTTTTTTTTTTTTTCTTTTTGAGAGAGAGAGAGAGAAAATGGGGTGGGGAGGAGCGGAGGGAGAGAGAGAGAGAGAATCTTAAGCAGGCTCCACACCCAGCACAGAGTCAGATGCGGGGCTCAGTCTCATGGCCCTGAAATCATGACATAAGCCAAAATCAAGAGTTGAATGCTTAACCAACTGAGCCATGCAGGCACCCTACATTCATATTTCTGTAAGCTCTACACCTATTTGATACAAGGGAGTGAAGTTTATCTTTGTTTATCTCCTTTATTCTGACACAGATAGTCTTGGTTATTTCTATTTGTATTTGATTAAACAATATTATATAACATTGTTTTTCTAATAATTTAAATATTATGGATTCTTAAAACATAAAAGTAATGGTTTGGGGAAAAACAGAATGTGTTAGTTAATGTTTCAGATTTCTATTAAAGAGGACCAAAGTACAACAGTAATAGTTAAACTGTTAGCTAAGCCTGAACAATTCAGGGAAAAAGTATGGTGATTTGTGCTTTATATTCATACATATATGACTCTTTAGTATTAAAGTTCTGTTTTACTATTTTGGTTAATTTGGAATATTGCTCAATGCTGTTTTCATTTTGGCTTCCTTAATTCACGTTCTTTTGTAGAGTTAACACCTATGGTGAACATAACGATGTGAATTGATTTACTGTAACATTAGTCCATGTCTTCACATTTATTAAATTTGCTCTGGAAGAGTTATTGACAGTCTGGGGCCATTTACACCATCAGCATAGATGCAAAAAAAGATGGTTTTGTTATTAAGATGTCCATAGCTATCATGCTGACCATGCTGTTTGGTATAAGGTAAGTTCAAACATAATATAATCATGAAGCTAAAATGGTTGTTGATTGATTTTATAATAGCAAGGGCAGAAAAATATATTTATTTAAGCAATTCACAGTTCTGCTGTGATTCATAATAGGAATTCCTTTTCCTAAAGAGCATGTTGAATTGGCCCAGTTTAAGACTTATTTTATATCCATGAAATTGGTCAGATCTCTTGACCTTTAAACAAACTAACTGCATTAAAGCACAGTTTACATGTAATATATTCTATTTCTAAACTTATAGTTTGTTAGACTATCCAATTTTTAAAATATACTGACAGATATTGTAGAATATACTATAGTGTTGTCAGTGAATGCTAAAGTTCACCCATACAGGACCTATGTTTCTACTAATATTATAGACACATCAGTGCATATGAGAACATTTGGGTTGGTATCTATGGGTTATTCTAATTTCAAGTAAAAAAAAAATTCTTTGATTTTTCTCCATCTTAATGCAAAATTACTTTTCTGCTTAATATAGAAGTCATACTTTTTAAAGTGTTGTGGCTAAGTTTGGATTATCGTTGCTTTATTAAATCACCAACAACTGGTACCAGCCCTATCCACTTAGCTTACCTCATCTGCAAATCATGCTCCATTCCAGTTGTTACCTCTGTGTCTCTAGCCTAACTAAGAAAATGAAAAGGTGACATTAATAGAGCTCTCCAACAATAGGGAAACAAGTTTGGACCAAGGTTTCCTGAGACACTGTTGGGCTGGTCAGTTGTAAGTTATATCTTAAATATTTGTTACTCAGAATGGGTAAAGCACTGAAATGTGTGGATGAATAATTTTTTTTACAAGCAGTCTATATTAATGTATTTTTATTTATTTAACATTTGATTTAGCTTTTTTGGATAGAAAGGAACATGCTTGGATGAAAGGAACATTATGTATAACCAACAGCCCATTATCTAAATGTTCCAGAAAAAATTGTCAGGGAGGGAAGAATTTTGTCAAAACCTGAGTGTGCTCCCAGGACCATATCTAGAATGTAAACATCATTTTCCATATGCTCCGGCAGAACAAATGGTGAGAGCTATGATTTTAGAGTACCAAGTGGCTGTATTATAATATGATTTTGTCAGGCTGGTACTCCTAATGTGAACTTCTAGGTTCATATTGTGGTGACACAGACTTCTGTAGAACAAATAACTATGGAACCATTTCAAGTTAACACTTATTAAAGTCCTCCTGTTCTGTCTTTTAATACCAACTAGATTGGGTAAAGAATTTATTTTATACATATTTTAAACATATGATGTATACATATACAGATACTTGCAGTTCTTTGCCAACAGAAATGAAAACTTAGGAATTTCTATCTTGCATGGATAAAAATATTAACACTAGTTAACATGGACTGAATGAATGAACGAACATTTTTGACATGTTAAATATTTTAGCTCCATTTCCCTAACTTTAGTCACTGATGGATTACCTAAGTGCACAAATTTGACCATTTCTGAGTATCATGTGTATTACTCTTTTCCTAATATAGGTTTCTTTAATTTGACTCACTTTCTCAACTTAAATTTAGTTAAAGGAGAGTTTATATTATTGCTACAAATGGGAAATCAGTATAGAATCCCTGGCCAAAAATAGATGGCAATTGTAAAAATAAATGAAGTATAAGCAAAACAATATTATTAAATCCTAAGTAGATACTGTTTTCTGCTTACCCTGAGGTCTGCTTTCTTTGTTATGAAAGAACATTAGTTACTATTTGAGAAATGGTGATGACATACTTGTTCTATACTAACTTACTCCTTAATATAATCAATAGAAAATAAAATTGGAAAAGTTTTATATCTGTTCTACTTATTATGTAAGATTATGCTGTATTAAGTTCCCCATGCCTTAGGAGACTCAGTTCTTTAAAAATAATTGTTTGGCTCTGTTGTGTGTCAATCTAACAACTGGATATTTTGAATGGGGGAAAGCATGTGGTGTGGTGTGTTGTGTCTAAAAAAGAAACAGGTCTTTCCTCTTGTGGTAGAGGACGTGGTGTCATATATTTGTGAAAACTAAATCATAACATAATATATTATGAGAAATGTATCCTTTGTCAAGTACATAGAGTACATTTTAATAATGTGGATGCCATTAGCATGGGTCAAATGTAAATTTTGGGGAGCACCAATCAAACCCAAATTTAAAGTGCACATGTAATGTCAACAAAGACTATGGCCTAATTTGACTGGATTAACACTGACATTTCCCTCTCCCTTGCTCACTTTTCCATTTCCCAGCAGTGAACAGCCAGGTGCTGAACTGATATATGGGAATTCTTATGCTCTGCATTTTGAATAGGAATTGTCACTTCATGATTTCTGGGCTCTTAATTATGCTTTCTTACTAGATGACTGAGAAGCTATTTTTGTACCTGTCTTTTGTTCATAAAGGTCAGATCTAAATAAAGTAGTCAGTGTTTCATCCAACTATTCCAGAGAACACGGCTTAATATTCCAGTCCTTGTCATTAGCAACCTTTAGTAGCTTACTTTCAAGTTAGTTATTGACATAAAGTAATTAATACTAAATTTCACAGTTGCCAAAGTGATTTGGAGTACATGCCTTGTCTTGTTTTATTTCATGGCAATTCTTTCAGCAAATAAAGTGCTCACCAGATTTAAAAAAAAAAAAAAATTCTTACAATACTTCTCTATACCATGAAATTCGGCATATAATTATATACTTTTTTAATATTGTTTGTTGGGATTTGGATATATTGGTTAGATTTCCCAACCAAATTGTAGGCGTATTTAGTAAAGTTTAAATATATCTTGGGTACTTTCTCTGAGGTCAGGCCCTTGAAAACTACCTATTGGGTAACCGATGTAGACTACCACTGTATAAAATGTTGTTTATCCTTGCTACTGAGAGCAACAATCACCTTATGATGACTTAAAAAATGGGGAACAATGATACTTTAATGTTAGATTTAAGACTGGGGAAGGGGTGGGAGACAACAAATTTCTTTTGCCAGTGGTGATTTGCTTCCTAATTCTTCCTGCCAAGGGAGATAGGTCCCAGGTTGAATGCTGCCTGGAGATGTAGATTTTTTTTCAAGTTCTTGTAGAATAAGGTCTTTCCAAAGAGATACTCAGTCTCACAGAAGTTATTGATGGTTCCAATCTAAGACTGAAATTTGCAAATTGCAAATCAGCTGTTAAATGGTAGCCCACAACCCTGCCTTGTGGGTTTTTTCCCTGGGGGAAAGGGTAAGTAGAAGGAGGGGAAGGAAGCTACCCCTGGTAGTAATAAGAGGAGGTCACTGGCTTGGATGGATTGTAGCAGTGTAAAATAATCAAGTCAATGGAGAAAGGCAAGGCTCTCAAATTTCAAACTGCTATTACTAATGCTTTTTAATGGAATTTAAAAATAGTTTCCGAGTGTTTACAATCCCCTTTGAATTATTGTCATACAGTAATATGAATATTGAGGATGGTGACGAGTGAGCCAATATTAATGAGAAAGAGGCAAGAGACCTCTTTCTTCTAGCCAACCCAACCACCTGTCCTCTTCTTAATTAATTAATTAATTTGAGAGAGAGTGAGCATGGGGGAAGGCGCAGAGGGAGAGAGAGAGAATCCTGAAGCAGACTCCCCAGTGAGCACGGAGCCTGATGCTAATTCCAGGACCCCGAGATCATGATCTGAGCTGAAATCAAGAGTAGGCTGCTTAACCAACTGAGCCACCCAGGCTTCTCATAGACCTCACCCATTCTTAATTGACATTCCTCACTATGGATTCCATAGATTATTTGGGATACTTTAGAGAGGGTATTAATTAATTTTTTTTAAATTTTATAACTATTTATTGTTTTCTACTTTATTGGAATGCAAAAGCACAATTCTTCTTAAAGTTATTCTTTAGCAAGTGTCCTAGTTTTATTTAACCCATTATTGATGGAACCAGATGGAGAATAAAAGAGCTAGTTCCAAGAGCATTTGAAGAACGGGGATTTGTATAGTTAGCCAAGAAAGAAAAGCTGAAATAACATTGTTAAATTGAGCATAAGACTGGTGAGATAAAACTATTACATTTTTGTAATTAACTTCTTGATCAGTCTATAAAGTCATACCAATATATCAATTTCTGCAGGTTAATCAGGATCACTACAGGCTGGAAACTGCCTGTACCTTTACTGGTGTGGATTATTGGTTAGATATACTGGGACATTACCCAATAGTATTAGACTGGGATCAAATGGAGTTATCAGAAAATGCTCTAGCATGATGTTCAAGAATCAAACAATAATAATTTTGCCTATTCTCCATGACTAGGATAAATTCTTCTTATTCAGGTAATTGAATGAGGCTTGGTATGCCATCTTTTCTTTCTGTGTTGTTTTGTTTTGTTCTTTAGTTTGATTGATTAGTCTTTGTAGCCATAGTGCTGAACATAGTGTGTTTTCGCACCACAATATTTTCTTCTTGAGAATTCTGGGTTACATCAATAGAGTTGACTTTTTAAAAAAATGTTCCCTCTAGGAGGAATAAAGGGAGCAAGCATGACTTGCATAGTCATTGTAGCATAGTGAAAGAAATAACTAAGTCAATGGAGAAAAGTCAGGCTGTATGGACTACACCAAATGCATATGCTATTTTTAGGCCACAAATTCAGCAACAAAAATCTAACTTTTTATATTTTCCCAGCACTAAACTGAATTTTTATATTGAGCCCCCATTCCACATATCAGAACACATAGTCAGTTACCTTAAAGGTAAATTTCAATGTGTTGATGATTTCTTTGTCAGCTTAAAATCAAACAGACTGAGGATTGCTCTTCTCTCTGTTCTTCCCTGAGTGGTATTTTTGGCATCATGAGACCACCTGTGCTGGTATCCGATCTGATTATTGAATACGGTTATCCTTCCACATTGGCATCCAAAGAATGTAGTGGCACAGCCCTACCTGACTTCCAGTTCCCAGTCTATGGTTCCATCTGTGGCCATGAATGAAAGCAAGACCTCTATAGCGCATGCTCTCTCATTCTGTCAGTTCACCATCTCAGGGGCCTGGGAGGGTTGGCCAGTTCTTCCCCACCTCTCTGGGCCTGGAGACTTGGGAACTCAGTAGGCCCTCTTTGCCTCTGACACCCTGGGAAGCTATCTCCCCATCTCACCCCACTCCTTGCTGTGATACAGCGAACATCTTATGACCAGAGCTCTCAGAGTTCCCCATGGAGACCAAACCTACAGTCCTACCACTCTTGAATCCCCAACTTAAAGAGAGCTCCATCATCCAACTCTCCCCTCCTCCTGCCCCCACCCAGACTGCGTGAAGTAAGCTAGGATTTGAGTCTCTTCTGAGATTTTTTTTCTTCTGGTCTTTCTGTCCTCCCTCCTCAGAGAAGCTTTGTCTTATGGCAGGGGGGTCAGGGGATGGGAGGGAGAGTTGTTCAGCAACAATTCTTTTGAATCTCTCTGCCTTCTATTTAGACTATTGCTTTTTAAAGCCCAGAAATGTACTCTCTCTGTTCTTTGGTTCCTCCCTGCCACCCCATCTTGGGCAATGCTAGCCTCACACTCCACTACTTGACAATAGGAGGCTCATGAAGTCAAAAATAAGTGTGGGAAATAATGCAGCAGAAAATTCTCCACACAGCATCCTCCTTGTGTATTATGTAATCACTTCTAGGAACTTCGACCTTAAAAATCCTGAGATTATATTTTACAGTTTGAAAAAGTAACTAAAGAGATAGCAAGTTTGGAAGTGGGGAAAACCCTAATCCTCACACATGCACAAATTAAACCTGAACAGGATGTGAGATGCATATTGTAAAAGTGATTAAGCCAGAATTCAAGAAGGAAGGGCTTCAAAGCAGCCTTGCTTTTTTGACCTTTAAACGGCTTGATTCTGAAGATTCAAATGAAAGGGGGCGAAAGAGTCTAATCACCCAGTGAGTAAAAGGAACTGAGACTTTGATGAAGCTTCCTGCCATCCTATAGGAAATGCCACCAGGGGAAGTGGGAGGAGGTTGGGTGGGGTGGGGCAGAAGGGGGGTGACTAGGTGCAGACTCTCAAGTCTCTTCCTAATAATTTCTACTTGCTTGTGGAAGTGTTGGTCAGTCTTGGGAAGGATTCCATGCCTAAGCTCATTAGTCGTCATCCTCTCCCTTACTTCCCTCTCACTTTCCATGGGATGTCATCCTCCCAGTAATGGGGATCCAGTCTTCAGCAGTGTCCTTGGCTCCTGCTCCTCATGGGCCAATGGTCACCACATGCTATTCCAAACCAGGCCTTCTGACTTCAGCTCTGGGCTTCTTTTCATGAGATCACCTTTCCTGAAACACAGTCTCCCTTATGGGTCCTCACCATCATATATGGTGCCTGGCTACCTCTTTAGCTGTACTCAATACTGTACCTTTTTATTATAGGGCACACTAGATAAACTAGACACCTTACTGTTCTCCAGATGTGGCCTTCACTTAGCTGACTCCTGCCCTTTGCTGAAAACTGTTTCTTCTACTCAGAAGCTGCCACTCAAGTATACCTTCCCTCACACCAAATCCATGTCCTATGCTTATTAAAGGCTTACTAATTCTCCATGGTCTTCTCAAATGTAACTTTTGCATCAACTCTCTATCCCCCTTCTTGTGGTTCTCTGGGTAAACTTTTCATGAACGCTTTGTGAGTGCAATATCCTTTGTTGAACTTCTGGTACCTTCTACACTGCTGGCTGTAGTGTTAGATTGTTGAACATTTGTAGATCTGAATTACAATTCTGCTACTTTATTTCATTTTACAAAAGCTAAGGAAAGAGGTGAGAGTAAATCTGTTTACTATACTAAAATTTAAAGGGTTGCATTGTCTTTCAATGGGGTATTTGGTCAAATACAGAAAAGCCAATATATGTTTTGGCCCCATTCATAGAGCAAAAATAGTCTTTGCTTCTTCAGGGAGCTCCTGCCCAAAATGTTCTCTTCTGCAGTTGTTCAAAACTTCCTGACTCTTAGCAGAGAGAATTCAGAAAAATAGGAGGTTATACTATATCTTGGTCAACTTGAAGAATACAGTGTAATCCATCTTTTGTTCAAATTGTAGTAATTAACAGTTTCAGGGCTTGTGTTGTGAATGGTAGTTTCATTAGACTGGATATATAGCATAAATCAAGTCTCAAAGCACCAGGAAGGGGACCCTAACTTGGCTATTGTAATGTGCCATGAGATAAAAAAAACAGAGAGAGTATACTACACAGACTACAAAGACCTATTTCCAGTTTAATACATCTAGATGCTTTCCAAAAATCTTTAATCCATTGAATGTTCAAAGGCCTAGATAGAACATCATGTTAAAAATAGTGACCCTTTTAAGAAGAGAAATAGTATTTGAGGCCTGGGAAGGAGCATAAATATTATTTTATGTTTGAGGTAACCAGAGGAATTGTCCTAGTGATGAGTCAGGAAGAGAAGTGGGAGCCCCTCAGCTCCTGTCTAGACTGAGTCACTTGGTGTTTTAGGACCTACCTCATTTCATGGTCCAGCCATCACCTGCTCTGTGATCTTGTTGGACAGTTTCCTTAATCTTACACTCTTTTTTTAAAAAAAGATTTATTTATTTTAGAGAGAGAGAACATGAGTGAGGGAGAGACAGAGGAAGAGGGAGAGAGAGAATCTCAAGCAGCCTCTGCTCTGAGCATGGAGCCCCATGTGGGACTCGATCTCATGACCCTGAGATCATGACCTGAGCCAAAACTAAGAGTTGGAAGCCCAACTGACTGTGCCACCTAGGTGCCCCATTTAATCTTACTCTCTTTATCTGTAAGATGAAATAAGAACAACTACCCTTCAGAAGTTTTCAAGGATTAGATGAAACTAAATATGTAAAACCCTTCCCAGTGTCTGCCCCAAGTTCATGCTAAAAAAGCACTGGTCTTCCTCCAGATCCTCCTACTTACTACCCCAGAGGGGGGTAAAAATTGCTGTTTAGGGTCATGCTTGCAGAGTAAGATAACAAATATTACTTTTAAAATTACTTTTAAAAATTTATGATACCTTTGAATAAATTACTTTTTTTTTTTAAAGGCATCTTTTTTTTTTTTAAGATTTTATTTATTTATTTGACAGAGCGAGAGACAGCCAAAGAGGGAACACAAGCAGGGGGAGTGGGAGAGGGAGAAGCAGGCTTCCCGGTGAGCAGGGAGCCCGATGTGGGGCTCAATCCCAGGACCCTGGGATCATGACATGAGCCGAAGGCAGACGCTTAATGACTGAGCCACCCAGGCACCCCTAAATTACTTTTTATAAGGAATTTTGTAGTTTCCTTTTAAGTTTTAAAATTAAATCCACTAATTAAATTCACTAATATAATAAAACTAGAAAAGGAAGTTAAAATTGAGTCAATTTTAAACTTTGATTTCATGTAAATTTTAATGGGACCAAATATTGTCTATCTTTTGCAGTAGGAACTACATAGATATGAATCATAGGCATACTACATATGATGGGAATTGAAATATAATCAGCTTCTGTGATTTTTTTTTTAAAGATTTTATTTATTTATTTGAGAGAGAGAATGAGATAGAGAGAGAGAGCATGAGAGGGGGGAGGGTCAGAGGGTGAAGCAGGCTCCCCGCCGAGCAGGGAGCCCGATGCGGGACTCGATCCTGGGACTCCAGGATCATGACCTGAGCCGAAGGCAGTCGCTTAACCAACTGAGCCACCCAGGCGCCCCTGTGATTTTTTTTAAGAGAAAATTATTTTAATAAAAATACTCAGGACAAAATTATCAACATAAATATGTGTTGCATTTTTTTGTGAAAAGTTAGGAAGCATAGTATTTTTAGTTTGCTGATCTGAAAGATTTATTGAGAGAGAATGCTTTAAAACTCAGAATGGTATGGCTAACATTTACCACAAATTTGGTAATTATCAATATTTAAATACACAATAAAAATTTTAAAAACAGTACCTATGTGAATTTTTATCACTTTTGTTTTCCTAAAATTATTAAGGGCTAAATAAATACACATTCTGATGTAAGGAAATATAAAGATTTGAGCATTTGATCAGGTAGAAGAGGGAGATTCATGGTTCTCATACCCAGGATTAGCTGAAGTAGTTTAGGAAATCAAGAGGGTTTATAAATAGTACAGCCAGTATATAGAACTATCATTCTGAGTCTCACATTTCCTTTTTTCCTCCATTCCTAACTCATGAGATTATTCACATCTCAGTAACCCTGCCAGAGGACCCAGGAGTGCTGAACTGGTCATGGGATCCTGTCTTGCCATTTTACAGCAGCAGTGGGTATCTGAGAGACTGTTCTGGTAGTACCTAAGACTAAAAATTACCTTTAGTCTAGGTGACAGGGATGGGAAATACCCTTTAAATTGAAAAGAAGTAACAGATTAGGTAAAAATACTCTTAGTATATAAAATACAGTGAAGTCATTAGTATTTAGACTATATAAAGAACATTTACAAATCAATAAGAAAAAGAAGCATGGGACACAAACAGGAAATTCACCAAAGAAGTACAATAGCCTCACCAGCATTTAGGTAAACACAAAATAAAACAAAGTCAGATTGGCAAAATTGAAAAGTTTGATAACACATAGTGTTGATTAAGGTGTAGAAAAGTGGCTTCTCTTCCAGTCAGAGTGCATATTGATTCAGCTACTTAAATATGTATTTGTTAAAATAAGAAATATGTATATCTGAGGCCCAGCTATTTGATTTCTCCTTATCTCCCCATGAGACCTTTTGTACTTAATGCACAATGAGGCATGTTCATGTGTGCTCACTGCAGCATCATTTATAATCATGAGAGACTGAAAGCAAATTAAGTTCCCTTTGAGATAGAAGTGGCTGAAGTAACTATGATGCATGCAGAACATGTAGCACTCTTTAATAGTGGTTATAAAGAATGGGTTAGAACTGTGTGTGTTGATAAAAAAGAATCTCCATGACAGACTGAGTCAAGAAGAAAAAAAAAAATTGTAGCACAACCTTATGATGTGTCACCATTTATTTAAAAAGAGAGAAAGAAAGAAAGCATGAGGTAATACTATAGACTTTCTCCAATAGTAGCTTTCAAGTCTTTTGGAAATGACCTTCAACAAGGAACACATTTTATATCGCAACTGAGTGGACCCTTACTATATGCAATGTACTCTGAAATCTTTCTATCATATTCCATGTCATTCCATTCCATTTATCAAAATGCTGGTCATGACCCACTAAACTGCTTTCAGGATTCAATCACCGTTTGAAAAATACTGTTCTGAAAGTACACAGTTTCGTATGTAAATGGATAGAAAAGGGACCAGAAGGCAACACACCAAGCTGATGTCAAAGGTTACTTCCGCAGAGGTGCCGAAGGGGGGTGGGGGGTGGTTCCAGGGACCCTCCAGCCCTTTCTGTAACACCTGGTTTGTTTTTATGTTCATTTGCTTGTTTTATGATGGGCATGTGTAATTAAACATTTTTAAATTGATTTTTTAGAGAATGAACAATCAAAACTATTTTTAAGAGGCAAAGATTTAGTGGGACTGAGAGAGTCGTGGTCAAAAGGTCTTAAGAAAATTTTAAGTTGCTTTGCATAATTGAGTAGTTCAGAAGATAGGCATCTAGCTAACTGTCTCTGTTTTTGTGTTTAGGGCCACAGATGAGCACATTCTTGTGGCAAGGTAGAGTCAAACCCGTGTGATATCCCACTCAAAATGTCATCACAATCTAGGAACACTCTGCCGTGCTGTGAGATTTTAACTCGTTACTATGAATGTTAAGTCCACATATTCAAAAACATAAAGTAGTTAACATAAAGGTGATCCAAAAAATCCAACCCTCCGGCTTCAGAAAATGTGAAGTTACTGTTCCTGTAGCAACAGTGTCTTGGCCGCATTACGCAGTCTGTAGTTTCCGGTATAATACTTACGTTTTGAGAATCATTTCTACAGGAAATGCTGCTGTAGAACATTTGACATATGTACACATGTCCGTCTGTGTGGACTGGAGCAGATAACTCCGGCATTCTGTTTTCTACTTTAGAGCTACGTTAATTCTTTCTGACTGACCTTCACATTTTTACCCTAAGGGTAATTTATTAAACATCATCCTAATGGTCAAGTAATTGATGCCTAAAAGGAGTTAGACACAGTGCCTAGGGGAGGTAGATCCTTTACATTTCAAACATTTAAACAACATATTAAATACAGATAAACTGGAACTGGATAATTTTTTATATGAATTTCTCAACTAAGTAAAGATGCCCGTAAGGAAAATAATATTTCTTTAAATGTTATATTTGTTTTCTTTTTCGTGTTTTTGTGTCCTAAATATAAATTGTCACATACTTATAATAAAATAGGTTGAATCCTTTAATGACCACATTAAATTTTCTCTTTAAATGTTTTGAAAACAATTTTTATGGTGAAATATGCAAGCTTCCTCAGAAAGCATTTATGTAAGAATCATTTTTCAAAATTTTAGCTGTTGCTAAGCTATGATTATATTCACATTTAACTTCATATAGGCTCAAGGTGGCATGGAGGGAAGAAGAGAGGGACTTTGGAGCTTTTCTTTTTGCAGAAATCATGCTATAGGTCACACGGAGGAAGGGCAAGAGCAAGAGCAAGAGGACCTGGGGGAGGTGGGGAGGATTCTATACATCCACATATCTGAAGTCTCTCCTCCATTTTCTCCAGTGTGGATCTGAGGGTGAGAGGAGTCAGAGGTGGCCTAGTGGCTAATCTAGAGGTTTAGGCCACTTCTTTAAGGAGTTTTCTATTCCTCAAATTTAAGAATGGACGACTTGTGGCTATGACATGTGAAGGTGGGAAAGCAGCTCATATGTAATTTGATACCAAGCTAGCCTCAAACTGTGAAAAGTGGTGTGGCTAAATGATAAGAACTCAGGATAAGTTATGTGTCTCATTTAGACCTGGAGAAAAATCCAGGTGAAAATTTGTAATAAACAAAGGTTACAATAACTTTCAGACCCTTGATTATTACAAATTATACTTCTTTTGATTTTTGGCTTTTGTTTGTTTCTGTTCTTGTTTTTGTTTTTTGCTCTGTGAGATTGCCTATTCAGCATTTGCATTAGTAGTTTTAATAAAATTAGTTTTAAAAATATGGTATTAAGGGCATAAAGACTTTAAAATTTAAAAGCCTGATAGTTCTGTTAACTGCATGTATCTGAAGCCCAGCTTTTCAAAGACCACAGTATCCAAAGCACCACTGACTCCTGGCAGCCTAATGTAATTGCAGGCAAAATTTCCAAGATTCTTTTAGATGTTATAAAAGGTAACATTGTTATTTTACTTAGAAGTCTTATAAGTAAAGGGAAGAAATTTTGCATCCCATATTGTAAAATATTGAAGTGTTACAGGGTCTCTGCATGTTATCTCATTGGTAGAATAAGGATCTTAGTTTAATTTTTTTTTTCTTCAGAATTTTACATCATTTTTCACTAATATCACTTTTGAAAGAGAAAACCAGGATCTTGACTAACTACAGAATTTATCATCCGCAGCATCTGCAGGGATTGCTGTGTCCCAGAAGAAAGTACGACAGATCAGTGATCCTATTCAGCAGATCTTAATTCAGCTGCACAAAATCATCTACATCACACAGGTCAGTGTACTAGCTTTTTATTTCCTTTTCATCTTAAGTACGAGTTTGATGCTAATATTGTTGAAAAACTACTTTGTGGAACTTTCACTTGGAATGAATGCTAATTTTTATCCTCTCCAACTACATATATTCGGGAACATTTTGGCTTAGCAGCAGGGCTGGAAAGGTCATTGGGCAAAAAAAAAGCAAATATGGCAGGTTTTCCCTGTGATTCCTAACCTATTCTTTCATTGTCAGTGTCCCACTAAAAATAAACTTCAACACAAATGGCCCTTCAATGTGGGGGTGAAAGTGGGGACAGAGCTGGATTCTGCACAGCTTCACTACAAAGAAGAAAGAAAAGTAGTGACCACTCACTAATCTTGAGGATGCTGGGTTAAAACTAGAACATCTAAGAGAAATGAAAACACAAGGTCTGAGATTATTAAAACTTCCTATTTCTAAATCTCAGTGACTCTTGTTACTAGGGAAGCAATCACTGTTAGAAAATGGCTATTAATTGTATACAGAAATCTGTCTAATGATAAGCAACTTGAATATTCATTTACCAAAGCTGACTGAAGTCTTATTGTTAATAAGAAAAGAAATTTTTGTAGATGAAGTGTAAGCATTTGGACAAGAAAGTAACGAGTATTTTGGAGCTTAAGATTGCACATCTTATGCAGTTCATTCGTTTGACATACAATTATTAGGTGCCTACGATTAAGTGCTACTGTTCTATGCACTTAGACATATCAAAGAGCAAAGCATATAAACATTTCCTCAGTCTAAGATCCAGAGAGCCAATCTGGCCATCCTGTCAGTTGCCAATTGTGGCAATTCCATTATACCTTCAAGTACTAAAGAGAAATACCACCAGACCAGTGGACCAACTGGGCCCACTATAAGTCATACTGAGCTAATACACTTAACCTCCCCCCAAAAGCAAGCAAATAAACAAAAGATACATGCCAACTGGTGTACCACAGTGGCATTATAAAACTAGCAATTGGTGCCAGTTTACAACCAATGTCCAGTCTTCTCTGAAGCCTGTGTATTTCTTTCTCCCCAGTGAACTCTAATAATAATAATGTCTAATAAATGTCACTCTAATAAATGGCTGCAGGTCTCTTTGGGCAAGGCTTGGAGGAAAATTTATGGTGTATACTTACAGCAGTGTTTCTGGGCCCTTCTTAAAGGGGTCCCAGCTTTCCCACTAATCAAGGGCTTTGGGTCTTTGAATTGACTGAAGTCTAGAAACTGTATGAGAGGTTGTGACTCTCCACTGTGGCAACAGCAACTCAGGTCAGTTTTGTTTGTTTGTTTGTTTGTTTTGTTTTTTTTTTTGTCTATCAGGCCTAGAGTTTCTTTTCTGTTATTTAGATGAAGGGATATTCTAGTAAGCTGACCACCTATTTCCTTCCCAGGAACACCCTAGTCAGTTAACCACCACCAAAGATCTCTGTGGGCCAAGGCATCCTAATTAACAGTACATCTTTCTCACCCTTTATGGTAAATACTCCCAATTTGTCACTGTTAGTTAAGTGCTGTCACTGGCTTTTGCTCTTGTGGGATCACATCATCCCCACTGGAATCCTATACTTCCAGTGTTGTACCTGGCTTACAAAGGAAAGCAACCACAGACGTTTTTAAGGATGCTGGTGCTCCCCTCTCTAATGTATTTCTCAATGCCTTAGTGACAGGAGTAGCTTCTGAGTGTTCTTGCTGAACATAATTGGGGAGTGAGTCTGCAGGTCATACATGGTAAATCTACCCCAGCATTCCTGTCTCCCTGAGCCTTTGAATTCCCTCCTCCACATACCAAGGAAGCTCTGGCATTTTATCCCCATTAGACATAGGCCACCATTGAGTTCAAGTTGTAGTACACCATCCAATTAAGCAGTTACCTTCAGCTGCACGACTAACACATGAAATCTGAACTCTATAGTAAGGGCACCCATTTGAATGATTTCAGCCTGATCTAGTGCTGTATTTCACCCTTCTTGGCCTAAAACCCTTAGAATCTACCACACACGTTCTCTGGGTTGCTGCTGATATATAATAGCAAAGTCTTGCGATTCTTTTGATGGGTAAGCTTTTTCCTCCTGGGTCATAGTATGTACCAGTTCCCCAGAATCATATTGAGTTATGACTCTAGTAATGGACTTGAGCCTCATTGTTGGGGGCCTTATGAGGAATAAGCATTCCTTTTTAAGATATCACTCTTCATCTGCCCCAGATAGGTTGGTGTAGAGTTTTCAAGCCAAAGAAGGCTTGATGTCTCAGACACAGAGTGACAAGCTACTTTTGCTGGCAAGGATAGCTCTGGATGACTTGAATTTCAAGATTGTCAGTTTTATCTGGATCCAGCAAAATGTCCCTATTTCAAGTCTTAGGATCCCATTCTTTTTCCTAACTTTCACATGAGAAACTTGGCACAGTGTGCATTTAACTGACATTGTGATTTAACAACCCTCCCAATTATATTTGTATTTGATTATCAGCTGTATCAGGCTGTGGTAGCAAGAAATAACAGGCTCTTTTAAGGCTATCATGGAATCTCTCTGGGTCTTAGCCTATGACTTGAACCGAGAGTTAAAGGACCCAAGCTTGTCATATTTTTTCTAAGTGCTCAGATGCACTTTGAAGAATGCATCCCCTAACTCAGTCCTTGTAGTCTTCATACTGCCTAGCAGCCAGGTGTGGCAGCCACAGGAACTTCCAGGGCACTTGCTTCAGTTGGCTCTTTACCTCGGTGAGACCGTGATTAATTGTGATGCCACTGCATGCCATGGGTTACCTGCATCCTAGGTCCTATGGCAAAACTCAGCACTGGGCTCACTTCCAAGGGTACCATCAAACCAATTCCCAAATCCCATCTGTATGGGTCCTTCTTCTGGGACCTTCCTGGAAACACTCTGTATCAGTGAAGGTCCACATAGGAGACAGAAATCACATGGTAATTTCAACAGGGAAGATTTAATATAAAGAATTGTTTAAAAATTATTAATAATAACAGGGTATTATTTTAAAAGGAGGGGGAAAGAATATCTAAAGAATATAGGAAGAGCAGATAAGAAAGTCGCTACTTATAAGGCTGGCGCAGAGCACCCAAGAAAGGAGCAAAATAGAAGAGGAAAACCACATTCTGGGCTGAGGTCCAGAACTCATTGGAAAGATCGGAGAAATCCACTGAGATGCTGTGCTAGAGAAACCTGCAGGGAAGCCTTCCTCTGGGGGACTGGGGCAAGTCATCCATGGTGAGGTGTCTTGCTGTGGAACTTTCTGGAAATCAGCACATGAGGCTTAGACTGGGAAATGCCCTCCATGGGACCAGAGGAGGCTGCCCACTGGTAGGTGCTGCTCCATGGAACATTCTGGGAAGCTGCCTGCAAGCTTGGCCCCACTGAAGTTGCCTGGGGATGAGCACCCCATGGGGTCCCCACTGCAGCTGACCACTCAGTGCTGCGGGACTGAGGCGAGGCAGGAGCATCCCTGGAACCAGAAAAACAAACCCCATCCTCCTCCAGCATCCCTCCAGTGCTCTCTCCTGATGGAGCTGAACATCTTGTCAAGGGAGAAATTCCAGTATCACATGCAGGGCGCTGAAGGGTGGATCTGGAACCGAGAGGCAACTCGTGGGAGGCTGGCACACAGCCTGGGGAGGGGGGCTTCCACCTTTGGGACCTGCCCACCTCTTGAGTTCTCACAGCTTTCCCTTTGACTTTTCCCAGGCCTGGCTCTTATCTATCACATTTTCCCCCAAATCAGGCATTCTTTTCAATCACCCTGAGGGCTAGCCTTCTGAGATTCAAGAGTCTGAAATTGATTATTTTTTCCTCCATTTTCTGCTGTCAGCCTTTCCCTTAGGCAATCCCACAGAATTGTCTACTGATTAAATGAAAGAGGACGCAGGGGTCCACAGCAATATGAGGGGGATGTGGAAAATTGGTTAATAAATCAAAACATAATCTGCTATACCTCTATTGAGTAAACATATTCAAAAATGCATTTCCATTTAAATGCTGAATTAGAAATATGGGGAAGCATTCTTAACTTGAGTGTTAAGGAAATAACTTTAAATAGCTTATTGGTTACCTCAATGCTTAACTACTAAATTGAGAGAAAATAGGCTCTGAAATTTAAATATAGTTTCCATATGCCTGTCTTGCTAATTTTTATGTAATAAAAAACTTTTTAATGGCTGTATTCCATTTCCTTATTGGATTTCAAAGTATGTTAAAGCAAGAATGAAGTGATTATAAATATCTTATTATTATGCTCTCACACTGCCAGCATAACAAATGATTTCATATTTTTTGGCAAGATAGCATTCCTTGCTACAAGCTCAGACGTAACCATTGTGGTTTTTAAAATGTATTTCCAGAATACTTGAAAGTTTATGACATTGCACATAGTAAGGAATGTTTCCCCTTTGGGGAACTTTAAATTACAATGCTAACCCAAGTCAATGCCTTTCAAATAAAGGAGATAAAAAAAAAAGTCTAAACATTATACTATCATATTTGCTATAGGTTAAAGACCTAGATCAGTTTTCTGTGTCTGCTAATTACAAAGGAAAACTGCTGGAAGTAAACCTGAATCAACAAACAAACAGGCAAACGAACAACTCTTCTTGTCTGCATGTTTATTTCCAAGTCAAACTCCCTTGCAGACTTAGGCTGTGATAGCCGCCCTGAATCGCAGGGCCAGGTCCCTCCTAACGACCACAAATAACCTTACAGGGGAAACTGCTTACTTTTGGCCGGTGGTGGCCTTTCCTATCCAGTTTCCATGGAGACGGATCTTGGAAATCATCTAACAGCAACTATTTTAAAAGGCAGGATGTTAAAATCCTTATGCTGTCTTCATTGGTTTGACCTCTGTTTTTATCAAAACTGAGATTGTAATCTTAAAACAGTCAGCTGAGAATGAAATGCCTCGTTCATTTCCATGGCTGGAAACCAAAATCGATCCTTGGGCACCTAAGGTGACCACTGTACATATGTTACCTTTTAGTACGAGTCTTTTTGTGTGATTGCTTAGGTAAGACCCACGCAGCCAACTGAAGCTCTGGATTTAATTCTGTACTTAGGATTTGATTGCTTTGTTAAAGAAATGCTTTGAAAACCAGCATATAGCCACTTTAAAAAAATTAAACATCTGTCTCCTAGAGAACGAACAGGGAGTTTATGTGGATCTCCTTTGGACTGCCATCTTAACCTCAACTGTTGCCAACAAAACAAAAAAATGTGGCTGGGAACAGCAATGTGCTATGCCTCAGATGAAGTTATAATACCTACTGTCATCAGTGAAACACACTGGTTTTTTCAGCAGTGGTGATAGATGCAACTAGAACCATCCTTCCTTTCTCTTATTTGGGTCTCCTGGTTCCTAATGGCAAGGGGGACAGATTAAATAGAATTTAGGGTATAGCCATGTATCTAAGTGCACTCGTGTTTTTGGGGTTTGCAAATTCTAAAAGAAAGCTTACATTTTGTGTATTTATTTTGATAATAATCTTTGAGTATATATTTAGCATTTAGGGAAATCTTTTAAGCAGTAATATATCAAAATATTTTGCTTTTATAGTAAGATATTATTTAAGTCACTTCAAATGGCATCCTCTCAACTACTGATGGTCTGCTGACATATTCTTGGAGACACTAGAGAGTGTGTCTTTAGAAAGTATCCATATATAATGCAAGTTCAAGAAACTCTAGTATAGAACATAGAGATCAGATTTCATTTTTTTCTGTTGTGGCTTTGGTATAGTAAAAACAAACAAAAAAATAAGCTCTTAGATGGGTGGCATTGAGAGACTCGCCTTTTCTAGAATCAGTTCCTTTATCAGCAATATTTGGGTAGCTTATGGGGCTATTGTGCTAAAGGAAATAAAGTATGTGAGGTGTTCATAAAGTGCTAAACTGTAGTAATGCTATGGTGGTGTTTGCTCTAGGATAATGGTTGTGTTAAAAGACACACTACCTCAGAAAATATCTTTGCATGTTACATAATGTCTTTAAACTCTGATTTCCTTACCTATAAAATAGTACCTGCTTTATATGTTTATTGTGGGGAGAAAAGTGACATAATGCACATAAAGGAGTAATCATAGTAACTGGCACATACAAATCACAGGTATTAATATTCTAGTCTCAGTATTATAGTCCTTAGATATAATAGAGTAACATACATCTTCGGCAATTGAACTATGCATGAGTCATCATTCTGTGTAAAATTTTAAATTCTTCCATGAAAATTTTAAAGGTGGGTGCTGTCTATAGTGACAACTTTTCCAAGAAGATAAAATAGTTTTCTAATACTGCCCTGTGTATGAATCTTTAGTTGACTGTTAACTTATCCAAGAAAGGTTTTATGAGAATTAATTCAAGCAATCAGGAGCAATAAAAGCAATTCTAAGTTAACAAGAGGCTTATCAAGTTGAATGAATAGCAAGGATTTTAAGAATATTTGAGCGCTATGAATTGTGTAAGACTGATGAATCACAGACCTGTCTCTCTGAAACAAATAATACATTATATGTTAAAAAAAAAAAAAAAGAAGAAGAAGATAGTAGGAAGGGAAAAATGAAGGGGGGGAATCAGAGGGGGAGACGAACTATGAGAGACTATGGACTCTGAGAAACAAACTGAGGGTTCTAGAGGGGAGGGGGTGGGGGGATGGGTTAGCCTTGTGATGGGTATTAAAGAGGGCACATACTGAATGGAGCACTGAATGTTGTTATACACAAACAATGAATCATGGAACACTACATCAAAAACTAATGATGTAATGTATGGTGATTAACATAACATAATAAAATAAGAAAACCCAACTAAATAATACTGTGCATATTGACAATAAATCTACTAAATGATGTTAAAAAAAAGAATATTTGAATTAGTAATCTGATACTGATAGCTGCCAGTGTTGGGGTAAGTCTCTTTTTAAGGAACCTGTGGACCCACTGGTACTTCACGCCTTCAAAGTTGGCTGTGCAATTAGGTGTATCAGAGAAGGCTTGCTTCTGCCTTTCTCTTTGGCAATCAGAATCATGCAAGGCAGCAACTAGACGGTCCTGGGCCAACACTGCCCTCTGGTGTTTGATTTAGGGAAGTGGCAACTTCCAGGGTCTAACAGTAGGGAATTACCAAATCCCAAAAGGTATCTCCAGGCGCTTCTCCCGTCCCTCCTCCTCTCTAACCAATTCCCTTGCTAGGAAAGTGTGCAAATAACCCTTCCCTTCATTGTCTGGTCTTCCTCTTTAGTTAACCTCATTCCACTTTTGCTAATCTCTCATGCACACATATATCATGTATACTCATTTTCCTTCTCATCTGTCTTCCAACTCTTTGCTCATTAATGCCAAGAAATCTCTCTCTGTCTCTCTCTGTTTCTCTCCCTCTCTCTCTCCACATTTCTTTATTTCCCTTTTCATTCCATGTAAAAGGACAGCAATAATTATGACTATTTGCTGGGGATAGGGAGAGTGATTACATCTGGAGCAAGGTACAAGAATGCTGTAGTATTGACATAAAAAGAGCTCAGTAGAGATTCAGTGCTGTCAACTTACAGAACCTTTGAGAGTATACTAAAGGGCTTCAGACCTTCCAGTAGAGTCTTGGTTCCTCTGCAATTAAGCCTGCTTTGACTCAAACAAAGTCAAAGGACTGAGTAGGATTATAGATGCATTGTTAAAACATATTTCAATTATGTTGTTTTTCTGTTTATAGCATTACAGTGCTTATTAATGGACCCCATATTCTATTGTGTTTAGACTGATGAATAGTTTTCCTTTGGCTATAAAATCAGCAGTTGTGAGCCCCCATTAACCCTATTCATTTCTCTAGTACCTATTTTATACATTCCCTGCTTCATGAAGCTTGAATGAATAGACATTTCTTGTATTAGCCGGGATATGGTAAGTTATATCATACTAACAGATATGTCCTGAAATCTCTTTGCTTGATACAATAGAGGTTCGTGTCTCACTTAGCTAAAGTTAGACAGGTCAGGTGGCCCTCCTCCATCTTATGGCTGTACCATCTGGAGTGGGTGGAATCCAAGCTCCTTGCCCAGGGTAGACAGGGATGGAGGAAGCATACTGGCTTTGCATCTCTTCGTCCTCAGAGTGACATCTATCATTTTCATTGGCCCAAAGTAGTCACATGGCACCAAACCTAAACTATAAGAGAGCATAGAAAAATGGAGTTGGGTGGGTCAATAATTGTCACTACCACATTGCTCTTTCTTTTGATGTGAACTTTGAATTATATTCTTGTTTTTTTTTGTTTGTTTGATTTGTTTGGTTTTGCTTTTAATCTTGAGAGCACCTACTACCACGTTTTCCTTCCCACTTAGCCATCTTTGTTCTTACTGGTTCTTTTTCGTCTCCTTCCAGGTCCTCTTCATATTTTAAACAAACCAGATGTTATTTGCACTCTGAGGCCCCTTATCATTCTGGCGCTATTTCTTTGCTCTCTTCTCCTTCTCCCAAACTTTACTTCATCCCTCTGTGCTTTTCAGGATCTTTGGTGTCCTTGTATAAATTCAACTGCAAAGCACTACAAAATCAATTTTTTTAAATCCCCGGTTTCATCCAATCACCATATTTTCTAAGATTTTAAAGTGACTTTCTACTAAGTTATTAAACCCAACTCATCCTGGCCCAGCCCCAGTGTATACTCATTCATTCTTTTCTTCTTTACAAAATTGGTCCCTACCATCTGATCTCTCTCCATGTGAATATTCAGGAGCATTCACAGAGAGACATCTGACTAGGTAGTAATGCAGATAGGTACTACCTGTTCTAAAGTATCAGATCCTTCAAGACAAGGGCCTTGGTTTAGCAAAATTCTGGGCATGATGTAAACACCTAAACATCTGATAGAATACATCCTTCCTTGTGAAGTCTCTTCTTTACCAAATTCAATTTATATGTGCAATTTAGTTGTTATATGAAAAATAATACCAATAAAATTAAAGAACAATAGGATAAATATAAGCAGCCTTTTGAGAGAGAGAAGAGTAATATATTTCTTCTGGATTGTGGAATGAAAAATTATCACACCTTGTCATGCTATTTGGAGTGAAATTTATATTTTTATTTAGTCCTGTTGAATTATATTGTTACACTGACCCTCAGTAAATGCTTCCTGGGAGTCATCTGTGCAGTGATAACAATTTGCTTATAATAATTGTTTTCTCATTTTATGCAGCTTCCTCCAGCCTTGCACCACAATTTGAAAAGAAGGGTTATAGAGAGATTCAAGAAATCCCTCTTCAGCCAGCAGAGTAACCCTTGCAATTTGAAATCTGAAATTAAAAAGGTACAGTATTTGACATCTAGGAATTCTTCTTTGGCTAACAAAAACACATCAGAAGAGTTACATTTTACACCTTCTCCGCTTTGTACTTTAAGCTCTATCCTCTATTAAAGGATGTTATCCTAGTTTGTTTTAGTCCTTTCAAGCTGCTATAAAAAAGACACCATAAACTGGGGTGATTATAAATGGCAGAGATTGCTCACAGTTCTGGAAGCTGGAAGTCCAATATCAAGGTGCCAGCACGGTCAGGTTTGGTACAAGCCCTCTTCCCGGTTACGGACTTGTGACTTCTCCTGTGGTCATGTGGCGAAGGAGGCAAGGAAACTGTCTGGGGCCTCTGTATAAGGGCACTTTTGTAAGAGCACTTCCATGAGAGCTCTCTCCTTGTGGCCTAATTACCTTGCAATGACCCTGCCTCCCGATACCATCACCTGGGGGGTAGGTTTCAGCATAGGAATTTAAGGGGATGCAAACATTCAGACCATGGCACTGCGTATGATACGAAATTGAGGATGTCTTTGCCTCTGATTTTCTCACCTTTATTTCTGTGGCCATCACCTCAGAAGATTAATAGAAAGTTCTTTTGGTACGATCGCATGTTTTCCTAAGAATAAATGTTATTAAATATCTTTAATTAAAAAATATATTTTAGCCTTTTTAAAGAGAATTCTACTCCAATATTTTATTAGAATGTTCTCCAACAAACCTCTAAATTGAGCTGTGCCACTCTGAACAAGTCGTTTAACCATCTGAAGCTGTGATTTTGATCACCTACGAGGGTGGAATGAACCACTGTTGACCGTTGAACAACATGGGGATTGGGCACTGATCCCCTGCTCCCGCACAGCTGAAAATCTTTTTTTTAAAGATTTATTTATTCATTTTAGAGAGAGAGAGAGAGCATTAGCATACACAAGTTGAGGGAGGAGCGTCTCAAGCAGATCCCCCGCTGAGGGTGGAGCCAGCCTCAGGCCTTGATCTCAAGACCAATGAGATCATGACCTGAGCCACAACCAAGAGTCAGACACTTAACGGACTGAGCCGACCAGGTGCCCTGAAAATCTTTGTATAACTTTTGACTCCCCAAAACCTTAACTACTAGCTGCTTACTATTGACCAGAAGGCTTGCCAATAGCCTAACTAGGGGATTGACACACATTTTGTATGTTATATATTACATACTGTATTCTTTACAATAAAGTGAGCTAGAAATAAGAAGATACTGAGGAAATCATGAGGAGAAAATACATTTATAGTACTGTACTGTAAGAAATCCACATATAAGTGGACCCATGCAGTTCAAAACCGTGCTGCTTAAGGGCCAACTGTATTTCTAAGCTTCTTTCCATCTTTGACATTCTATAATCTCCTAGACCTCAGGTGTTAGTCAATATTTCTATTCACACACACAAAAACTAAATCACAAAGAAGTTAAATCAACCAGACAGAAGGAAAATTATTTATCCCTAATTAGGACCACTTGATGACAGGAAATCCCTTTGTCCTGGCCGGCAGCCATTTCCATAAGCCCTTGGAGGTGGTCACAAGCTCCCCTTCTCCTGTCCCGGAAAGACCTGAGGCCCAAGCAGTTTGGGCCTGCTCCCATTTTTATCTATCATCTATCTATCATCTATCTATCTATCTATCTATCTATCTATCTATCTATCTATCTATTTTATCATCCACTTAAACTTTGAAACAGTCATGTGGCCAATGAACTTTTTCTTTAAAGTTTCTTTCTCCTTTTCATGGATCTAGTCTTAAGCATAAATGTACTCCTTATCCAGGCAGTATGATGGGCTCTTTGGTAAGAAATGCAAACAGTGTGTTTGCTCTGTTGCCTTACCTCCGTGACGTCTGCACCTACACAAACAGGAGATGGGAAAAGAGAGACAGCGGCAGGTAAACAAAACAGAAACCCTACATCATCAGAGATGAAAGAGCACAATTTCTTTCACAGGTTGTGTTGGCAAATCAGGCCAAGAAATAAAGCTCGAGGAGCTCAAAACAAGTGGATGAGACTGTGGATATTTGTTTTATGATATTTACATATTGTACCATGAGTACCAATAAATATGTTTTAGGAAGACAGAGGCTCAAATATCCCATGAAAATATTACATATTGCTAGGTTTTAATATTCTTATTAAAATGATATGCGGAATAATCCAGTTTGTACACAAATTTATTTTGACAGAAACCCCAGCTTTAAGAGATGAAAGTGCCCGCAGCAAGCTGTCCGATGCACAGAGGGGCCTCCAACTCTTCCCCTGAGGCTGATCTTCCACCCGTGCATGTCCTTAAAGCAGATCACTTGCTCTTTTGTTACTGAGGTTTACTGGTTTGCACCCCTTCCTTGCTGTGTTTCTTGTCTCTCCTGATAGAAAAAAGATTCTCTTTTGTTAGAATGGCCCCACCTGCCTTGTTGGCCTTCCCTGTACAGTGGCGGCACCTCTCGGGGCACGTACCTGCTGTCCTTGGTCTGGGGAGTGGAAAGGGATTAATGGCGTGGTAGAGGGCGTTCGGGGAGCCTGGGTGAGGGAACTCAAGGGGGCATAGACTTAGCCTTCTGTTCAGTGTTGTTTGGAGGCAGATTAAATTCTCCTGTGAGGAATGCTATGTTCCCCTTCTCTGATAATTACAAGCTCGTGGTGGTTCATACCATCATGGTGCACAGGCCTCCCCTCCTGCGCACGAAACAGATTTTCTGCCTGGAATATTAACATGCTTCCTATTCTCCACCACTGAACCGAGAGGTCAGCTTCTCCATAAAAATCTCCCTCGATTTTCCCTGTTCAGAATCAATCTCCCCTTTCTCTGTGCTTCAGGCACTTTTTCACTCACATTGTTGTGTTTTAAATAGCTTTTTATCTAGCTTTCATTTCTGTTTCCCCCAAAGGCAGTGAGTGTGTTATATTCATCTTTGATTACCTGCAGTCTTGCACAGTGCCTGGCACATGATAGAGCTCAATGTATGATTGTTGAATATAGAATATATTCTATGTTGATAAATATATTCTGTATAATATAGTCTGTATCGGTTCTATTCTTTATTGATGTGTATAACATATTATATGACATATATTGGCATATATTATATTTATATATTTTTATATGGATATAAAAAGAAGCCCTCCTGCCCTCATCTAAACACAAATGAAAAGAGTCTGTGGCCTCTGTTTTTCCTCCCTTTCTGGTCTAATCTTTTGTTTGTGACAATTTTTGTTCAGAAATGAATTTTTCATCCCCTGTATAATCTCGGTGGAGTGGCCTATTAGCTTTTGACTAACACAGTCACCCACCCCAGGGCTGTGGAAGAAGCAAGCAGTGATAGTTCATAAAATGCATTTGATTTCCACTTCCCCTCTGAAATTTGTCCTGAAATCCAGGGACTCCATGTCTCCAGTTTGAGGAATCATTATGGGATGATTGTGCCTTCTGATGAATGGCCTGAGACCCAGCAGGATATATAGAAGAGTGAAATAATAGAAAAGCTGTTTCCTAAGAAACTAAGCTCTTTATTTATGACTTACCTAAGCTGATCTGCGGTCCAATCTGCTCAACCTTGGCTAAAAATTCGAGGGGAATAAAACATGTGAGTAATTGTATAGTGTTTTGGGAAACTAGGATTTTCGGCATGGGAGAAAGGAGAAACAGAAACAAGATGGAATATATTAATTCAAATTAGAATTGGAAATCCCAGTATGAATGAGTATGAATTCATGATAAATCTTTTTAAAAAATACACGTATTTCCTAATATTTTCACTAAGTTGTCTAGAAACTAAGCAAGCAGCAGTGAGCTCCCTTAGCACCCGTGGAGCCCCGGAGATACAGCTGAGAGCAGGGGCTAAAAGATTAGGTGGTAAGTCTTGACATAGTAGGTCGTGTAGTGAGGATGCCATCAAGGATAGCTGAGGATGTGTCAAAAGGACCTCAGGAACCAACTTAAAGAGGCTCCCACTGGCTATCTATTGAATAATTAGAGCATCAATAAGAATAATAACTGCAATAGATTGAAAGCATTAGCTAAAGTTTACATCTAAGAGTTCATGACAGAAAAAGAAAAGTCCCTCATTGGTTTCCTTTGGAGGATGCTAAGTAACCAACTCATTATTTTGAAAATTATTTACAAAAGGAAAGAATCAAACATTTATTCTGCCGTTGCCTTATGAATTCTATCCCAGGGTAACTAAATTGATGAGGGGAAGTTTCTCATTAAAGTAGTCCTTCAGCTAATAAGAACCAGAGGAATAAAAATCGTCGCCATTCTGCAGCCTCTAATAACGGATCTAGACATCATCCCCAGGGGCTTGCTAATGTCACAAAAAGAGGGGCAGCCAGACGTTATATGCCTCCTGATGGACGTGCAGTACCATCTATGAAGTATATTCGCTAAAGGCTTGGATCTGCATCCGAGGAAGCCTCTATATTGGAAGTGGGCAGACTGTGGTTTTTGGAAACAAAGTTACTGGAACACAACCACTTGCCTTCACTCACAGTATTGCCTATGGTCGCATTCACCTTCTAGGCACAGTTGAGTGGCCGTGACAGAGACAACACGGCCTGTAAATCTCTCAGTATTTCCTATCTGACCCTTTACCGAAGAAGTTTACCAACCCTGCTCTACCTCTAGCTACGCACCTGTAGCAGACACATGGGTCGAGAGAACATGTGCAATGACCCCATGGGGATAAGCAGGCAATCCAGACTGGGGAATTCTATAGGAAAAATGACACATTCTTAAATAAAGAAATTACAAGGAAAGGCGAGCACTTCTCTTTGGTTCCTAATCTCTATACTTCAACTCAGCTTGGCAAGGGCAAGCTTACCTTATTCAGGAGCTGGCAGTCTCTTTAATTCCTAACTCCAGGTTTCGGGCTCTTTTCCAGTTAGCAGATTGCTCCTCTCCTCATGCTTTCATTAATGTCTTTTGATGCACATCATAATTACGCCTTATATTTGCCTAGCCCTTGTCAGGGCCCCATGGAGGCATCATAAATCAGCAGTGCCCAGCACCAACCTGTTTGGACCGAGTGGAGAAGTTCCTAGAGCAGGGCTGTCCTGCCCAGCAGGGTCAGGCCACTACTATTCATCTTCTCCCTGGATACCACCTTCAGTGTCTGAACGGAGGTCCTGGGAGGATGAGCTTGTGGTTGTAAATAGCATAGAACAGTGGTTTTCCAGCCGATGTTTAGTTTTGGAATTCTTTGTTAGAAAGACGGTCTTTGGTGGAAATGTAAACGGCTCAGCAGCAAGGCTGCTTCCGGGGGAAGTAGGGGTGAAAGTGGGGATGCGATGTGCATCACATGGACACGGATGATGGACCATCCCTGTGAAGGTGCCCATGCATACGTGTGTGGGTGCTTACGTATCGGAGAAAAGTGAGTATAAATACTGGACATGTCTGTTAACAAAGTGGCCTATAAAAAACTAATAAAAAAGAAAGGAGCTCGAGGTTAGAAAAGATGAAAAATAAGACAATATATTATGTCTTAACGTGTTAGAACTCAGTCGAACAGAACAGGAAAATCTAAAGGAAAAAAGATCAGAGGACTGGTGAGTGACGTGTGATGTGGCACGTTAAAAATTTTCTCACTTCTGGCACCTAATTTCATTTACGCTGTTTCATTTCTTTTCTACCTCAACTGATTAGATTGCAAACAATTGGTGTAGTTGTTCTGCAGCAAAGATAGCCTTATTTTATGACATGGAAGAGAAGATACAGTTTGGGGAATTTAATGAAGATTACAGTTTTTGTTTCTCATTTAGGTTTGGCCTAAAAAGTACTAGATTCTCAGTTGAACGATGAAGTGCTAAAATTGCTCAATACTTGCTCAAAATCAGTGAGTTTTGGGGGAGAGGGGTAGTAACAGTGATGCAGTCTGTTCTCTTTAATATTTGCTTGGCTTTAGTTCAAAAGTGTGTACGGTCATTTGCTCTTTAGAACTGTAGATGTTTATTCAGAGCAGGGGAGCCCTTTGATGTCAGTTCAGAAGGAGGGTCTTAAGCATTCTTCCAAAGAGAACATATATGCCAAAGATGGGAGTACCCCTCTAAGCTGAATGTTTGCGAGGCAGGAGAGGGCCCACAAGGCACTGGCCCACCGCAGGGATTGCTGCTCCGAACCGTTCTGTGGTAGCATCCATATTCCCTCTATGGGCTGAGCCTTTTCTTGCCTATCTGGTGTGTCCAGAGTTGGATTCACCACCTTCTTCTTCCTTCCTATGTCTGCATTGCTATCACGGCAGGCACGTTTTCCGTCTGCTCAGTCTTTAAACCTTGCAGTCATGTTCTGCTGCTCCACGTTATTTCTTTTGTCCCATAAGTCATTAACACCTGAGCATCTTCTTCATGTAGGCGGTTTTGCTTGCCCTTTGATGTTATAGCCCTGGGTTACAGCCCTGGTTCTGCCACTTACTAGCTATGATCCTTGAGCAAATCCCTTTTCAGTGTCCCCATCTGTAAACCTGAGATAATGCTTACCTTAGAGGTAGTTATAGGAACCAAACAGAACATCCAATGTGTCTAGAATGTTTAAGTACTCAATACGTGGCTGTAGGAGCTCCTGGGAGGGTACTCGATCTTCCTCTTGGCTACCACCTAGTCCAAGGTCTTAGAACTTCTCTCTGACGTTAGTGTCATAGCTGCTTTGCTGACCTCCCTGTTCTCCAATTCTCCAATCCATCTTGCCAGACCGAGTTTCTAAACACCGGCTTTTTTTTTTTTTTTTTAGCATACCAAAAAACCTTAGAAGCCTCCAGTTTCCTGCCCCACAGTTTAAACCCTGACATCCAGCTTTCTAGGCCCGCATTATTCACAGGAGCCTCCTCTGGTCTGCATCCACCCTGACATCCCCAGCCCCATGCAGACTGTTGTCAGAGTGATCTTTCAAAACGGGAATCTGACCGTGTCGCACACGCACCCACACAGACACACAGAAAGCTGTTCAGGGGCTCGAAGTATAAACTGCCATATCGTCCCCACAGTATTCCCGGTCCCTTTTGGTCCAAGCCCGGCCCACCTCTCATACCTCTCTTGTTCTTTGTGGTCTCATACTAGCCACAGGTACCGTCGGTCCACCATGCAGCCTCCTCCTGAGTCTTTGCAAATGCTTGTATTCCTGCTTTTCAAGATCTTCCCTCTCCATCCTTGACTCATTCTTTCAGCTCTCAGCGTTAAGTGTCATTTTTTCAGGAAAGCCGTTCCTGTCTAAGTTAAACCTGCCCGTTACCTCCTAGAACCACAGGCCCATCCTTCAATGCATTCAGCACAGTTGCAATTTCACATATATTCAGGTTGATATTTCACAGCTATATTCCTCCTTAATTAGGCAATAAGCTCCAAGAGTACAATTTTTGGCCACCATTGGTTCTTTTCATTGTTTAGATCTGTGCGTGGCACACAAAGAGTTGATAAAAAAATCCCAGCTGAATTAGTGAACAGCATTTGTCTTCCTCTCAATCTAGATCCCCACACCTCTATAACATGGACTTATATCATATCCCTTTCATCACCTTGCTACTGGTAGGCAGTGCCCGGGCTTTGCCCCCAAGTTCCACTCACCTGCAATGTCTCTTTCACTTCCTTGCATCCACCCAAATCCACCCTTCAAGGCTCGGCTCCAGTGTTTCTGCTACAGAGCTTCTGAAAATCATGCTAGTCTTCATGAAGCATGCTTATTTTTGGAAGCTTAGAACTCCCCACCTCATTTTACACTTCAGTGTTTATTCTCCCTCTTGTTCATTCACATTAGCCTATTTTCCCAGGCAAATAGCAAGCCACATCATTGCTGTGTCCTCCCTGGTGCCCAGCATGCTGCTGATAAGCTGGATGGATCATTGGTATATGTGATTCAGTAGTTTTCATCTGTTTTGCAAAACCTGCTCAGAGCATGACATAGGCTAAGGGGCAAAAAAGATGTGCTGAAAGAATATGTATGTCAAAAAATGGAACTGCAAGAAGAAGTTCTGAGAAGTTTCTGGAATAAAAATAAATGTATCTGGGATTCAAACACAAGACCAATGAATTTTAGTCCTTGCCTTCATCCATGAGCCCATCCCTCTGAGGATTTGCAGTTCTTAGCCTGAAGGAGACTGTAATGGAAGAAGCACTGGCATCCTCAACCACTCTTCTCTTCAAGGTGTGAATCAATAAGGACTTGTCCTTGTCTTCGTAAAATGGCTATCTTGACCTCCTAGCTCACAATTCACACACTTCACTGTGCAGCTTTAAACACCTTCCTGTCTGTGAACGAGTTAGGATTCCAAGGTGTTTACTTAATAATTAAGTTGACTTAACTAAGCTTTCCATAATTAGGAGGAGCATTTCAGGCAGCCAAATTACTCCTATGCTCAACCACATGAAAAACAATCCCATCTGAAGTCATTTGGAAGGCAATACCAGGAAATCATTTTCAGCATTACAAGACATATTAAGAAGCCTAGTTGGAGCAACCTACTAGCTTGGCTGTGAGAAATACAGAGTGCTTAGGCCTACCTCTGTGGCATCCTAATAGCACTGATGAGAATGTTATTAAGGCGTGTGACTATCAGATCCTCCTGCCCTGCAATGTGTTGCGATCTTACGATCTTGTCATTTTACAGATGGGATATTAGTTTTATCAGTTGTCATTGAAGTAAGGAAAATAAATTTTCAAGAATAAAAAAGGATGGAACTATAGTTTTTTCCTAGAGTGTAGTTTTTGTTGGCAACATGGAGACTGGAAAACACAGAAATAATTTGTATTAGTAGTGTCCAAAGTACACAGATGGAATAATGATCAATTGCTTATAGAAAATGTTCTTATTAAGGTATAAAATGCAGAATGCATCCAGTGAGGTCCCTGTACAGCTCCGTGGACTTCTATGTACATATTCCCCTGGGTGACCACCACCCACATCACTAGGTAGAACATTTCCAGTACTGAAGAAGGCTCCTGCCTGCCTTTTCCTAGTCAGATCCCACCCCCTGCCACAACATAATCATTATCTTAATCTTCATCGCCGTTGGTTAGTTTTGTCTGCTTGTGAAAGTGCCTATATGTGAAGGTATATGTTGCATCTTCTTTGGTGTTTTTGGCTTCTTTTGCTCAACATTCATTCATTCATGTTGCTGTTTTTTGTGCTTTGCAGAATCCCATTGGATAAGCACACCACAATCTATCTATTCTTCTGTCTGTAGACATTTGGGTTTTCTCCAGTTTTGAGTCAGAAGTCCTCATTTCTCTTGTGTGTATACCTTAGAGTGGGATTACAAGGTCATACGGTAGACATATGTTGTTGAATCTTAATGAATACTGCCAGTTTTCTCAAGTGATTGAACAATGGTGTATTTTAATTCATGAGCAGAGTATGTGAATCCAAGGTGACTGCCAGTGCATAGTCAAAACTGTGCCATTTGTTTTTGGTTTATTAATAAGAATTGGCATTTTAAAAGTATGTTATATTAACATAGGCATGAAAACTTGACCAGCCCAAGTGCTGGTTGGAATTAAAAGTAAAAAAAGGTTGAAAAATGTTTATAGCCTAAAATTCCACTGAAAAAATTCAGCTTTGTGGGAGAGCATCAAACAGTTGGAACCTTAATAGACTTTCATTTAGTGAATTACTCTCTCCTTTAGAGTGTTGGGGATTAATGTTTGGAGATTAAAATTAAGAATAGTAATTTAGAAAAATATATTAAGAAACTTGTTTGCCTCGGTCAAACAAGAAGGCATTGTTTAAAGGAGATACACAAAAAACAATGATGATGTGGGCTAAGCATATTGTTCTGTTGAATAATTAGGTTTATTCCTCATATGCCTGATACAAAGAACATTTTGATGTCCCAAGCCTATGCCGTTATTTTTCTATCCATTTTTATCTTGCTCTCATAAAGCCATTAAGTGCAGAGTTGTTTTTGTTTTTTCGTGTGACCAGGGAATTGTCTACCTTGCTTTCACTATAATTTGCCTGCCTCCAATTTAGAAGTTCTTTTGAAAAGAAGATGTGCCTTTCCTATTTACAAGAGATTGAAAACCACAAGGACTAAATTCTCCATGCCGAGACAGAGGGAAAGAGGTCTCCTGTCATTTGCTTCTGACTATAGAATAACATGTGGCTTTGCCTTTTCTGTTCCAGTTATCTCAGGGATCTCCAGAACCGATTGAGCCCAACTTTTTCACAGCAGATTACCATTCATTACGTCATTCATCAGCTGGAAACAGCCTGTCCCCAGATGACCTGACAGGTAATGGTCTTCACCACAGAAAGTCTGGCTTTCACAAAGAAATATATTGTTTGGATCAACAGCTATCCTTAAAAGATTATCTTCAATTTAAAAGAAAAATAGAGCTTATTTTGATTATCTATGGCAATAGTTGGAAGGGATATACAGTACGAATATAGAAATTCCCTACGAGATTCATCGTACCCTGTTGTGGCAGCTTCTTTGATCATTTATTAATGCCATAAGCAAACAGCAGACTCTGTGTGGGTGAATTATATTTCCTTTTATTTCTTCTTATCTGATGATGGGAAATCAAATGCCCAAAAGCATCCAGGGAGATAAAAAGCAGAAATGAAGAGTTTGAATATTGAAAATGGAGAACATTTGAAACTTACCTGAAGAATCCACATCAGACATATTTAATTTGTTTTTCTTTTTTGCATAAATCTCACGTAGGGAGGCTATGTAGCATAGGGATTAAAGGTGCAGATTCACAAAACCTGGATGCCTAAACTTGAATCTCAGCTCCAGCATTTAGTAGTTGACCTTGGGCAAATTATTTGACCTCTTGAACCCCAGTTTCCTTGCCTATAATATGGGGGTAAACGTGGCACTTGCTCCATAGGTTATAATGAGGATCAGTGTAAACATACAAGAAGTGCTTGACCATTAGTAGGGGTTCCGCATATTGTAACACTTCTCATGATAACTGAACTCTCAGAAGAGGTTTTCAAGCTACTGTGAGGTTTCAGAGATCCTAAATAATTTTCAAATCCCTATAAACTATAGTTACATCACTCAGTGGCATGGTTAGAAATGATGGTTAAAGGGAGACTCGCCATCCCCTCACTCAGTTTAGGTAAATCATTTCATGTATTAATTCTCAACCTTTCCCTACATCTTGGACTCCTGGGATAAAGCCAACCTGTAGGCAGAGTTACTTTTAAAATAGTCTCTGAGAAACCCATAAGATCAAGATGAACTGCCACCTAAGTCTAAAGTGTTTTGCTTTGAAAAGCACCCCCAGGGCAGGTCAGTCAGTCTGTAGGCCAGACTTCTTACAGTAGTGATTCTGATGAAACCAAGAGCTCTGGTGGAAATCTCAGAGCGGCCTGAGAGGGAGCAGACAGACATCCAGGGCATCCTGGGGTGAAGCAGGCGAGTCCCATCCCAGCAGGCTGGCCACAGGCTCACACGGCAGACTCTGCAGGCACTTTGGGGAACACCTTGGCCCAGAGCTTTGAAGAGGAGCTGCCAGGACTCATCAGCCTCATGCCTCCCCTCCACTTCAACCCATGCCCTCTTGTCTCTCCTAAGTGGAGGGGGCTCCTGGGCCTCCCTGCATGCACCAGTGTTGATGGAGTGCAGTGGAAGCTGGCCAACATTGCTTTGGGCGGCACTCGGTTGGGTGAGGTGCTAGTCTATCATCCTTCGAGCACCCATCCAAGAAAGTATCACCTCCTGGCACTAAGTGCACTTTATTTCCCTCTAGCAGTCACATGAAAGGACCAGGTCTTCATTGTCTTTCCCTGTCTATTTCTGCCTCCCTCTAAGAGTTCATTTTCTTTCTAGCACATATTTACTGGTTTTGCTTGTAGCTTAAGGAGAGTGTTTTAATCAGAAAACATCAGGTCATTTGTGCTGGGAATACTCCTCACCTGTCCTTAGTGTTCACAGACATGGGCGCACATGTGTGCGTGCACACACATGCCTCTCTAACTTAATTGCCCAATTTATACCCTGAGAAATGCCCCCAAATCTTTGTGTATTATTTTGTGATGGCCACCCCCAAAGCAGCCAGTTATTAAAGGAAGAGAAACAGAGTTTGAATATTCAAAGCAAGATCATTTGGAATGTGCTTAGAAGTACTCCTCTTCATCATGACTCAATTGACCCTGTTTTCACTACCGCTGAGTTGTAATTGTCAACAAAGTCCCACTAAGAAAATGTGAACCAAAGGTCACACTTGCCATAACCTATCTATTTCAGGTTTACATACCAGCTCTGATTTGGAGGAGGGAATAACATATGAGCAGATGCAGGTGAGGTTTTTGCAATGCCTTGAACAATTTTATTTTGTTGCTTTTAATTCAGTATTAACCTGAATTCCTTTTTTTTTCTACTTCAGACTGTGATTGAAGAAGTCCTAGAGGAAAGTGGTTATTACAACTTTACATCTAACAGGTGAAATCTAGAGTTTTCTTTTAAATGTGAAAGGTCAATTGAGATCATTGGATGTTAGATCTGATTATCCTGGATTCCAGAGATTTTTTTCCCTACTTTTATTTTAAATACTTTTGTAAAATATCTTGGCTTAGACTAGATACAACCATGGGTAGAATGTGTGTTGCCCATCTTTTGTATGGATGCAGCTGCTGGTTCTCTGTTGAAAAAGAAAGGGCGATAGCTTAGTGGTAATTTACTCCCAGAAAAAATAAGAAACATAATGAAATGGAAAAGCATTTCTAGGGTTGGTTTTTTTTTTTTTTTTTAAATTAAGCATTTGTTCCCTTCTAGTAGAGCTGTAAACTCAAATTTCCATCACTGAAATCTACCCATTATTTGTATAGAATGCAGGGGGAAATGCACCTAAACAAAGAATCGCTTCTGGTGAATTTAAGATATGTTCATGGGAAAGGATTTGTTGTTATGTATTGCTATTTGCTTACCCTAAGTAAGGAACCTCAGCTTACTTAAGGGGTTACATAAGAACTATTTGTGCTCTAAAAATATAGTGTTTTATCACTTCTGTCCAGTTCTGATTGCTGTGTTTTACTGTTGGGCACAGTGTTGGCCACAAAGATCTGAGTACAGTTAGTTTACTTGAGAGGCAATTCTGGGAAACACTCGTAGGGGAGTGAAGAAATAATTCAATAAAGGTTTCATTTTCAAGCAAGTAACCATTGTGGCTGACCGGGGCTAGACCCCACTGGGGAAATCTGAGAGCTACAGAACATGAAGCTGAGGTATCCCACTCAAGGGCTGAGGGAGCTGGGGTCTTTGTCCTCCCATTTCCGTGGGTCATTGCTTGCGGCCTTTCCCCCGCATTTCTGGCCTTCTGTAAGCGTGGGCAGAACAGATTCCAGAGGCCAGAGAAATCCTCAGGGAGAGAAATGCAGGTGCTGGTGGCTGGAAAGCAGGCCAGCAGGCTGTGAAGGCATGTGGATGAGGGGATGTGGGCACTGACAGTGTCTACACACAAGTTGTCTCTTGACTTTGCTGAGGGGCCCCTCATAACTGAATCATCAAACTGGCCATAAGCAGCCACATCCACATTCTGTGTGGTTCCACGTTGCTTTAGTTTGTTCTCTCAAAGTGGCCTTTAATGCCTGGAGGAACTGCTTTCCTTTCCCGCTGCTGAAGCTATCTTGTGACCGCTATTTCAGTCATCCTAGAGGGTGTCTCCAAAGGTATTAGCCATGGTAAGAGAAAGAGGCCTCAAGAGCAACCTGTTAGGTTATTATATGGAAATTAGATTCTTTTTTGAGGTTAGTTCAGTCTCCAACTTTTTTTTTTTTACTTCTCTTATTTCAACAAGTTGTTCATATGGATCACACATAAGATTATTCAACTGCTTGCTCTTTTGGCTGGATAATATATTTCCAAAATACTACCTTTGTAGATTTAGTTCTGTTGTGATTTATAACTACAGAGAAATGATGAATAATTCTCATTTTCCAAAGGTATATTATTAATAGAAATCACCGTCTTCATAATCGCTCTCCTCCCACCTTCCCTGGAGAGACTTTGAATTTTCATTTTCTATTCTTGGGCTGAGTACATCCAGCTTTCCATGGATAGGAGGAGTGTCTTTGTTCTTGACTCTTAGCTCCCTATTATTTCAAGTGCCTTTGGCTTGGAGTGGGGACAAAGGTCACTTTTGTCATAATTTATCTACATATTTTCAGAGACTCAGGATCGTGGGCAATGAATGGCTTCATATTTTTGCAGAAACTACAGTAAATATCAGTGAAAAACCAGGTGTGTAAGGAAGTTAGGGAAGCTCTTACAAGAGCTCTTATTTTTCCTTAAAAAATAATTTTAGTCTTATTTTTAAATTTACTTTTATCCCTTTTCAGTTCTATTCCTAAGTTTTAAAAAATTCAAACATTATTTCTACTTCCAAAGCTGCACTCCTATATTAAAAGACATTGCAAATTTTCTTATTCTAACGAATAGATAATAAGATGCCTAATAATGAGGACAAAAAGTTATTTATAGGTATATTCAGAATTGTGAATAGAATATGGAGACATGGTTTAAATGATCAAGTTCAAGAAAAATACTTTGGGTATGACATACATAAAATTTTCTTAAAATGCTCCAAATTAAAATGAATCACTCACAAAAAAATTCTTATATCCATGATATTCCCTTTTCATCTTCTTGTAACAACGATAGACTATCTTGAGAGAAGACTCTCCACAGTTTACTAGTAAAAATAACCCTTGGTTGTGCTTAAAGTAGTTGTTTACTGGTGTTCCAAATTAATTACCAAGAAATAAGTCAGCCTCCACTTAGAAGCACCTAAGAGTTCACAAGCTGGAAATACACATAATTTCAAATATGAATCAAATCAGCTAGTCAGTGATGATTTTTCCATAGTCAAAAAGATAGAGGATGGTAAATATCACTGGACATGAACAAGGATTTAGAATGAGTAGAATGTATTTTTCCTAATAGGTTCCATAGAATAGCCAATATTATCAAAGATGCTAATAGATGTTCCCCTGAAAAATAAAACTTTGTGATCAAATATATTTGGGAAACTCTGAAAGTACAGTTTTCCATTTTTAGAGGATGTTGACACACATTACCATATTACAGAGTCTGAGATGTGCTGTAAGAAATCTGTTAACCTTGTTTACCCCAGTATTTCTTCAATCTTTCACATGCAACACAAATTCAGAAAGCTGCCCTAGGACTGTGGTTAGAAATGGGAAACATAGTTTTAACTCCCCCACCAGCCACCAGTATCTGCCCAGATCTGCTGTTGTTCTTATTGCCTTTGTCATCATCTTTATTGTCATTGTCATCGTCATCACAAAATGTTAGTGATGTTGGTCACACAGAGAATTGCATACATAATTTCTGTATTACTGAAGTTCACCACTTCAGACAGTCAGTTCAAACTTACATGCATCTACCAAACACCCAGACAGCAGCCAAAGCATGAAGGCAAGACATGACACATTTTTAGCTTAGGTCCCAGAGTGAATATTTTGTTAGTGATAGAGAGATGCCATCATCAAACTGAAAGTCTCGGGATAAAGCCGTTATCCATTAGCTATCTTCAGGGACAGTTCCTGCAACTGTTTAAATAATGGGGAGACTGCTTGGACTGTTGGTTAGGAAGATCGTCTTGGGCACAAAATGCTGCATTAAGAAAAGGAAATAGTAACAGAAACAGAAATAGCAGCAAGGAGCCCTAAGCAAAATGGGGGATCCCTCATTTCTGGGCTTCCGGGAAGGGGAGGTAGAATGAGTTGAGAGGAAGAAAGTAGTGTAAAGACAATGAAACAAGTTCAAAACAGACTTGGCCAGCCCAAAGCACGCTCTATTCTTGATCGTTTGCAGGAATGTATGATTAAATTATATGTTACACTCATAAACATTTAGCTTCCTTACCAGAAGGAGACAGCCTAGCATGCCCTAATTTTATCATTGTTGTTTGTGAGAGTCAAACTGAATCCTGTGGGTGAACAGACGTCAGGCATATCCTCCTGATATACTTAGGGGTACACATTAACATTTTTAACAATGAAATCTGCGTTGAGAAGTAAAATTTGCAAGAGAAAAAAGAAATCTACAGTTGGCATTGCTTTTTCCCCCAATTAACTGATAACATGTAAATTAGATGTTTAAAACTACAAGCTACTTTGAATGGGTGTTTATTTTTCTTCTATAAAGGGTTATCATTTCCAGTGGAGTTTATAATTTGAGAAAGACCCTGTTACCACCAGTGTGGCAAATGTTAGCAAAATGTGGCTTTCTAAAAATGTCCCATCCTATTATGTTTAGAATCATCTTTTCTTCACTGGGATTTATTTACATATATCCCTGAGCTACTGCTTTTGAAGTTGAATGTATGAAGTCAAATATATGTGACTATAGAGAACTCTTCCCACTTCTGAGTCTTCTAGATATCACTCCTATCCGTGGGGGACCAAGAATCACCCAACCAAAAGATGAAAACCCTGCATTTTGAACAGACTTTGTTTTCCTAGTGAAGTTCAAGTTCTGGACTTCAGCTCCACCAGATGCCCAAGGATTGGGAGCTGCTGGAAGGGTGTGGAAAAGAAAAGACCAAGATGCCTTGGCCCCTCCAGGGCCTCTCTCTGGAGGTCCTGTGCTAGGTTCTGTGGCCACGGCAGCGTGGGAAGGCTCTGCTCCCTGGATGTGGTAGACACAGGATGACAGGGCTCTCGGTGTGCTTCTGGGAGAAGAAAGCTGCAAAATTCATCTGTGGGGAGAAAACTTGCACCTCACAGAACTTTCCTCCAAGTTAAAAAAGAAACAACAACAACAACAAAAAACAAACAAAAAGTCATATTTTTCAACAGAATGTTTTATATTTAGGATTGCAGAAACTATGTTTAAAGGCATCTAGCCTTCCCTGTATAAAAATAGTTTTAGATTGAGAAAATTACAGGCCCCAGAGTAATAATATATTGGACAATTCACTGTATTCCCCCAATTTTTTTTATTTTAAAGGAAATTCAAAATAGGTGATTGAATTTTGTTGTTGTTGTTGTTTTAAGGAAAGGATTGGTTCTCTCTTAACCAGTGGGTGCTAGTGGCCTGAGGACAGTAGACAGTATTTGTAACCTTTGCACAGCCTCTGGGAGTAACTGTCAAATTGTTGGATGTAAGCTAGACTAGTCGAATATATTGCTGTACGGTGTGTGTGTATATAGACATATATATGGGGGGGAGGGAGGAGAGGTTTTGATTAGGCTAATGCTTTGCTGCTAATCACACTTATAGTGTTTTTAGAGCACTTTGAAGAGTTCATAGAATCTATGAAAGAGATGCAATATTCCTTGTTCTAAGTCCCTTCTCACTAAAATTACCTACATTGTTTTAAAATTTTTATTGTTTGGGAATTTAAAATGAAAACAAGTTATATAATAAAATATAAGTCCCTTCTTTATTCATTGAGACATCCCTAAAAAAACAAGAAATCAGAATGCCAAATAGTGTTCCATTCCTACGTAGGGAGACTTTATGATGAAAATTTTCTAGATTCTTATTGGGCTAACATCTCTTCAACTGGCTTATAATTGGTGTAATATCCAGAAATGCCCTTATTGCCAAGTCAGACTGCACTTCTAACTGCTTAAAGAACACTTTAATTCTATATAACTAGTAATATGAAAGCTGAAATTATGCTTTTTATTTACTTCTCACTGAGTTCTGTTATCTTTATTTACATTGATATATTTTTAGTATGATCGAACAGGATTTAGTTCAATATATTTACAGGGGTTGAAAAATAATAACCTTTTGTGTAGTATAGAAAATCTCCTAATGTGAACCCATACCACTTTTACAATTTGTATGTTCAACACTTAAAGGATATCCAAATTTCCTTTAACTAATGCCTTTGAAAATTGCCAATGAATCTTTGTCTTTAAGCCAAATTAATGATTACAAATACACTGTAATTTAAAATAACAGATGCAATTACAGTAATGAAAAATGTCAGTTTCAGCTTTCAAACCAATTCCATTCATATGTGAAATTTACATGTAAAATCAAAATGCTATGATTTTGTTGATTTACCCAGGTAAAATTTTATTCCTAGCCCAACTGCATTTGAACTTGCACTATTATTTTGTATATCTTTTCATGTATGGAATGGACACATTTCCTCGTTGTGTAAGAGGCAGAGGCCTACAGGGGCATAAATTTTAATTGTGATAGAAGCCAATACCTAGAAATAAACCAAGCTGTTGGGATGAAAGTTTGAACAATAAAGTTCTTTCTCAAATGATAATATATTGTCAACAAAGTGTAGAAAAGAATAGTATTCAGAGGTTACACCTTGGTAAAAAAGAGAGAGAGAGAGAGAGAAATGATTTCTTTGAAGGTGTTTTCGAATGCATACAGTTGACCTTATTGACCAGAAAGGGAACAAAATATTTCCATCGAACTACTTCTTTTAGACCATAGACGTGGCATTTATTATGCTAGAAGCCCAGACGAATTAACAAAGATAAACAAATGGATGTCAACAGCTTTAGGCCTGTCAAATCTATGCTGACAGATGCATTCTTTTGCCAAAGTCATGAATGTGTTCTATTTGATCCCCTTCGTAGGGGACTACCAGTCACTGGATCCACATTCTCCCAGCTCAAGAGCAGGCCTCTAAGAGAGAGTTAGGCACCGGTAAGGGACCCCTCTTGTGCATGGGGTCTCACCCCAACAGCGACGTTGCCTTTTCAAAAGCCCTCACTTTCTGACCTTCCGACAAGAAGCCCACTGCCCTCACAAAGAGAACAAGAATGATCATCTTGTTTTCACTCTCCAAACTGCCCTCTAGGGCAAAGTTTTTACTTGAGTGTAGTAGGCTTATAATCTTTGCTTGACTGCCTTTAATTTTTTTTCTCTTTCTCTTGTATAATTGTTAATTATTTGTTGTGCATTGAAATCCCTGTGAATTCATCTCATTCTCAGTCACTGAATATTTGTATGGGACAGAACATGAATCAGTCTTTTCAAATCACTTTGGATACCCAATGCTTCAGTTAATTATGTTTTGATCTACCAACTCTGTCTGAATATGTGTACTTGAAACCTTAATTTGCTTTTTAAGAGCAAAATGATCCATTTTCAGGGAAGTGACTGCCACAGGCATATGTGCTTGCTGGTTGTTAGCCTTATATTCTTCCAGATGTTTGATATTTAATTAGAGGTCTCCAGGGAATAGTAATGTGGACACTAGACCCAGGGCTCCTGGGTGAATTTCAGGATCTTGCTGGAGAAATGCTGCTTGAGTTTAATGTGGACACTTGTATAGCACTGGGCTGTGTGCACGCTCTGGGCATTCTAAAGCAGAACCTAATTAAAGAAACACTGTTATGCAGTCTACCCAAATGATGGAACTGATCAGGAGGTAAGGTCTTCTTACAGGTACCATCTAGGACTTATTAAATACTACGAATTTTGATGATCAACAACAAATACAGGACCGGTTGATTACATGCAATTCCGGCAATATCATCAGTTAATCGCCACTCATATTTAAGATGTGGGAAGGCAAGAATATTGTTTAGTCAGTTGTATCAGTATTAATATGCATAGTATCTGCATCCCTCTATTTGATTTGCTGAATTGCAAACTATTTTTATCGCTATCTCTCTCTTTTTTTTTTGGAACTGTGTACAGCAAATACGCTGGATTCCTGTAGAAATGGCTTCAGCTACTGTTTGAAGGCAGGAAAAACTTCTTTGTAAGGTACTTTTATTGCTTGCCTTTTACTTTTTCTATGGTGCGTATTCATGAACACAGACATCAGCTGGAGAGGCATTGCAGATGAACCAGGCTGAACCAGCTCCTCGGCAACCCGAGATGCAGCTATGAAGGGCTGGTGAGCAAGGGAAGCTCAGTGCTTCCCTATGTTGACCTTGACTCTTGGGGTGAAATTCCGTCTAAACATGAAATTCTTCATGTTCAACAACCAAATGTGATAATAAGTATATTTTATGTAACTTTAGATCTTCCAGATCATGTCCTTTGATGGAAATTGACAGAATTTTGGGTAGATTATCTTTTCCATTGAAATGTGCTGCTAACAGTATGCTTACCCTTGGATGCCATTTTTCACGTTGATAGGAAGACACAAATGTCTCAGGGAAACAACTTTGTGATAAAGAAAGAAATTCTTAATGTGTGTCATTGTGGTTAAATTGCATATTGTAAATATAACTGTTATGGCTGATTACATCCCTGCTGTGATGTTGCTTTGAGATTTGTAAGAGGGATAGGAAGGATTTTATGATTTTGATGGAGTGACTGATGGATATTGCAAATTTACATGTCTTCTGGGTCCACGAGCAATAGTTATTTTAAAAATGAAGATCACACACCCTAGAAGCATAGCAGCATTCTTGGTCTGTGAGGTATGTTAGATTTTTTTTTTTTTTTAGTACATACACGCAGTAAGGAACCAGTTTTTAACATTTTTAAAAGCTTATTGATTTTATCATAAAAGTGAACTCTATTCTCAACCGAAGACTGAATATTATTCCTCAAACTGTAGCAAGATGACTTTTTTTTTTTCTCCATTTTGTACCATGAAGGTTTGCACTGTACCCAGGAACTATCTTTAGAGGTAACAGAAGTGCATTCATTACAGCAAATACAGGACTGTGTAAAGGCTGTCATTTGGAAGTAGCTTACCTTTGTTTCCTCAGAACAAAGATAGAAGTTTTGCTGTTTACAGAAAACCAGTGTCACTTTGACAGGTAATCAGCAAGTGTGGTAGATGCTTGGAATTGATGTGTTGAGCTCACAAGTGAAAAATTAGCTGAAGGTTTTGCAAACATGTGATGAACTGATCCCATAAAACGAGCAGAGAGAGGTTTGAACTAGAATAACAAACCCAGAGGAACACAGCTTAAGGCTTTAGCACCTGCAAGTCAGACCACAAAGGCCACTTATAAAATAATATCCTTAATCCATGATTTATTTCTACATTTCAAGCACCAGTTGAGTCAAAATTCTGGAAAGGAATATAATGCTTATGAATGGTTATTAAATTTTAGCTTTCCTTGCCCTTCATACAAGTATGTTTACCTCATACTTCAGTGAGTTTGGAAGGAAATGGAGCTGATTTAGGGATACCTTATGTCAAGAAGGAATGCATGAAGCATTTGTATGAACTCCACATGACATTGAGGGAGGCGAATAAATCTAAGTACTCAGAAGTGAAACCCCAGCTTGTTAGAGATAAAAGATGATTCTGTCAAGGGGATAGGACAGTCTGCAAACAAAAACTGAGAAGTCAGAGGGCAAACAGAAGGCAAGTGGTGTCCCGGAGCCTGGCACCTCCCACAGGCCAGTCCCAGGGTGGCAGGCGATTGGCAAGGGGCCAGGCAGCTCCTGATGTTTGAATGATTCCTGCTGCTGGGTCTCCTGGCAGCAGCGGGTTGGGTCTCTCCCCAACATGCAGTTACTGATGGACTGGTCTCTCTGCACTGTCACCAGTGAGCTGAACTCCCAGAAGAGTAGCAGATGGACCCCTGAAGCACCCTAGTATTGTGTTGGTCCAATCCTTAGGACTGGGTCCCTGTGAAGCATTCCAAAGACGTTAGACTCCTCTCAAGGACATGGTTGTGTCTGCCATTCAGCGAATGTGTGTCTGCCGCTGACACCATGTTGCTTCCCCCTCTTTTATCCATGGCCTCGGGCCTGTTTTGTCTGACAAAACAAATTTTGCAAGACATATATGTGGACGTTAAATAGATAAATGTGGGCAGATCTGAATACATTTACCCTTGGCTAGATTCAAAAAGAAGCATTTCCATGTATTTCAGTTGTCTGTGAGTAAACCAGTTGATAATCAGGCTACGGAAAGATGCCATCATTTTGCTCTTCCAAAATGGCGAACAAAAATCACTTCAAAGGAAAATCTTTGGAGTGAATTTTGTGTACTGACATTTAGTAGATCAAAACTGAATTAGGATGCTTCCTGTATTCTGTTGTTCCCAGTGGTGAGTTTGGGAATATCAAAAAGAACAGAGCTGTCCTCTGGGGGAAAAAAAAAAAGTACACCCCCCCCCCCCCCCCGCCCTTGCCCCATCTCATATGGCCCAGAGCTTCTGTGTTCTGGACTGCCACAGGCCCACTGTGCCCACAGAATGGAAAAGTACCTTCAATTTGCTTCTTCTCCCTTAGCTTCCAGGCGCATACCTGTCTCTGTTCCAGTCCCATCTGCAGGCCTCTCTTCTGTCTGGCGCACACCCTGGCTGCCCATTCTTACCGGAGGAGCGCACGGCTACGAGGCTTCCTGTGGGGAGCCCTGTGTGGTTAGAGGGAAAGTGTGGAGCTCTGTGACGGTGGGCGGTATGGAAGGCAGAGGGATGAGGGACTTCTTGCTCTGCACGTGAGTCTGTCCTCCCCAAACCTCCGAAATGTTCCTGCTGTGAGCACACTGAGGCTCCAAGGTGGCGAGGTCTGAGGCCCTGGGAGAGAAGAGAAGGGCAATGCCTCTATGAAAGATTTATATAAAAGATGTAAGTGGCCTTTATTTTTGCTATTGCTTAAATATGCTCTGTAAAATGCTAAAGAAAATTAAAAATGTATTTTCAATCTTACTGGAAAAGAATCTCTCTTTTGTCAAGAGTTTATAGCAAACGGTCGTCGCTTTTCTCTGACCAGCTCTCTCAATCTCTCCTTTAGGCTTATGAGTCTTTGATTAAAAAAAAAAAAAAAACAAAGCTCCAAAAGGTGATCATATATATGTTTATGCTCAAATATGTCCCGCAGCTCTAATTGGTGGCAACTATCTACTGCCACCAATGTTGTATAACGAGTACTTCAAAACTTAGTGACTTAAAACGACAAGCATCTATTATTTCTCATGAGTCTGTAGGTCAGCTGGGTGTTCTGCTGATCTGAGCTGGGCTCCCTCATGTGACTCTGGTCAGTTGACAGGCTGCCTGGTTCTGGATGGTCTACATGGACTCAGATGGGACAGGTCAGCCCTCCCCCATGTGTCTCTTACACCCTTCCGGCAACCTAGCCCAGATGTGTTTTGTGGCGGCAGCAAGAGCCAGTGCAGAAACCCAGGACTCCCTTGTCAAGCTTCTACTTGCCATCAGGTTTTCCCAATTCCCATTAGCCAAAGCAGATCCCATGGTTAAATCTCACGTGAACGTGGGAAGGTAGATCAGGTTTTTATCGCTGTGTAACAAATTGCTATAAACTTAGCAGTTAGAAACGACACAAATTCTTTATCTCGAAATTTCTGTAGGTCAGAAGTTTGAGCATGTTTTAAAGGGTCCTCTCATAGGCTGGAATCAAAGTATAGGAGGGGGGCTGGGGTCTCATCCGAGCCTTGGAATCCTCTTCCAAGATCGTGTGATTATTGGCAAACTTCAGTTCCTTGTCTGTAGGACTGCAGTCCTCAGCAACTAGATGCCACCTGTAATCCCCTGCCGTATGGCCCTGCCCATACACAGTTCACATCAAGGCAGCTTGCTTCTTCAAGACCAGCCGAGAGCTGATCTCTTTCCCTCCTCGTTGTTGAGGAAGAGAGTTTTAGAACACAACCAAATCAGGGGAGTGCCATCCTGTCACCTTCATCACACTCTAGTCGTTATAAACAAGTCACAGGTGCAGCCGGTACTCAAAGGGAGGGGCTTAGACAAGGAAATGAGTCACTGAGGTCCCTTTAGGGTATGTCTGCCGCAGAATGTAACACTAAAGGGCACAGGAATCAGAAGATCTGAGAAATATGAAATATCACAATATATGAAATATCACAATATATGAAACCCCAAAATATGAAATATCACAATATCAACACACCTGGAGAAGGAAGAATTGTGTGAAGTAGCCTCATGAAAATGACTTCAGACCACGGGACCTGAATTCCAGAACATTTCTAGTCCCCATCCTAGGACTCAGTTAGATGTCTCCAGGAGGCTGTCTGAAAACCAAATCTAACCCAGCCAACAGACCCACAGTCCGCAGTCACTGGCATGAGAAGCAGGAATGGAAATTGTTGTTCTTCTAGAAGCCAGGGAAGCTTTCAGGAGAACCACACTCTTCAAATTCCGTGAGGGGTAATCTGCTTTTTTTTATTTTAGTTCTTTTTTTTTTTTTTTAAAGATTTTATTTCTTTATTTGAGAGAGAGAATGAGAGAGAGAGAGCACATGAGAGGAGGAGGGTCAGAGGGAGAAGCAGACTCCCTGCCGAGCAGGGAGCCCGATGCGGGACTCGATCCTGGGAATCCAGGATCATGACCTGAGCCGAAGGCAGTCGCTTAACCAACTGAGCCACCCAGGCGCCCTATTTTAGTTCTTTATCAAATGAGAACAAATTGATTATTCTCAGTGATTATGTTTGTACAGCAGAGAACAGGAATTAAATAAGTGAATTATTAGCTGTAGCTATACTCTACAACCTTAAAACTGCAACCTTAAAAAAATACATCAAAAGAAAAAAAAATACATCATAAGCAATGAGTAAAGGAAAATGGCACCCAAATATAAAGATTCTGTCCCTCTTCTCAAGATTGAGCACATAATTTCATATTCATTTTGCTCTATATACGAGCTTTATATGAAGCTGTCCCTATCGTGCAAATTTAATTTGCTGCCATACTATATATGAAGACTAAAACGGCATGAATTAATTTTGCTCATGTACTGGTTTTATCTCTTGAGCCATGCAATGTTGCCACAGATGTTTTAACCATCTTTGGTATGTGCAAAAAGATTGTTTATTTAACCCAGAAAAGCAGTTGTAATTTTCATAATGAGGATATAGGTACACATATTGTGAATTGTTCAAGGATCAAGAAACAAATCACTTAAAGTCTAAAATTCCCTAAATTTATTTGCACACGAAGCAAGAGGTAAACACGATTAAGGATCTGGGCTGTTGGCTCACACAGACTTGGGTCTGAATGCTAGCTAGCTCCCGGAGTTTCTATTTGGATGACTTCAGAGCAAGGACCTAACCTCTCTAGGGCTTAGCTTCCTCATCTGTAGAAGGTAGACACTAGTGGATTCCACTTTCGAAGCTTCCTGAACCCAGGCTTGATGTAAGAATTAAACATCATGGTAGAGGGAAGGCACTCAGGGCAGTATCAGCCTGTACCCGCCCAGGTGCACAGACCCTGCACTAATTCTGTGCCCGAGGCCTCCTGCGCTCTTTCTCTCCCGACAGCCTGCATCCGGGTCTCTTTGGTGAGAAGTGTCCTCGGGTTGCAGGAACCGGTTTTGTCTGCTGGCACTGGTGAAACTTCAGTCTCCAGAGGTAGCCCTTAACGACTTACAGAGATGTTCAGGGGAGCGAATCCTCCAGCACCCTCACCCCGGACTGGGACAGCTCTGAGGTATGCCCGTCACTGTTTCACAGTTCCCTTGGAGAACGGAGTCAGTCACCCTCCGTGGAACTGTGTCTGGTAATGTGTCCTAGCCTGGCTTCCTTCCGGTCCCTGCCTTACTTCCCCACTCACCAATCGGTTTTCCCGGCAGCACTTCCTGATGAATCCAGCCCAGACCTCAGGATATGCTTCTAGGGAAGACCACGCAAGGCACTGGCCAAATATAAATGGCCAAATTAAAATGCACTTAAACTTTTTGTGATGAGGAGCGTGGATTGACAATCTCTTAATGGTACACGTGCCAAGGACATGATTGGTGTCACCGTCCTGGTATAGAGTCCCCATTAAGCAGGAATGAAACTAGGCACAGTGACAGCACTCCCCTGGCCTCCTCTCCCTACCCAGGGTCATGGGGTCCTCCGGCTGCCAGTGGGGTAACAGAGACTAGCAGCATGAAGAAAGGCTAGATGAACAGTGCTGTGGCACCTCCCTCGCCTCCTAAAAGGTTTGGAGGCATTCCTTCCCATTCCTAGGGAATCAGCTGCACCTGCCACCCTGCCCCTGCGGTTCTATTCTTATACTTTAGATCAAATGAGGTCAGAATTTCAGGAAAAGAAGTCCCAGGAAGTAGAACCATTGGGGAGGAAGTGGTCTTCCTGCACCTCCATTCACGACACAGAGAGTTAACTCAGCTAGAGGGAAAATTCCCTGCCGTCTAGAAGGAAAGGCTAGCTGGCTCTCATTTGGTCTCTAAGAGAGATGGAATGGTTTTCTCATTTGTCCTTCACCAGTTCTCCTTTGAGAATTTTTTTTTTTTTCGAATAACCACAACCAAAATAAAGAGCATCTTGGTGTCTGCTAATTTATTTTTAAAATGCTTTTGAGTTCTGCTTATTAATCCCACTGTGAACCTTTTAGATGATCATATCTGCCTCCTTTCCAAAAAATTATTTCTTATGACAAACATGTACCTTTCAGCATGAATTACATAACAAGTGACTACTCTATTGAAATGCTTATCAGCATCTCTGCTCAGTTACACTATTTTCATTGGAAAAAAATTGTGAGGACAATCCCCGAAGGTTGTCATGTCCTGTTCTGTTCCTCTCCTCACTTGCCTGGTCAGGCCTTACCAGCAGTGACCTTAGCATTTCGGTAACAGGTGCTCCAGTTTGGAAAGGGTATTCCAAAGTCAGCAGTGCAGAAAGGCAGGAAGCGGTAGTGAAGTACTTGGTCCTTCACAGTCGGCTTGCCTAGAGAGTGCCAGATACGAGGAAGAAAAGCACTCACTCCCGGCCATAGTCTTTGCTCCTGAAGGATTCAGTAGAACTGCCACTAGAAACACTTTCCTGGCCCCTTCTACTCCTTACACCATCCATCCCCCCTCCTGCCTGTGCGCATGTGTGCACACGCGCACGCACACACCCTCCCCCCCCAACTCTTTCAAGAAGGTGGACAGAATCTTCCAAACCTTTTCCTATTGGTTAGCATTTTCCTTGGTCAGTTGAGATGGCACGAAGCTTTATGTTGGCCACATTTCCAATCATCTACTCAACTCTCATTAGTTTTCCCTTCTTTCTTTCTTTTTTTTTAAATAAAAATCATTTTATTTTATTTTATTTTATTTATTTTATTTTATATTTTATTTTATTTTATTTTGTTATGTTATGTTAGTTACCATACAATACATCATTAGTTTTTGATGTAGTGTTCCATGATTCATTGTGTATAACACCCAGTGCTCCATGCAGTATGTGCCCTCCTTAATACCCATCACCAGGCTAAGCCATCCCCCCACCCCCCTCCCCTCTAACAACCTCAGTTTGTTCCTTTTTTCTTATTCTAGATTTGGAGTGTGTTAGTTTATATGCTAACCTTGTTTAAACTCTGTGTCTAATAGGAAAATATCTCACCCTACATAACACAATGACTTCAAGAGACAATACTATTTATATTATTTAATCTTAAAGCTTGTCTCCTTTTTCACTTTCTCCTAAATTTTGAAGTATTTTTAATGTACATTTTATACTTTAAGGGATATGAAATATCATGGAAATATTCTCTGTTTTCCTACTTTATCCTGTAGACTCCATAACAGCCTCCAGAGCGTTTATAGCACCATAGATTTTTGTTTTTGTTTTTCCATCAGAAACAATAGAGGTGAATCGCTAACTTTGAAATGAAATTCTGACCTCATCTTTAACTAGCATTTCTATTTTTAAAAGTTTTACTGAGTTACATGGATCAAAAAAACAAACACACAAACAAATAGGAAGTTGACTGATAATATTTGAATCAGAAAGTCTTTCGTCCACTTCACAGTAATCCGATCAATTTAAAGAAGTGCTAGATTTACCTAGAGCAGTAAGTTTATGAGACTAATTTCTAAAATTCTCACCTCAAAATTCAGTCTGTCCTTTGTCCTGGGGAAGGAGAGGTGTGTTGAGTGGTTACTGCATGGCAGGCACTGTGCAAAGCACTTTCTAGATGTCTATTCATCATAACAGCCACTGTGCAAGAGGTCAGAACTAACAGTATTGTAGAAATGAAACAAACAAAACAAGGTTCAGGGACGTTAAGAAGCCAATAGCTAGTGGTAAAAAACAAAACAAGAAAACGCAGAACCCCGGAAGAAAACCAAGATTCTGAATGCCTCTGATACCTATGCTCTTTTTAGTCTCACCAAGTAAAACCCTTAGTTTATATCATCAAGATAAGATTACTCAATTTATGGGACTTAAAAAAGTCTCTTTATGTCTTACTTAACGGTATCATCTTGCCTCTAGGTCCTAGCATCTGCTTTGTAGGTATCGCTTAGGAATGCCTTAAATAATAGTTACAGGACAACAATGCTCTCTTCATTCTTTCCAAAGGCACAAATGCAGACCACTCTAGCATTTCAGGAATTGTTTACTGCTGGAGCATGAGCCATGCCAGAATACTCACAATCCAACCCACATTTTAATGTTTTCAGTAGGACCCAACTTTCTATAAAGTGCTTTGATGACCCTGCTCATGTAACCTCTTGATATGTTGTAAGTTTGCAAGTAATACTTGCTAATTAAATGGCTCAAAAATCAATCCAGCATTTAGTCTATAGAAGTCAATGGACAAAAAAAAAAAAAAAAAAAAAAGACAACAGACTGGAGTTTTCCTTTCAAAGACAAAGTGAAAGAGATATTTTGGCTGTGTGACCCAAGGTGAATGACTTAACCACTGCGAGCCTCAGTTTTCAGAGATAGTAGTGCTTTTCTCTCTGTACTACCGTCAGGATTAAAGGTGCTTACATATGAGAAATGGTTCAATGTGTGGATCAAGGGTACACTAAATAAATACCAGTTTTATTAAGTTGCGGTTTCCCAGAGGTTAAAGGACAGCCTTGCTGACTCATTTAAATTTTCTCATTTTTAAAATGCCCCAGCCAGCACTGCCTCCTTGAGGATGTCCAACCCGGAAGATGCCGGTTCCAGCAAAACAGTGCCAGATGGGTCTGCTGATACCTCAGCATCCTGTTCAACTCCGGAGTACAAGAGATCGAATACCAACTGGTTCAAAGACTAAAAGGGAATTTATTGGCTCATTTAATTGAAATCTTCAGGATGGGAAAGTTTGAGGCATTGCTAAATTCAAGGGCTCAGAAGGTATCAGCAAGACCCTCTGTCTCTCTTTCTTGGACACTCATTTCTGAATTTTGCTCTCCTCCATCATGGATTTACTTCCACGCAGGTCCTCTTCCCACAGTGGTTCCCAGGAACACTAGAATTACAACCTTCCAGTTCCTAGTCCATTGGAAAGATCCCCTTACCACGTTGACAGAAATTACAGAATTAAGTCTCAGTAGACCAAGTTGGGCAACAGGTTCTCCACTTAAGCTGAGAGAAGAGAGGATAGTGGGATATGCTGATTGGCTTTGGCCTGGGTCACGTGCCTGCCCTTGAGCCAATCACTGTGTCCAGGGAAATGAGATGTCTATTCCTGGAGACCCAGGGAGAGGCTCCCAGGGAACACCATGATTCGAGGGTGGAAAGGAGGAATCTAAGAGGAACGGGATTTTTGGAAGACAAAAAGTAGATGTTTATGAACTTGGCTTTGTCTTGCCAGGAAGCATTTGCATCTGACCATTGACCGAGATTTCTGACCAAACTTTTCCTGCCTCACTACTCTGCCATCTCAGTTTGCTTCCAGGTACTTAGATAAACCATCTCTTAAGTAGAAGATTTTAGCAGGGAGGAAGTATAATCGAAGTGAATCAGGAAGCCTGGGGGAGCAACTGTCTGCCTAGCTCTTGTGTTTCATTTGTCAGAAAGCCCACTGGGTAATGGTAGACAAAGGAGTAACCACGAGCAAGCTGGAGGAATAGATGCATCCTTCCCTGTGGTGAGTTTCTAGCTCCGTTATTGTCATACCTGTGATTTCCCCTCTACAATAGCCAGCTCTTTTGCTGCCCAAGGGAGTGTGTTGGATTCTGTGCAGTGATGCTGCCCCTGTTGGTCCCCCAGCCCTCTCCTCCTTGGGGCAGGATTATGCCTCAGCCTTTCCCCAAACTCTACTCCTCAGCCTGCACCGCTGATTGTTAACCTGTAAGGCTGGGCCTTCCAAGCCCTGGGCAGCCAGTTATGTGACTAGCAAGCTCAGAGTCGCACAAAACCTCTTCCCCAACCCACAGCTGTTGGGATCTTGCATTGTTCTTGCTGGCCTGCCAGTTGTGTCAGCTAGCGCCCTTAGCACCCTCCTTCAGCCTTGTCATCAGACCCTCTTTTAGGAGTTATCCGCCTGACTGTAACCCAGGCCCTGGCCTGGCCTTCCACCCCAATCCATTTGGCTGAATCCCAAACAAACTGAGCACCTGAAACCCAAAACAGAGCCTGCTGCTCACCTTGGATAATGACACTCACATTAAGCCCAAGTTGTCGATGTCCACTGGATGATGATATTTAGGTAGCATCCTTTACTGCTTCAGCTTACAGAGGGCCAACTTATCCTGTTTACCCATTCCAATTCTGTACCGGGCACCAAATTTTCCAATGTGCTTTGGTGCCAAGCCTGTTCATGTGACTTATGGCACCAGGGGAATTCTCCCTGTGTAAACACAGCAAAGCTGGGTCATCCTGACAGAACATTTCATGAGCCAAGTGCTCATTCACCCCTTTATTTATTCATACAACAAATGTTCATCACATAATCCAGGGCTTTTAAAACGTTAACATGCATACTAATTACCTATAGGACTTATTAAAATGTAGGTTCTGATTCAGTAGGGCTGTGGTGGGGCCTGGGCTTCTGTATTTTTAAGAAGCTTCTAGATGATACACCTGCTGACATCTCATGAATAGCAGTTTCAGTAATAAGGAATATAGAAACTCAGTAAGCATTTGTTGAATGTTAAATGAATGAAAACCTGAAGGAAAGTTTTGAACAAAAGTTTTAGTTTAGATAGAAAAGAGAGGCATGATGTTGGCAAGTGATTTGTAAGTGATGGTTATTGGGTCAAAGGCTAAAGCCTTTGCCATCTGAGGCCTTTCTGGTGTGTTGCCCCTTTATCCATCCTTATGACCTTTGATGCATTTCCCCTGTCTCTTACTAAGCGAGGCAGAGCCAACTTCTGATTAGCATTTCAGTCATTTTACTTTTAAAGCCTGTTTCCTGTTGTTTTTGAACCATACTCACAGTTTCCCAATATGCTCTATGTAAGCATGGCTTTATATTCACACACACACACACACACACACACACGATGCCTAATTATTGGTGATTTTTTTGTAACCAGTAACCCCTACATCCCCCAACTCTACTGGACACCAAGACTACTCACGGCATGGCATGTCTAGATTACCAACAACCTTACCAAAGCTCAAGCCAGGTAGAAAATGGAAAGTGCCCAAGATATCCCATAAGAGACGAGGCCTCCCTATCCCCACTTCATCCCTATTATTTTCTTCCTCTTTCACTGATTTTTGGCTTGATTTCTTTACCAATGCAGATTAGCTGGACAAAGCAAACACTCTTTTGTACTCTCAGAAAGTTCATTTTTCAGTTCACAGCATAGTTTGTGGAGAGGTTTGCTCTGTGAAGGAGGAATATAGCAGGTAAAAGGTAAGCCATTTCACAGAGGTCAGTTGGGAGCCCATTCTCTGTGGATCTTGGATAATCTTGCCTCATGAAGAGCTCCTTAGAGGTCCCCAAGAGGCCTAGAGAGGAGGCTAGTGTTGGAGAGGGGATAAGGTGGCTAGTGGAAGCATTAGGGTTGTCATTCCTACCTCTGAATTCTGGCTCTCCACAGAATGAACCCTTTGCTCCTAACTGAAACTTGCTGGAAATGAGGAATGCTCACGTATTAGTTACCTCCCTGCCTGCCAGCCAAGTGCTTCCCTTTGCTGTATTCCTGTAGACCACAGACATTATAACCCCAGACAGGAATTATGCAGAGCTCTGATTCCTCAGATATGTTGAGTTGGGGACATATTTTTTAAAGTAAAATTTAATTGTAAGTTTCCTACAAGCATCACCTTAAAGAACTTTGCCTATCCTCCTAAACCCAAATCCACAACAAATTAAATTTCATCTCTTCTCTCCAGAATGGACTCTCTTTCTAACTTTAATAACAAGTGGATTAAATTCGAGTTCCCGTTCAGCTGGTGTACCATTTCAGTTTAACCTGCCATGAACTTGAGCTCACCTGAGGTCATGAATGGAAAATGTACACATCTCATGACCACCATTCAGCAGGCTTTAGAAGACAACCGAAGACATTCATCAGCTTTTTGAGGAGGCAACGTCTGACCTCAAAGTTTCAATGCCTTAGCTGTTATAACCATTGTAGATTTAAGGGGCATCCAAGGACTTGGAACTACACCCTTTGAACAGCTAACAGTCCCTCAACATAGTCACTGAATCGTGGACTTTCATTACAGGAAGAACCTGGAGAGAAGCATCCGAGGGCTCTGCTCTGCAGGTTATAAAACTTGTTCAATGTCACACCACCTCAAACTCATGGAAGAAGACAGTCTGGGGAGAGCCCTCTGGCTGAATTTGGAAGCATGTATTGAAAAAGCCATACTTGAATTACAAATGGCTTGGGTTGGGCTTGTTCCATTAATGCATGCTAGCTTGGTGATGTGTCTGGTTACGGTGTGACATTTTCAGCTTCTGATTTGGATGACAGTGGCCAAAAACTGGAAGATTTTAAGAGTACCACTGTTATCTATTATAAGACAGTGTCTCTCTAAGATTTTATCTTTTTTTTTTTTTTAGGTTAGAACATCCTTTTCTGATTCACATCCCCTTCCCCCAGAAGAAAAGGAATACAAAAAGTACGCACAAAGAAAGAAGTAAAACACTTATAATCCTGCCACTCAGAGCTTTTTTTTTTTTAAGTGTTATACATTGTTATTATTCTTTAAAGATACTGTACATTTTCTAACCAGAGACTTTTTTCACTTATCAATATAAGTGGGCACATTTGCATGTCGAGCAAATCCTCATCTACACCGGGTTTTAGCAAGCTGTTGCCTGACAGCCAGATCCTGCCCACTGCCTGAGTTTGTAAGTAAAATTTAATGGGAACACAGCCATGCTCATTCATTTATGCATTGTCTCTGGCTGCTTGTGAGCTACAGTGACAGAGTTGAGTATTTGCAAGAAGAACAAGCTGGCCCACAAAGCCTAAAATATTTACTATTGGCCCTTTACAGAAAGACCTGCCTGACTCCTGATCTACACCATCACTTTTTAATATTTGAGCAACATTTCATTTCATCATCATATCATTATTTATTTAACCAGTTTCTGTCGAGGCGCATGTTGTTTCCTATTTTAAACAACATTTAGGTTGTTTCCCGTTACGCTCAACACTGGGCTGAATATGCTCATATTTGCCTTTTTTTTTTTTTTTGCATTCCATTAGGAAACTTGCTGAGGACTGGAATTTACTAGGTTAAAGGATTTTGTAATCTTTCCCTTTTAAGGTATTTTGGTAACCATTGTCTTATTTTCTCCATTTCTAGATAGAGGAGTTTTTCTTAATGAGGTAACAGCTGAATTGGAGATGTAGCTCTTTCCACAGTTTCTCTTGCTTATTATCTACAAAGCTATACTCAGAAAGCAAGAGAATTAAAAAACCACACAAGCCACCTTGTGGGGCTTGGTAGTGGGACACACTCCATTACTGAGCTCTAAATTCACAGCCCTAGGAATTGCTGGACACAGGGACTGAGGGATGATCCCTCCCTTTTCTGTGCCTGTGGTTTTGTCCTCCAGCTTGACTGAGACTGCAGTCATCATATAAATAGCCAGCTTGTGGAGGCAGCCCAGAGATAACGATGCAGTTTGCTTAGGTGGTTTGTGTCATGTCTCCAAGGGCGAGCATCTAGAGATGCCTCTCCTGGGGTGATGGAGCTGTCATGGTTGGAGTCTGGCCCGTCAGGTTATCTCTGTTTTAGGTCCACTTTAGCCAGGGCCTGAAGTGGTGTCTATGCTTCTGCCCAGAATTGGGTCTAAGCCCTGAGTTCCTTAGAACCCCCACTTGTAACCTGATGTATGCTGGGCATCTCATGGATGGTGTCCGCCATCTTTCCCTAGGATGCAGGGAGGAGACTAAGGTAGAGAGCAGAAAATTATGGGGGGTATTTCCCCTGTCACTTCATCTGTCGGTCTCTTCCTATGGCTCTAAAAGCATGTGTGTTCACATACACTTACACACAGCTGTACACACACACACACACACACACACACACACCTGATATTAATGTGGAAGATCTCACTCAAAAAAAATTGATTTGATTTTGTATGTGATTTTTTGCTATGTGTGGGACAACCTTGCACTGCGGTTAATCGTGGGGCAAGCAGCTCCATTGCTTTCTTTCTTTTCTGAGCCAACAGAAATAAAGAGCTAACTCTCTGCCATCCAGTGGCTACCAGTACAGCTAGAGTCATACAATGAAATTCTGTACAGCTATAATAATGACCAAACTACTGATATACACAACAACATGGATGGATCTCAAAAACATTATGTTAAGTGAAAAAAGCCAGGCAGAGAAGAGTACAAACTATAATGATTCCATTTATATGAAATTCTAGAAAAAGCAATACTATAGTAATAGAAAATAGATCAGTGGTTATCAGGGGTTTGGGGTAGGGTTCCATTAATTGCAAAGAGACACAGGATAACTCTCTGAAGTGATGAACATCTATGTTTTGATTGTGATGGTGGTAACATAATTGTATAATTTGTCAAAATTTATTGGACTGTATTTAAAGAATAGAGTAGGTGCATTTTATTATATGTAAGTTACACCTTAGTAAAGTTGATTAATAAAAAAAACAAGATACGTAAGTGATAAAGAAAGAAGTGGAAGGAAAGAATCTGGACTCATGAGTGTCTGGCTTGAATAGTTGAGTGGTGTTGTCATTGACCATGAGGAGATAGTAAGGGAGAGGAACAAACATAGGAAGTGGTAGGGAGAAATCGCATGCCAAACTGAGAGACATACATGGAGGGAGTCCAACTTTTAGAGTGGACACTGAGACTTTGGAATTATCAGTGCATTGATGGGGTAGACACTACCTATATGCATGAACTTATTCAATGGCAGTGAAGTGAGAGAGAAAAGGCAAAACCCAGGGCTCATCTGAGGCCATACTGAATCCTTGAGAGTCTAAATGTTAGCCCATTTTTACTCAAACTGTGGTCCGTGGACCAGCAGCAATGGCGTCATCTGAGTTTGTTAGAAATGCAGAGTTTCATGCCATAATCCAGACCTATGGAATCATAATCTTCATTTTAATAAGATCTCCAGGTAATTCTTATGCACATTGAAGTTTGAAAAGTACAGTTTCAGATCAACCTCAGCCCTGCTCCTTACTTCCTTGAATTTCCTTCCACAATCCAGTTGAGAGAATAAAGAAACATGGGCTGCTGAAGCCAAGGATTACATCATCAAATTAAAATTGTTTTTCATTCTTAGTTAAAAAAAAACAACTATTGTCTGCTAAGGGAGCTAAGAAATGTTAACTCAAATGTTCTCTGTTTATTCAACAGGCTGAGGTTGCTTCTGGGAAGCTGTGAAGGTTTATTTAGACTGGAGAGAACTTTTTTTCTTTTCTTTTCTTTTTTTTTTTTTACCAAATACAGACAGAGACAAGTCCTATTTCATTAGGAATTGCTTGAGAAATCATTTATTTTTTTGCTTTTATAAAAAAAGGGCTTTGCTTGCCCAAAGGACTTAAATGCTTCTCCTTGAATTCTTGCAAACAGATTGTCCGTTAAGCATGTTGAGCTATGAGGAATTTGGGATGCCGTATAGCAGCTGTCCCCATGTTGACCCTACAGTTGCTTCTACAAATATCGTTGCTTGTCTGAGTCCACTCCCAGGGAGAGATGGTGGGTGAGCAGGCAGATAGGAAAGCTGTCCCGGCTACTCCAGGTCTGAGGCTCACTGCTGTGGGCTCCTGAGACGGGTACTTGTCCGGGGCATTTGGTCTGTTTGCTTGCTCGTTGAGCTGTTATTGTTTGTTGGTGACTTTCCATAGAAATATGGAGAGGTTGTTGAAGAAACTATGGCATATTGATAAGTGTCTGGGCTTTAGAAACACACAAGCCTGGATTATATCCCAATGCTGCCACTTACTTGCTTTGTTTCTCTGCCTCCCTTCCCCGAAGTCTGTTTTTGTCACCACTAAAATGGGTTGTCATAAGGAGCAAATGCAGTAATGGACTGAAAAGTTTATGTAAAAACTACAATTGATCTTCCATAGGGTTGGTGAAAATCTGGCAAGATTCTCCACACCTCCCATTTTATAACCCACTCCTATTCAAGGCCACCATGAACGCATCCTCACTGTCAGAGGCTCCACGCATATAGTCATCCCCGTGAGTGGGTGTGTGCAGTGCGTAACCTGTGTGACTGTATGCTGCTGCTTTGCTGACCGTGACACCATATTCTGGATTTGGGTTTCCAGGGCCCTGTTGCGTTTTCCTCCCTCTCTTCACAAACCTTATTCTTAGAGAAGGCACAGCTGTCAGTCTAGTGTTTCTTACTGGGCAGCAGAGTTACTATGTTACATACAAAGCAGAGACAGGAAAAATATCTGGGTGCTCTCAAGCTCAGTCTAGTTTCAAAGGGAATGTTTTCTTCTTCGACAATCATCCGAAGGACAAGTTAAGCCTGTGCAAAAATAACGTGTAACTTCCTAAGCCTCCCGGTTTGTTGGATGTGAGATATCATTGGGTCAAGCTCTTTACTTGTGGTTCCCTTGCCTCATTGCTGTTGGCCCCATCACATGACTTATCTTGGTCGTGGGTACTAACCATACTTATGGCAAGCAGAGTACTTGTGTGATGGGACCCAGCTCTTGTTGCTTTTGCCATTTCTGTGAGAAAAACATGCCTTGACCAGCCTTCCCGTCTGAGGAGAATGAGCAACATAGGAAGCCAATCTGGCTCAGTCTGTAACTTGGAGGCAGGCCCAGCCAACCTCAGCCAAATGGGTGAGAATAATTATTGTTGTTTGAAGCCACTGAATTTTGGGGTGCTGTGAAACTCATCCCATTTTCAACATTTCTTTGACCTCACTGGTCCTACAATCAATTGATCCTGCCACATTGTTACCATCCTTTATGTTCCTCATATCCTTATTTCCCTCCCTATCCAGTATAGATTCTATGGTTCATTATTATAGTTGCTTCCTTGAATTCATGATCAACTTTATTACCTGGCAAACTCCTTCCCTGATTACATGAAACTGTCATCCCACAACACATTTCCACAAATGACACTGAAGCTGGTCAGAGTAGAGCACCCAGTCCTGCTAGCTGGACCCTCAGAACCGCTCAGCAGTACCGCCATCTTGTTCTAGGGCCTCTGCTCTCACTAACTCCTGTTGCTACTATTTTTACTTAGTTCACTCTTATTATAGTTTATTTTTACCCCTTCAAACTTTCAGCACCTCCTCCGCCATCTTTGCTCTGACTGACGACCTTGCTTAGTCTTCCACTAGGCAGCTAGAAGCTCTTTCACTTGCTCACACTATGTTATCTACCCCAACTCTAGCCTCCATGCCTCTCAATCCACCTTCCCTCCGCCTCCCAGGTTTAAACTACCCTTGTTTTCAAAGCCAACCCCTTCCTTACCCACTACATCCATCTCCTTGCATGTGTTCAAAGACACTGTTCCAGGAAACTCTCTTCTCTCTCTTCTCTATCATTTGCTTTGCTTTTCTTCTGGATCATTCCATGCATATAAACATGCTATGATTTCTTCCATTTCAAAAAAACTATTAAAAAATGCCCTTTACTTGTACTCATCCTCCAGCTACCAAATCATTCGTGTTCCTCTTGTGGCAAAAATTCTTGAGAAAGTTGTCCATAGTCACTGTCTCTATTTTCTCTCCTCCCATTCTTTCTTAAACGCACTCCCCTCAGGCTCTCATCTCTGTTACACCGACAAAACTGTTCTTGTCAAGGCCACCAGTGACTTCCATGCTGCTAAATGCAATGACTCTTTCATGTGGATCACTCTGTCATGCCTGAAGCATTCTGTTCACTTGGATTCTGGAATTTCATGGTCTTCTGATTTTCTTTCTAACTGCTTTGTTCACTCTTTCTCCATCTCATTAGCTGGTTCTTCCTTGCTCCCCTGATCTCTGAATGTTGGAGTGCCTGGGGCTCCAAGCACTTCTCTGGTCTGTCTACACTCACATCCTGCTTTAAATACCGCCTATAAGCCTGTATATTGTTGACTCCCGAATTTGCATCCAGCCTGAGCCTCTCCTCTGAGCTTGAAGCTCCTGTATACAACTGATAAGCTCCATGCCAATATTTACTCTGTGCCTCGAATATTCCATGTCCCATACTGTTATCTTGCTTTTCTGCCTCTCACGCTTCCTCCTCCCAAAGTCTTTCCCATCACCTCCATTCTTTTGGCTTCCCAAACTAAAACTAAATCTTTCACTCTTTTCTTTCTCTCACATCCCATATCTGACCCCCTTCACCAAATCCCGCTGGCTGCACTTTCAAAATATACCCAGAATCGGATGTTATAGCATCACGTCCACCTTTACTGTCCTGGCTCAAGCCACTGCCATCTCTCACCTGAATTATTGCAACAGCTTCCACTGGTCATCTGCTTTCACCTCCCACTGCTACCACCCACCAGAGTGTCCACAAGGTGGTCACAGTGATCTTTATAAAACATCAATTGGATCATGTCACTTGTCTGCTCAAAATTCCCCAAAGGTTTTCATCTTTTTCAGAGTAAAGGCCGAAATCTTTACAAGGCCCTACCTGACCAGAACTCCTTCTCCCTCTCCATATCTCCTGCATCTCTCCTGCCTGGCTTACTCCACTTCATCCACACTGGCCTCCTCAGCCTGCCTTGAACACGCCACACTAGATTCCACCTCTGTCATTTGCACTTGCAGGTCTCCTGCCTGGAATGCTTCTCTCCTAGGGTCACAGCTCGCTTCCTCACCTCTTTTAAGCATCGCATCACGAGTGAGTTTTCCCGGACCCCCCTGTTACCAGCGCCCACCCACCGACCCCAAGAGTCCCCAGCCAGCATCCATCATTCACACAGGCGCTTACCAACGGCCATGCTGTGGGAATGACACAATGTGGGAGCCCCAAGAGAGGGAGGTTAATTCTGATGAGGCATTCGAGAAGGCATCAAAGAGGCAGTAGGATTTGAGCTTGACATCGAAGAGAAGTAGGATCCAGATAGGTAGAGGAGGTGGGCAAGAACATTCTGAACTGAGAAAACTGAATCAGGGGGAAAAAAAAAGTTTCCAGCAACTGCCTCCTTGTTGTGTGACATTTGGCAAAGTGCTCAACTTTTCTAAGCCTAGTGTCCTCGTTTGTAAAATATAAGTTGTATTCTGTGTGGCCTCTAAGGTTCTTTCTAGGTGGAAAGATCCATGACGAATGTCTGAACAGGGGTATTAGCTGGCAGAGAGAAAGCACGGGTGGTTTATTAAATTCGCTACCCTTATTTAAAAAAAAAAGCATCTTAAGGGAATGGCAAATAAGGTCTATCTGTTTTGACTGGTTGGTCAAGGTCTAGGATGAGGACCTGGGCTGCCATGGAGAGAAGACAGCTGAGTGGGAGGGGCCTCGTGGGAATCACCGGCTGGACTGTAGGGTGGGTTTGTTTACGGTTTGCCTCAGGGAAACTCATAATCACAGGCATCCTCTCGTTCATTAGAAAGGCAGTAGAAACAGCGGTCAAATGTGTGGGTGCCGGATCCAGTCTACTTGGGTTCAAATCTCAACTCTGTCACTGAAGCAAGCCACTTAACCTGTCTGTGCCTCAGTTTCCAAGTCTGTAGGATAAGAATAGCAATGGGTTACTCACAGGGGCGTTTTAAGTTTTAATTCCTTTAACGTTTGTAAGATGTTCAAAGCAGTTCCTTATACACACTAAAACCATGACTGTTAGCTGTTCTTCTTACCATTAATTATTTCCCTGTAACTAGTGGATGCCAGAGTTAGGCCTGAAATTTGGGCCCTGGTGCTCTTTCTTTCTGGCTTGCTGAGGGGTGATGACCCACTTTAATTCATTCCCTCACAAGTAGATGTGGAGGGTCTACTCTGAGCCTGGTGTGCCGCAGGCTCTCTGGGAGGGAAGAAGGGACGAGCAATCACTTTCTTCTTCCAGGTTGGGAGGAGCAGAAAAGCTCAGTGGTGTCAGCTCCTCGAGGACCAGACCTTGCCCACCTTCCTTTGAAATCCACGCCCTGGCATGGGGTCAGACACAACACAGAGGTGATCTGAAAATGTATGTGGGAGTAGATCTGGGAGAGACAGAGAGAGAAGGAGGGGGCTGGGGGAAGAACATCACCACATACCCTGATCATGCCCCCCTTTCCTCAGCTCTCCCATCTCTCCCCGACCTGCTCTTTCCTGCTGGTTCTTGCTGCCTAAAGAGTAAATCCCAAGTCCTCCACACGCTGGCTTTTCCCACCTGGTTTCCATTGATCCTACCCCCTCTAAACTATTTTCTTGAGCACACTGTAACATGCTTGTCTCTCACGCTCTGTGGCTGCCATTCCATCTCCCCCGAGGCGGCATCCACCTCCCCCCCCCCCCCCCCCCCCCCCCCGGAGCCACTCATCCCTTCAAGGTTCAGCTCAAATGCCATGTCTTGCAGCCAATGCTGCCAGCAGCCCACCCATGTCCCCTCAGCAGCTTTTTTTTGTGCGTGTCAACCTGACTTCCAACGTCCGGCCGCCGTGACTCTGCCTGAGAGCTGTCTCTGGCCACATCCCGCCTGAGGGCCAGACTGGCTGCTAGCACAGGAGAACTAACTCAGCGTCCCCGTCCCCGTCCCCGGACCCAGCAGCTCTCCCCAGTAACCAGCAGGATTGCTGGTGGGGCAGAAGGACTCCAGGTGCACATTGCCTGGGGGCTCTCAGGTTCTCTGGCAGAACGGATCTTGATAAAATGCCCCTTGTTGCTTCCGCTTTCCTCACTCTCCTCCCACTTCTCCACCTGTGGTTCTCGGATTCACCTCCAAAATTACTTACCTTCACATCCTTATCTTAGGTCCTGCATTCCTTCCCCTCTGGCTTTCTGAGAACTCTCCAGGGGGGTGGGGGGTGGGGGGTGGGGGTGGGAATGCTGCTTTCCTACCTATTTTCCTATAACATTTGTACATCCCTTTGGTGCAGCATTTATCACAATTTAGTGCAATTATTTGTTTATGTGTTAGACTGTGAGGTGGAGGAGGCAAGATCCGTGTCATTCTAATCCATGTGGCCTCCTTGCTCAGTGTGCCCCTGCCACATAGCAGGCCCCCAATATTTATTGAACTCAACTATTTTGGATCGACTTACCCTTCTCAGCTTCTAGCTCTATCCTGGCATGATGGATGCGTCAGCACTTTCCTTCCCGCTCCCATTTGCACAAGCACTTTCTCTGAGAGCTAGCAACATTATGCTAAGATTCCCTCTACTTCAACTGGCATAACAAGAAGCAGTTACTGAAGAATCACAGGGGGGTCCAAAGGCTAAGCAAATTTGTAATTACAAAAAGTTTGACCTAATAGCACTTGGGGGGCTGTGCATGTTTGTGTGATGATTACTAACCAGGAAGGTTAGGCTCATGAAGATGGGTCCCTGACCCAGGGAGGAAGGAAACTTGCTAACAAGAACAGGTGTAAGCTCCTAGTCAGGCTGGGTCTCTATGTTCCACCAGGCAAGGAGTCAGGAAGAGCCTCCCTTCCACCCCTACAACAAGAATGCAGGCACATAGAATGCAAGGCCCTGGCTTTTCTGGAACCTGTCAAAGAGGAACCAATTTACCTAACATCTGAGGTGAGACAAGCACCTACAAGAATCATCTGGAATAGTTGACAAAATAGTGGAAAGCAAGTCTGGGCTGGTGGAATAGAATGAAGCTCTTGGGGGCTGCAGACACAGCGTTAGGAGTCAGTTGGACAGTGAAGTAGTCAGGGTCAGGGTCCTCAACAACAAAGTATGGAGTCAGGACACTAAGATAAAACAGCTAACATCCTGTTTTGCAGCTTAGACAGGACTGCACTAGCATTCTGCTTTGCAGCCTTTGCAGAAATGACTTCTGCAAAGCGTCCTAAAATGAGACAATTAACCACAAAAGCATTTGTCAATATCACGGCCAAGGGGCAGTTCAGACTGAAGCCCCCAGATGTCAGAAAAAAAAAAAAAAAAAGACCATTAGCATGTGGACATTAACCTAATAGGTAGACAGATACGTGACCAAAGCCCTGACTGGCCCGACTCAGCACATCCTGATTGCTTAAGATTGTTCCGCAAGAGCTCATAAAAACCCCTACACTTAGAAACTCCGGGGGCAACCCTCTCGGGCCCCCCTCTCTCTCCAGGAGCTTTGTACTCTTGCTCAGTAGACTTTGCTTTGCTGCCTACCACTCTTTGGTCTACCTCTTCATTCTTCCAAGCGGCGTGACCAAGAATCACAGGCACTAAGGGGACACAAATCCTATAAAAACAGGGAGCTCTTGCAGGCTTTTCTCTAAACCTATCATGTGCTCACAGGGAAGACCGGGAAGGTTCCCAAGAAAACCTCCGCCTGGTGCAGACCCAGGGGAGACTAAAAGCAGTTGCTGTAGGAGAGGCATAAGACTCCTGTAAGACCCTGCTCTCTTCCTATTTCTACCAAGGAATAAAATCCTCAGTCTGGAGGGAGAGGAACAGAAATCATTGCCCTGGGGCACTGGCAAAAGCCCTTGTAGCTGGGGCAAGGGAATAGAAAACAAACTAAAATAAAATACCTTTTTTTTTTTTTTAAAGATTTTATTTATTCACTTGAGACACCGAGATACAGAGAGGGAGAGAGAGAGCATGAGCAGGGAGAGAGGCAGAGGGAGAGGGAGAAGCAGGCTCCCTGTTGAGCCAGGAGCCTGATGTGGGGCTCGATCCCAGGACCCTGGGATCATGACCTGAGCCAAAGGCAGACGCTTAACCATCTGAGCCACCCAGGTGCCCTAAAATAAAATACCTTAAGCCTTGGGGGAGGGGAAGGAGGAGGACTACAATGTGAGTCGGGAGCCTGTTGTACTGCCCAGGAATAAGAAAATGTTCAAAAAAGGATAAGGATATGTTAAAAGGTCACAAGAGTCAAACTGAAAGTATCCAAAGCTGAAACAATTTGAACAATAAAATAATTAACAAGGATATATAATTAACAGAAGATCCATGAGTCCATAGTGATATAATAATACTGAATGAATCAATATGGGGGAAAAGGCATCTCTCCCCTTTACAGAATAATTCCAATAAAGAAATGTAGAAATAATGAAGAAAATAGATAATCACCATTAGAACATCTTAGTAATGATTGTTGCAGGCAAGAAAAATCCATTGATGGTTGTTAGAATGAATGAAAGAAGATTGAGGAGAGATGGAATATTTGCATAGTCTCAAAGTATCTGCCTGGAGACATGTATCAATTGCAAAGTAAATAGCAATAACTTTATCAGTAAGGAGACATATTGATCCAGTGAGAAGGGCACATCACCTATGTGATATTCTTGCCCTAAATGCATAACTTCAGTCTACTAATGAGAAAGCACCCTGCAGACCCCAATTGAAGGATATTTTGGTGTTCTTCAAAAGTGTCAAATTCATGACAGACAAGGAAGGACTGAAAACTGTTACCAATTTGAAGGAGACTAAGGAAACATGATAACAAATTGCAGTGGGGGATTCTGAGCTGGATCCTGAAATAAACAAGCAAAAAGGACATTAGTTAAAAGCTTAGTGAGGGGCGCCTGGGTGGCTCAGTTGGTTAAGCGACTGCCTTCCACTCAGGTCATGATCCTGGAGTCCCTGCATCGGGCTCACCTGCTGGGCGGGGAGTCTGCTTCTCCGAGCTCTGACCCTCCCCCCCTCATGCTCTCTCTCTCTCTCTCTCTCTATCTCATTCTCTCTCTCACATAAATAAATAAAATCTTAAAAAAAAAAAAAAAGCCTAGCAGAATCCAAATAAAATCCGTAGTTTTGCTCAGTCTTGTGCAAATGTTAGTTTATGTGCTATGGTTATGTAAGATGTTGACAATAGGGAAATCTCGAGGCATGGTATACAGGGACTCTACAATTTTTGCAATTTCTTGTAGGTCTAAAGATATTTCAAATTAGAAATTTAGAAAGCATGCCAAAAAGTCAATCTGGATTCTGTTCATTACCGTCAAATTTTTGTTTATTGAAAAATTATTTGGAGGGAAATATACAAAAATATCACCAGTGTATGTGTTTGGTTGAGATCAAAATGAGGAAAATAACATCTTGGAAGTTCTTCCAATTTATTATTTTTTCTAATTCTCAAAAACATTCTCCAATGTAGTTTTCTACATTTCAGAGATGTGGAAAAAGGGCTCAGAGAGATCAAACGTTCCACTCAAATTTACATAGAAACCAAGAGGAAGATCCCCAAAATGAACCCAGGTTTTTTAACTCCAAGGGCCAGAGTAATGCTATTTTCCCCCCTCTTTTCTTCTTCTCTGTTTGTCTCTCTTTTGGATTTGTAGCTCTGTTACCATTTTAGTGAGGGAAAATGCAACAAAGTATAATAAAAAAAAGAAATGAAACCTAGAACTTGAAGATAGTAGACTCTGAAATATACGGAATGAGAGGAAAAAATAGAGTCCCAGTCCTGGGGCACCATATATGGACCTCAGGCAATGATTTATTTGCATATCTTAAAGCTCTTGGGATTTACACTGGCCTTGCTGACCAAGAATCTGCTGTGTTTCTCTTATTTCCTGGTTTCAATGCTCCATGATGCATTAGTTCCTGGAATATATTAGAAATATACTAAATAAGAATTCTTAACTTTTTTTTTTTTTTGAGAGACAGCCTGACAGACTCCTAATCTGGTGAAAGCTGCTGCCGGGCTCGCCAGAGAAACGCATATGTAAAATGCATCTCTAGGCCCCCCAAGGCCTAGAACAATACAATAGAAGTCATATCCTGCTCCCTCTCAGCTGAGTTGCAAGACCATCTGTGCAGGACAGGCTAAGAGACTATGAAACCAGTCCTCCAGTGAAGCCAGATCATTCATCCAAAACAGTGCTACCCAACAGAAATATCATGTGGTCTACCTATGTAACTTTAAGTTCTAGTAGTCCTATGAAAAAGTTTAAAAAACTAATTTTAATAATATCTTTTGTTGGATCCAAGGTGTTCCCCAAATATGATCATTTCAACATGTCTTCAATATAAAAATTATTAAGAAGCTTTTTTTTACTGTGTTTTGTTTGCTTGCTTTGTTTTGTTTGTCACTGAGAAAACGAAGTGTTCCCCATCTGGTGTGAATTTGACATTTATGGCACATCTCACTTTGAACTAGTCACATAGAACTGCCCTTTTCCTAATTCCCTTTCCTTGGTCGACTAGTTTTGGGAGCAGAGTGAGAAACAGAGGGAGGTACCCCCCATTCCCCTGAGCCAAGCTTCTGAAAGTCCTAAAGCAGGGGAAGGACAGAAGCTCTCTTTGAATTACAGTCTGCTCATCTGTAAAATGGGCACAACACTCTGTCCCTGGTAGAGTTGTTATAGGATCTGTGTTCCCTTAGCACCCCCTGTTCTTGGTCATGCCGCTTGGAAGAATGAAGAGGTAGACCAGATGAAGAGTGGTGGGCAGCAAAGCAAAGTTTATTGAGCAATAGTATAAAGCTCCTGGAGAGGGAGGGGACCTGAGAGGGTTGCCTTTTTGGTGTTTAAATCTAGGGTTTTTTATAAGCTGTTTGCAGAACTATCTTGAGCATCCTGACTGTGGACCCCCTGCGGATTGGCTTAGAAGGTGTGCCAATCAGGGCTTTGATCATGCACCTGTCTACCCACTGGGATATTGTTCATGTGTTGATGGTCTTTTGGGCTGACATCGGGAGACTAATTGCCTCAACTTGTGATAGTGACCAATGTTTTATGGTTAATTGTTCTGTTTCAAGATATTTTGCAAAAATCACTCCTGCAGAGGCTGCTAGACAGTTTGCTATTGGAGTCTTATCTAAGCTGTAAAACATGATGTTAGTGTGGTTTTGTTTTAATTGGCCTGGCTGTTTTGCTTTCTTACTGGGGACCGTGGCCCTGACTACCTGGGTGTCCAATGAACTCCTAACAGAGTTGTGACATCGAGCAAAACAACCCACATGGCAACGCCTCCTGGTGTGCCTGGCACATGGTATGTGCAAGAAACATGGGCTTTCTTCCTTTCTGCTGCCCTTCCTCCATTTTAGAGATTGCAAAGCTGCCGCGCTAACATAAGCAGACACAGAGACCCAAGGCTGTATGTTTCCGGGTAGAGCAGGCAGGCCCACATCACAGAGGGAATGTCCTGAATGGGCCCTGATTCCTTTTAGGAAGGCCTTATGACTCCATGTTCTCTCCTTCTGACTCTTCCCTTCAACGAAAATACTACCCCAAGCCCAGGCACAGTGGCCTTGCCTGGAGGCTTTGGTTTCAAATTTTGAATGGGAAGCAGCAAGATGACTGCACTATCAAGACCTTCTCTCCCCCTCTGGGAGAGGCTTGGACTGGCCAAAAAAAGAGAAAGCAGTCCTTTTCATAGAGCTGTATCAGCGGGGACTTAGCGCTGGCCCTGGCTTTGCCCGACCCAGACAAAGTTCTGCAGGTCACAGATACCCAAGTGTCTCTCCAACCTCTTTAAGAACGGGCATGCTTTATGCTGTGTTGTGAGTTTTAAGTGGGATCATGCCCATAATGTTCTTAGCAAACTGCCGAGCATATAACAAATGCTCTAAAATGCAAATTTCATTATTTCATGGATTCTCCCCGTCTGCACCCCATAGGGCATCTCCAGTCTGCCTTGAGTATTTGCTGAGTCCCATGTCATTCTTCCCAGGAAGAGGCAAGGAGCAGGTATGTTTCATGTTGAGAGAACATTCACATGAGGGGCTCTACCTGCTTCCTCGTGGTGGGCCACAGATCTAGCTCCATAGAGTATATTTCACACATTTCTCACTTGAGCTCTTCCTGATCCATCAGAGTAAGAAACAGTACATCCTTATGTAAGCTCTTCCCACTTCACTTGCAGAATTTCCTAGAACTTTGGGGATTATTTGTGTCCAGTGTGGGCACTATTGATTTCAAGCTCCAGGCAGAAGAAATTGGAGAGTCTGGTCAGGACCGAGCAGGCCTGTCATTTGGTTGTCACTGGTCCTGTTGCTGCCATATGATCCTGTGTGTTGGAACCATCCCTGTCCACCACTGTCAGAACAGCCTTGATTACTTCTTCATTGCCTGCAGAAGTGGTGGCATGTGGTTCTCTGCACCCAAGCCCACCTGTTCAAGCCCTGCTCCCACGGCCCCGCCGCCGTGCCGGAGGGCCGGGCCCGAGGTCAGCATGCTGCTGCAGCCAGATGGTGAAACAGGGAGAGGGCCTTCCTGGCAGAGGAGACAGCAGGACCAAAGACTTGGTGGTGCGGAAACATGGCCCTTCTGGGCAATGTGCCATGGTGCTTGGGTGTGCTGGAGTTTCGAGGAGGATTCCTAAGAACAGCAAATGGAAAAGAGATGAGCTGGATGGGTGGCAGGAGTTTAGACAGCTGGAGCGAGATTGTGAGGGTTCTTGGATGTCTGCCAAGCAATTTGAACTATCTCATGGGTGACGTGTTGACCACAGAGGCTAAGTCTGAGGGCGACAGGACTGAGTGGTCGGTCCTCGGGAACTGGGATGTTGAGTTGGGGCTGCCATTGACATTCTAACTTTGGAAGGTGCCAGCTGGGAGGGGAGCTCCTCGGGAGGCACCAGCGTCTAATCTGACTGTGCTTTCTTTCATTTCTAATGACTTACCACCTCCGAGACAAGGAACACGACCAGCTGCGACCGCGCACACAGGCTCAGGTACACGCGTACGTGCCGCAGTGTGGATCAGGGCTCTGTCCTTGGACATGCCTCAGGGCTTGGCACTGAGTATGGTAGATGCCCAAACAGCCCCCAGATGGTCTGAGGACCCAATTCCTGAACACTTGTTATGTGCCAAGCACTAGGCTAAGTATTTAGGATGCCGTGTTTTCTTCCTCTGAAGTCCCTGGGTTAGCAAAGTTGAATGATTTTTTTTATTTAAGATTTTGTTTATTTTTTTATTTGAGAGAGAGAGAGAGATAGCACTAGCGGGGCAGGGAGGGGGAAGAGAGAAGCAGGCTCCCCATGGAGCAGGCAGCCCGATGTGGGGCTCGATCCCAGGACCCCGGGATCATGACCTGAGCCGAAGGCAGACACTTAACCGACTGAGCCACCCAGGTGCCCCCAGAGTTGATTGATTTTTAATCAAATCATTAGAATACAGTATAATCAGAGCTACAATCTGTGGATGTATAAAACATGTTGGAGGGAGGCGTTGTGGAGAAAGTGGGGTGAGAGGTCACAGGAGGTTGGAGACACTGTAAAGTCTTTGCAGGAAAATCTCACTTTGGAATCTTTGCTTCCCTCTGCACTGAGCTCATTTTTTTTTTTTTCTCCAAATATTCTGAGGAATCTAAGACAAGCTGGCACCTGTTCTTGTGCAAAAGAGCTTCACCTACCACTTAAATGGAATTTCATCTCGGTCATGGAGAAGCTGCCGAACTTTCCAGAAATTTGATTAACCATATTTTGCGAGTGTCTAGAATCCTCCAGGACTCTGGTGGAGGTGGGTTTTGTTCTGTGGCTGTGATTTCACACCAGGGTGTACAAACTCAAATGCCTAAAGGGGCAAGCAGCAACTGAGCAGGGCGGGGACCGAGGAGAATGCAGCCACATTTCCCCAAAGGGGGCAGCTACTACTGGGCTCCGGTGAACTTGCCAGGTCCTACTCTCTTTCGCAAACTTTGGCAATTAATTAAAAAAGTATATTAAGGCTCCGGGTGGGCTGTTTAGCATGTAAAGCATGTCCTTAGGCAGTCTGTTTATGACCTCTGGTTTTAGAAACCCTCGGGATGTCACATCATTTGCTAGAGTCACTAAGGAATCATAGACGAGCCCCAAGCCAAGGAGAGTCAGAAGAGCTCATCTCACATTTAAGGCATAGCCTACATTCAAGAAGAAAACTCATCTGTCAACCCTGCAGTGACAACTTGGCAAAGGATGTTCCTCTGTAGTTTATATTCCCGTTTTCTCTGTTTCTCGTAGGGCCCATCCATTAAGTGGAGGATGGCAGGGTCTCCAAGGCTAAGGAAAGCCGATGTCAGTGGAACTCCAGCTGTTGGCAGCCTCTTTAATAGTGACAGATGAGGAATCAGGCAATTGGAATGGATGTGGTTTTCTTTCTCTCTGCATTTCTCGAGTTTTGTTGTTGTTGTTGATTGCCTGTTAGCTTTGCAGCTTTTAGTCTTGGAGACAAGAATAAATAAAAATGAAAGATTTCTGTTGGAGTCCCAGCCAAGGACTCTGGAAATCATAGAATCTGGGATTGTAGAGACCTTCTGGCCCATCCCTTTCGTTTTACAGAGGGGAAACTGAGGCTGTGGGGTGAAGTCATTGTTTCACTGACAGGCGAGGCCTCGAGAGTTCACAAGGAGTTTCCTAGGCTGTGGTGTGCTGAGCTGCATCGAGACTTTAGTTGGAAAGTTGGGTCTCCATCTTGCTACTTGTGTTGGAACAGGAGGACTCTCAGTCTTTCGGGTCAAATCCTGGGAGCACTTGTGTGAGCTGAAGGCAGTTATTATGACATTCCTGAGAGATTGTTAATACATTTTGGGTTTCTAACTGATATTGTGAACTTGACCTCACTAGGCCAATGCTATAAACCAACCCTGCTGGAAAGGGAAGGCAGGGACTTGCACCATTGGTGGGGCTTGAAAGGATATCTCAAACCAGTCTGATCTTCCATCCCAGGATAGCCTTTTCCATCTTTGCCGTCAGCAACTTTCTAGGCATCCAGTCCCCTATCCTCAGACTCAGGGGGCTCCTGATTTGCCCTGGATCATTGACAAGGGTCAATTGACTAGTGTCGTCATTCATGTAGACTGAGCACATTTGGGGAGGGGTCCAATGAGACCACTGTTGCTGGAGGACCCACAGGTTCATCATTGGCCACTGTGGGTGAATGTTGTTATTGATGACCTGAGAAGGACAGTTGGTACATGCTAGAGGGTCTCCAAACATTGACTCAACTCCTGAGAGCTCCCTGGTGCTACCACCTGACCTCCTCGTGCAGGCAGATGCTGAGGAATCTTGTGACACTAACTCTGTTCCTGGTTACATGGTCCCTTCCAGCTTCTCCACACAACCCTCCATGCGCCCTCTGCCCCACCCCCCCAATCTCTTCCTGGTCGATTCTTCCCCCACCCCCACCCCTAGATGCTCTAAAATGGAATGGGGGTAGCCAGCTTTTCATCCTGAAATCTATTATTGATCATAAAGCATTTTTTTCTTTTGCTACTCAAAATAGCCAGGTTCTCACAAAGAAAGCCTTTCCTTTTAAAAGCAGCTGTCTTTGCCAAGGACCTCAGAAATGCATTTTGAAATTCAAGGCTGTGCCAGCACCTTTTCTTTTTCTCTGCATTTTTTCTGTGGCAACCCTCCCTTGAGGGCAGCAAATAGAACAGGAAGTCCTTATTGCCATGTGCACGCTGGGACAGGATAGCAGTGAACGGAACCTCAGGAGAATCTTGCGTAGGTTAATTGAAAACTTTTTACCTTGCTAGGTAGAGAATTTAGATCACCTCCCACCCACCCCTGATGTTTGCCAGGGGTCCACAGAATTAAAGAGAAATTGGGGCCTTGTTACCTTAGGTTAGCCAGATTCTTGCTCAGCTTCCCATTTCAGGTGTTGCTTCGTTGTGATTTGACTATAAATGATTTTACCCCAAAAAAAAGCCATGTGTAGACCTTTTCTATAGGAATAGTGTTCTTGGAAAGCAGCATTGGGTCTTTGCCTTTGTCTCTTCAGAAGTTGTTTTAAGGCTGGTCACTGAGGCATCTCCTACCCAGGGACAGAGAGAATTTGAGGAGGGCCTTCATGGCTAAGAAAAGCAGTGAGAAAAAGAGCATTCAGAAGCCAACAGGGGCCTTAGATGGAATAAATATATTGTCTGGGGTTTTCAAAGACAACGCTTGTTAGTCTCCAGTATATTCTTGAAGGAAACCTTTGCATCTTTAATTGAGGTATGGGATAGAGTTTGAGCAATTATCAGCCTTTCTACTAGGAAAAGAAAATCCTGCATTGAACTCATTATTATTATTTCTTAACTTCTGTTTCCATTACTCCTCCAACTGTAGGTGTTTTCCTGCTTATTAGGTTGTCTCTGATTAGAGGCTGGCACGGGTGAGAGATGCTGACTGTTGCTTGTTGTGCACTGAACAAGTGTTAAAGAATTGCAAGGTCCATTTGGGACTGTGGATTCCCCCATGTGGCTAGTGTTAACACGGACTAGGGCTGAGAACCTCGAATCAGTCCCTGCCTTCCTCAGTCAGCTTCTGGCACCCCAGGTCCTTGGGCCAGGTCTCACCTCCCCTTGGGCTTCCTTCGGTAGGGCCTAGAGTCAGTCATGGGGCCCTTGGTGTTGGGTTCTCTTCCTGGGTGCTCACTGTGCCCTCCTGCAGGGTCTCAGCCTGTGCCCATGTCTGGAATCCTCATACTCTAACTTACTTTTTGCCCAATTCTTTGAGGAGGTTGGATTTGCTCCCTTTGACCCAGCTACTGGCTTGAATCCTGGATGACAAGGGACCAAATGCTGAGAAACTCTATGGCATTAAGTGTTGGCTTTCCTGTGTTACTGCTAGATATCTGTGAGTAGTTTCTTTTGGCTTCAACTTTCCTCTTCTGTCTCATCCGCACAGCAGTGTGGCTCAAAGTCTGAAGTTGGGGCTTTGAAGTCAGACTACCCTAGAATATTTCCTGGTTCTTTCCCTTGATAGCTTTGTGACCTTGGGAGAGTTATTCAATTTTCCTTGGGCTTCATTTTCTCCTTCAGAGGATAAAAACAGTTTCTGTGTGGTAGACATAGTTTCGTTGTTTCTTTCTAACTGAACTCCAGCTTCATCCGGGTCTCCATCCTTCCTCCAGAGACCCTCAGGGAGAGTGAACTTTGCATCCTTGCTTCATGAATGGGCACATGTCCTAGTAATGTTCACAGAGAATTGAGGGGAAATCTGCTGGTGACCAGTTCCCTGACTCTTAAGAGAGAGCCATGAGGAAAGTTACTTTTCCAGCTAGATATTGGATGTGACAACCCAGAGCTGCTGTAGCCATCTTGCTACACTCTGAGGATGCAACCAACACTGAGGATGGAAAAGCATGGACACAGGTAGATACCTAGTACTTGTATGACACGGTTAAAAAGCTGGATCAACCTAGTCTGCCCCTCCACTGCATATCCTCTTACAGAGAGAATAGATTTACTTCCCAGTTAAGTCAGTTGGAGTAAGAGGTGTTATTTCTTTTGGCCAAAAGAACCTTATTTATTTATTTATTTATTTATTTATTTATTTATAGAGAGAGAGAGTGGGGGTGGGACAGAGGGAGAAAGAGAATCTTAAGCAGGTTCCACACTGGGTTCGATCTCACAACCTTGAAATCTGATCTGAGCTGATATCAAGGGTTGGGTGCTTAATCAACTGAGCCACACAGGTACCCCTGGCCAAAAGAATCTTAACTTATAAGTAGAGTTATTGGCAGTGCTAAATGAGAATAAAGCATTTAAAGTACTAAGCGCATAGTTGATGTACATCACCTATTATTGTGAATATTATCTTTATTACAACTCAACTGACTCTCATGGGCCTGCCTTTGGGGGCTAGGCCTACCTGCTCTGACCTTTCCCATTTAATCCTGACATGTGTGTTCATAAATCCCTTGCTGCTGAAATCCCAGGGCATTCCATTCCCAATCTTCCTGAACTAAGATTACCAGAAGAGGGAAGAAGAGCAGTATGTGTCCATTGGAAAGACATGATTCATTCCTTAATTCTGCAGGCACTGGGTAGAATTCATTTTGGGCTTTTGTATGTGTGTATCCTTAGTACTAGTATTCCTTTAGGATTTCTCTACATGATTGTCCATTTCAGCTCATTAATACCTCCATGGACCTGGCTGAATTCTCATTTACCATCTAGTTCCTCCCAGGCTTTCTCTCCTGGTCTGCTCTCAGACAGACATGTTTTGTATTATCCTGGTTCACGGAGCTACCATAGGGGCTCTTAACTTTTTGTCCCCCCATCTGCAGGACTCATCTTCTATCTTTATTTGTTCTGTGCCCTCCCTCCCTTGCCTGTTATCACTAGACACACAGAGCCCTGGGGGATTATCCGTGAAGCGAACAAAGCTGGGGGCATCGTCCACACAGATATGCTGTCATAGAGAACTAAAATGCATATCTCCTTACAATTACCAAACATAAATTAGTTCATCCAATTAAAAATCACAAACACATTGAACATTACCAAAGTGCAGTGTAAATGATGCATTTTCAAATTAACGTATGACTAATGCTTTCTTATGCTCAACCTGTTCACAGCTGGGTTTTGAAAACTAAGTTTATTTCTTATTCCTACTCATCATTACCAATTTATTTGTCCCTCTGTTTGAAAGCCATCAAGTTAGGAAGACTCCAGGTGACCACAATGCTGTGATGTTCAGGTTACCTTTTTTTTTTTTTTTTGGTTTGTTTTGTTTTTCAAAATGAATATAAAATTTGATGGAAGCCTGAGAAGCCAGGAATCGAGAATTGGTGTAGGCTGCAACAGAAAATGAAGAATTTCAGGTGGCAGCTCTCAGAACAGGAGTAATAGTTCAAACCCTATTAGGATTCTATAATTAGGGAGCAGTTATCCCAACCTGAAGAATATTATAATTGGATGATATCAGCTGGGAGATAAGTAAGGAGTTATCCTGGCTGGATTTAAACTTCTTATTTCTTGAGCTAATTCAATGTCTAATTTTAGAGGCGTGAATCTGCAGCGCTCCCACGAGGGGGAAATCCACATCCCCAATTCCTTACGGGGTCTAATAACAATTCCTTCCATGTATATCATCCTTTATGGTTCTCTCACTGACATCACCTCGAAGTCCAATAACACGCTCTCCTGCTAAAGATAGTTACTGCCAGTTGCCTTGTCACAGGGTATGGCCGATGACCTAGAAAAAATGTAAATAATGTTTCTGCCCAGATGTGACAACACCGCACGTCTGATGGTCAGACAGTTAGAGTGTTTCTGCTCTCCTTCTGGGCTCTTTCTCTGCTGCCAGTGATGACGAGGAGTGAAGACGGTGGTGGAGGCATTAAGTAAGCAGCTGACAGGGTCTGACGTCCATAATCTCATTTATGTCTTAAAATCGCCACACTCCCACTCCAGTGCATGAGAATCCCCTGGGAAAGTTGGCAACAAATCCCAATGACCAGGCTATATCCCAGAGCAAGACCTTGGTACGTTCTGAGCTCCCCTGGGGATTCCAGGGCTTACAGAGGCCCCTTTGGCCACCTGCAAGGGGAGGTCCAGTAAGTGTAACCGGCTTACTCAAGAGTAAGTTTTGGAGCTAACATTGGAAAGCAAATCTGTTTGTGTCCAAGGTAATGCTCATTTGCTTCCATGTCTCCACCTCTCAGGAAATTGAAGAGCATGACATAAAGAGCTAATATATTTAAAACATTTGGCACACTATTTATGTTAACTAATTTTACTTTATTTCATTTCATTTCATTTCATTTCATTTCATTTCATTTCATTTCATTTCATTTCATTCCATTTCTTATGTGGCCGATTTTCTAGAAAGGATCCATGGCAAAAGGCAGTCATAGTACTGCTTTGGTTGAAACCCAGTGGTTGTAGGATGCATGTTCCTTGGTCAATGGATATTTCCCATATGCCCCCAGGACCCCAAATGGCACATTTAACGGTGTGGAGGCTTCCCTGGCTCTTGTCACAGCTTTTCCTTGTGGCCACACTCCCAGAAACAGATGCTGAGTTGACAGCCATGATGCTCAGGGCTGAAGAGTAGACACCTTTGCCACTTTTAGCTGGGGCCTGACGATAGTCGAAACGAGCAGCACCCCCCACCTACTCTCCTGATCTGCTGAGCTGCGGTCCTTAGCATTTAGATAAATAAAAGGAATTAGGTTCCTGGGTCTCTGTAGCCAATTTCCTCTTGGCATTTTGAAACCTTCGAAGATTGCCTGATGTGACAGAAAACATTCCAAGTGAGACTGAATTTTAAGGAGGAAATGAAGCAAGTGGCTTGTGTGAGAACGTGAACTTTATATGTCCTTCTGGTTCTTGAATCACCAGGGAGAGGCTATGCCCATTAGGCTGCCTCTTCTTACTAAATTTCACCGGGAATAGAGACTATGGCTGGAGATGAAGGTGGAAGGGTGGCAGAGAGATGGAGGACAGTGGGGAGCCACGGAGGATTAAACTGTCAGAAAGCACCTGCACGGGATGAGCCATGCTGACCACTGGCAGTTGGGAGGCCACAGACTACAGGAGAGGCTTCTTGCTCTCCTAGAGCACCTTTGCAGGTAATCTCAGCAACCACTTCTCCTTGCACCAGCAGTTAGCATTTCTGCCTGACAGCGGAGACAGGAGGAGATCATCGAAGCCGTGGGTCTGCTTTATCACCAAAGCCTTTCACAAGTTCACAGAGCTCCTTTTATTCATTTCTCTTAACAACCAATTTCCAGGAGGCTGTGGTGGTTGTGCTTGGTTGGTGATGAGAGCAGCCCAGATAGGTGTGCTGGAGGAACTGTCAGGTGGGGACTTTCTGTTGGCTGTTTGAAAATGCAAAGCACATCTTGGGGCCAGACAGGAGTTCCAAGAAATAATTGTGCCTCCAGGGAGGTAGCTTCTGACATGGTCTTAGTCTTTGCCTCATTCTGGCAACTGTTTGGAAGAGCATACTGTGCCTTCAGAGTAGGAAATAGTGCAGGTAGCCTCTCTCCAATGAGGGAAATGTAAAAACTTCTCTGAGAGGAAAGTAATCTCATATGCAACCATCACAGTATTGTGATTAAGTGGGAAGCCTCAGGAATCAGACACACTCGCAGTTAAAATCCAGGGGTGTCACCCCTGGGAGTAATTTTGTCTTTCCAGACTTCATTATCTGTATATAAGGTGTGTAAGGTATTAACAAGAGCCATGGTTTTCAAACTTTATTTGCATTAGAATCACCTCGAAGACTGGTGGAATATAGATTGCTAGCCTTCACCCTCAGAGTTTGATTTAGTAGGTCTGGGGTGGAGTTTGATAATTTGCATTTCTTATTAACTCCCTAGTGATGCTGCTGCTGCTGGTCTGGGGATCACATTCATTTATTTTGTGGATTTCTATTAAACCATGTATCCAGCATTTATCTAGACATGGCTCATAGTAGTGAGCAAAACAAAATTCTTGTCCACATAAGGTTTGTATCTAGTTGTAAGAGATGGCAGTAAACAAATAAACAAGTAAATATATAGTAACATAAAGATGTAGCATGATAAGTATGTGGGAGGAAGAAATTTCCCTCTGTCTAAGGTTCTTCCTCTGTCTAAGGTTTTTCCAGTAGAAAAACCCAAAGTTTTATTATGTACACAGGGAGGCCCAATAATGAAATTAAGACCTAAAGAAATGACCAGGGCAGACAGTTTTTATACTTTTTTAGGCAAAGAGAGAATATATCTGTGAGGAATTGGCAGGACAAAGAGAACTTAACTTTGAGAGTTTCAATGAGTAAGAAATCTAAGCAGAACTTGGGCTGAAGCAGTAAATTAGTAAAAAGTTACAAGGATTGTTTATAAGGCCTTCTCAGCTCTCAATTTCCTATCTCTGATCCTAAGGATCTCTTTGCTTCCTGGTACAGGAAGAATGCTTTTCGCATGACAGATTTATTTCTTGCTTTCTGGAGACAAAAGTGCTGGGGGCGGTTAGAGTGTTCTTTTTGCATTGGCTGTTTCTTAAGTACCTTTTATATAAAATAATCAATATGCCAAAGTGGCACATTTTGAAGGAGCTCACCCTTGGCCTCGACAAGTAACATTAAAAAATTAAGACAGGATAAGGGCTACTGTGATGAGGTTATAATGGGACTATCATTCTACATATAATGGTCAAGGTAGAATTTACCAATATACTGACATTTGAGCACCAACCTGAAAGAATGACTCATCTTTGTTGATATCAGGAGAGAGTATTTTAGGCAAGCAAAACAGCAAGTCCAAAAGGTCCTGAGGCAGGAGTGTGGTATATATGTTTAAAAAACAATGAAATGACCACTATGGCTTGATGAGGAGTAATCATAGAAGAGAATGGGAGGTGTGAGGTCTCCAGGACATTAAAATGGGAAGCCAGTGGAGAGTTTGATTAGAGGGGGTACCTGACCTGACTTCCATCATAAAAGATCTACTCTGGCTGCTGTGCTGAGGATGGATTGCAGTCCAGTGAGGATGGAGGTATAGAGATTAGGCCAGAGGCTATTGCAATAACCTGGGTGATACATAATGGTAGCTTGAACCAAAGTTGGGAGGAGTGGTTGAAATTCTGAATAACTTATGTAGGTAGAGCTAACAAGATTTACCAATGGATTTAATGAGTCAAAACTTACTCCAGGTTTGGCTTGGATATCCGGAAAAATGAGGTTCTGTTGGCACAGACAAAGAAGACAGGGAGAAGTAAGGTGTGCAGGAAAGGGTTAACCCAGCAAGTCTGAGTTGCTCAAACCCTGCACACTGCAGAGAAGCTAGTCTTCAGGACTGGTCTTTGGCCAGCTCCTTCGAGATAACCTCTGAGCCCCTGGGATATTCTGCCTGATAGCCCTTTTGTATGTCTAAAAGTTTGGTTGGACCAGCTATACCAATGTGACCAAAATAGACCAAAAATAGAGATAAGATTATCCTAATACTATTATCACAGTGCATGACTGTTTACTCTCAGGGACTGGAGGCTGAGTAACTGAGGTCAGTCATGTGGTCACTGAATGTTTACATGTTTAACACCCCCCCTCCAAAATCTTCAAATACCGAAAGTTGGGTGAGCTTCCTTGGTTGGCAATACTGTGTATGTGTTGTCATTCATCAATTCCCCCATCCTGAGTGAACTAATTGTGCCCCCATAGGACTCCATTGGGAGGGATTCCTCAAAGCTTACATATGGTTTCTTCTGAACTACATCCCACGTACCTTTCCTCACTTGCTGATTTTAATCTGTATCCTTCCACTGTAATAAACTATAACTGTGAGTATAACAGCTCTTCCAATTCCTGTGAATCCGTATAGTGAATCCTTAAGCCTGAGGGTGGTCTTAGGGACCCGTATCACACAGTACACGAGGGAAAACTGAGAATTTGGTTTGGGATATGTGAAGTCTGAGGTACTTACTATAGATCCAAATAGAGATGTCTGCTAAATAGTTGGATATATGAGTCTGGGGTTCAGGGGAAAGATTTGGCCTGAAGATGTAAGTGTGAGAGATGACTGTAGTGCAAAATCTATTGTTCTCTATAGTCCTTAGTGTTTTTATTTTTCATACGATTGGCTTGCGCTAGAATGTAGCAGCTAAGACTCCTTCTAGAGGTAATATTTAGGATTTCAAGTTCTCTTTCTACCTTAAAGTGATTGCTTTTAGCTTTGTATTTAGGAGCATGTTTCCAGGAGGGTAAAGTGAAAAGTATGGTCGATGGGAAGAAGGGGAGTGAATGCATCTAGGACGGGAATGAACAGAGGACAACCAGACTTATTTCAAGCTCATTGCTGTCCAGCCTTCTGTCTTCTGGCCACTTCTGGTCAGTGTTCTGGCTGCCTTCTGATCTATCTAGGCCTTTGCTGAGGGATAACAGGAGTGGTAGGAGGGCTAATCCTATTACCACTTGAACCAGTGATAATGAACAGCAAACACACAGGGGGGATTGCACTGTCTGGGACCCTCCTCTGTTGTGGTTTAGCATTTGTGAACAAAGGACCATTTTTATGAAGTGGTTAGAAATCCATCATGTGGGTGAACACGTTCCCGGTTATTGCCTACAGACCTCCAATATAGACAGTATAATAAGATAAACTCAGTGAGGACAATTGAGTGCGTAGATAGGTGAGCTATTAAGATCATTAAGTATAGACACTTAGCAACTGAGTTTTAAGCCTGGGGCTTCTATTCGTGCTTATGGTGACCCAGTGTTGTGGCTCTTCTGGGACTGAGGGGTTTCTCATGATGTGGGACTTTCAGTGCTAAGACCAGGAAAATCTCAAACAAATGAGGATAAGTTGGTCACCCTCATTGACCCTGAGAAACATATTTCAATTTTGTCTCCTTTTCTGTAAAATAGAAATAATTGTACCTACTTCACAGGGTGGATTATTCATCAGGTAGTTATGAGGATTTCATGAGGTAATGTGTTCAACAGAAATAGCATAGAGGGGCTGCCCAATAAACATTTGTACTCTCCCTTTGTGGTGTGGTAAGAATGGGTTTTGTCACTGTCCAGGGCTCTATTAAAGATTGGCTGGAATGTTAAATAAGCAGCCCTAAGAACATCTTATTTTATATTGCACCTAGCTGCTTAAAAGGAAACCCTTTCACATTTTTTATCATACTTAATGCCAATAAATGTCCTGCATTTTGCAGACAGGAAACTCTGATACACTTTAGGATTGTAAGAGGATAAGCAAGGGCTCTAACATTAAATACCGTGGTTTCAAGCCCAGGATATAGGTATTTATGGATACCTAGGAATTAAAATGATAATTTGTTAAGTGACACATTGTATGGATATAATAACCACACACACACACACACACACACACACACACACATACACAAAATGAGGAATAGATTATATTTCAATGGAAGGCTTTTATCATCTATCTCCAACCCACAAAATATCTCCTCAGGTACTGTGAAAAATAGAAGAGGTGCTGGCATGTGTTAGTGAATTCTATCTTTCCTGAGACCGGACCTAACTTAGGTCCCCAACACTAACCCTGATAAGGCCATTTTCTATAAAAGGCCTATGGTACTCTAACAGACTCATCTTGTTGTTCCAGAATGGAAGCCTCTTTTATGTGGTCCTTCCAAAAGTTGAAAATGACTTTGTAAATTACCTACTGAAAATAGTGATACTACACAGAGCAGCACAATTATATCAGGAGCTGACACACTTTCTCTTAAAGGGTCAGATAGTACATGTTTTAGGCTTTGTGGGCCATAGGGTCTCTTTGACAACTACTCGATTCTGCTGTTGTAGCAGGAGAGCAGCCACAGACCATGCTGAAACAAATGGACACAGTTGTGTTCCAACAAAAGTTTATTTACAAAAACAAGTGACTGCCATGGGCCTTCGTTAACTGATCCCTGCTTTATATTACCCAATCCTTTATAAAGATTTATATATTTGAGAAAGAGAGAGAGAGAGCACGTGTGTAGAGTGGGGGGAGGGGCAAAGGGAGAGGGAGAGAGAGAATCTCAAGCAGAGTCTGCACTGTGGGACTCAGTCTCACAACCCTGAGATCATGACTTGAACCAAAACCAAGAGTTAGATGTTTAACTGACTGAGCCACCCAGGGCTCCTATATATATTACCCAATCCTTTAAAACACATTTAAAACATATTTCATAAATTATAAAAAGTATTCTTTCACTTAAAAATAGTGACTAACCCTATATAGTTATGACTTGAAGTAGTTTGCTTTTTCTCCATGTTGGTTTCTGAGCCCTTTGTCTTTGTCTGTGGTTGTGGCAGCCTTCTGGAGAGTCTAAGGCATCAAAATAATTTTCCCCACACTATGACTTGTCCCTACTACCCTAACACACCCACCTCCATACCTGCCTCTTAGAGAATCTACATTGCCTGAAGTTCCAGAAGGGCAGCTCTAAAACTTATGAGGCCACAGTGAACAGCCTAGGGGAGAGTATCGAACCAAGATGGGCCATGAAGATTATCTTTATGGAGACTTTGGAAAAGGATGAATAAAGTCAGTTATTTCTGAGAGTTGATTTTGAATGTCAGGCTGACACAAAGACTCTGTCATCTTAGGATGTTCATGAGTGAGCACAGATGTTCTTCTGCAGAAGAGAAGAGAAGAATGAAGCACATAGGCAATGCGAACCTGGAGCTAAAGATAGTGAGGGCACAAGAAAAGCGACAAGGAGAGACTAACGATCTGGGGACGGTCCAGTTCCCAAGAGTCCAGCTGCACTTTTTTGCAATTGATTCCATGAGATTCTTATGGAGCCTTATAAAAATTCCATTTTCATGAATTTCTTTAAATGGGTTTCTGTACCTTGTATCTTTACAACTCCTCCCTAAGACACTGTCAAACTCCTTTTTTTCTTTCTTGTTTCTTCTCTGCTTTAAAAGGTCCCTATGACTTGCTGCCTGCTGGGACATCTGACGTTTATATGATCTTCATGGAGATTTAGAATAAAGTTAGAGAAAAAGGAAATCTTTTTGACAAAATGTAGCACTGTCATTGTCTCAACAAAGAAGCGTGGAGTTCTGGAAAGATCATTAACTTTGGAGTGAGACACATCTGGCTTTGAGTCCTGGCTCTACTACGTACTAACTCTGTGATTATGGGCCAATTATTTAACTTTCTGGAGTCTAAATTTCATTACCTGTAAAATGGAGATATTAGTATCTCTCTCCTAAGATTGGGAAGAGATAAAATGAAATAAGGTAGCTAGAGACCATGGCACAATACTACATAGCGTTGGGGCTCAATGCAAAGTAGATCTATAAACAACACACATCATTTTTATTAGAGAATCAAAGTGAGGGGTCGGGAGGCTTTCCTGGCAGAGGAATCATAGCAGATACCAGGTGGCAAGGGAGGGGGAAGCAAACCTTCTTTAGGTCTGAGAGAGGGTTGGAACGCCGGTTTGTTTGGTGTTGTCAGGGAACATCTGTTTAGTAAAGTCTCAAGAGTTGAGGTAAAGTCAGGTGTCACAGATTCATAATATTCTGGCTGAGGAGCTTTGAATATATGCTGCAAAGTAGAAACCTCCCTCTTAGTGCTCTCTGTATGCTCACTCTCCCTGCCTTCCTGGTACATGTGAAATTAGAGCTCTCTGTGACTTTGCTCTCCTGTCTTCCTAGAATTTTCTCTTCTGTGCACTTGATTATGTTTTTCCTTTCATTTTAATTTAATCCCCATATTTTCCTCCAGTATCGTTAACCCTGAAGGCCTGTTCCAAATGGCTCATTCGGTTTCTTCAATTGTAGTTTCTCTCTCCTGCTTCTAATTTCCTGCAGTTCTTTATTCATGTTTCTTGCACACCACTCAACACTGTCCGTCCTGCTTATCAACAGACATTGTAAACTCTTAAAAGTTCCCAACGCTTTGTCCCATTCCGCTAAAGAGACTTTGACTTTGCCCGTCTACATTTCCCAATTCCTGATAGGATTCTGTCATTGATGGACTATATGTTGGGCCTTAGTAATGTAGAATTTGGAGGTTGGGAAGGGACAAGTGGCCACCCTGTTGGTTTCCTATACAACACCAGTTCATTGTTCTTTGCTAACATAGCCCAATTTTGGTCAGGTATCAGGCATGTAGCTAACCAATTAGTTAAGAGGGCAGGGGCCCCTTTCCAATCTTAGGGGATGAATCAGTTAGCTCTATCTAGTCATGGTGTTCTCAACTCCTTTGCTAATGACTGAGGGGTATGACCCAGTTCTGGCCAGTGAGAAATAAAGGGAAGTTTGCTGAGGGGTTCTAGAGAAAATTTTACTTCCTGATAAAAGAGACATATATGAGAAATCCTTTCATTTTTTTCTTCTGGACCATTTGGGTGAGAGTGTGATGCTTGCAGCAGCAGATATCTTGCAGCTGTGGTGGGAGATTTTGCCAACACACTGGACAGAGCAGAGAAGAAGAGAGAAAGTAGGAAGAGCCCGAGTCCTTGATGTTATCACTGAGATGCCAACTCAAACCTATTTCTTTTCCTTCTATCTGTTTTCTTCTCTTTCATATAGTAAAATAATTTATTAGGGTAGTTGAAGTTTCTATAAAAAAATCAAACCCCCTAAATTCAACAACTTAAGGCAATTTATTTATTGCTCATATAATGATATTCAAGCCAGTGGGGATAATTATTTTCCTTATAGTCATTCAGGGACCCAGGTTTCTTCCATCTTGTTGCTCTGCCTTCTCCTTTGTATTAAGCCACTGGAAAGAGAAAGGGCATGGGAAAAATGTACGTTAAGGAGGTTTTATGAGCCCAGAGTCAGGGATAACAGTTATGATATTACCAGAGGAGGTTAATAAAGACCTCAGTTGAAATCTTTAGAAATAACCTCCCCTGTTTGAACTGGCTTTGGACATATGGACAGAGGGCGATGAACCAGGCTTCCAAAGTAGAATATAGATAATCATTGTTATTCTAGCATGGTCTACGGGGGGATCCTGGCTCATAATTATGTCTGTATTCTTTCACATGGAGCAAGGAGATCTGAATAAGTGTCCTTATCTCCTAAAGTTATCTTGTCCACTCTCCTCCTGTGATAGAACTTCTATTAAAAAATATTGAAGTTTTTAAAAAAAATTCTACAGAGGACCATTCTTTCTCACCTTTGAAGCTTTTGCATACACGTCTTCCTTTGCCTGAAATATTCTCCCCATTCTCCATTTTCACTCATGTCCCTCTTCCCCCCAAAACACTCCTTTTAATCTGAAATTCCTTCAGGAGTAGAATGTCACTTCCTCAAGAAAGCCTACTCTGCTCTCCCTGCGCTGGGTTAGGTCCCCCTTCTGCAGGTCCTTGCAGCACCTTACTCTCCCTACTGTGGTTCCTGTCACATTGAATGGCAAGTGCCTGGTGACCTTTGCCTCCCTAACGATATTACCTGTTCCTTGAGGACAGGGGTGCATCCTTCCTACTCACAGTCTAGCGCAGAGCTGACACCCAGTGGATACACTGAAAGACTCGTTCATCGACTGATTGAATGAACGAGAGGTGGCTATGGGCCTGAGGTTGCGGCAGAGTGCATTGGGGCAGAGGTTACCTCTCAGAGCTTCGAAAGAGAGAAGAGCATGATTGCAACCCCGTGCTGAATGTGGGCAGTATAACCTGAGTAGTTGAAATCAGGCTTCTGGTTCAGAGCCCATGCTGGGCTTCAGCAGGATTTGCTATGGAGGTGAAAACAGGAAGACCCAAATACTCAAGAGTGAGTAAGACAAAGGGAAGTTTAAATGGTTGTCATTAGGTCTGCCTGTTATATACACAACAGCCACAATGAGCTAATTAGGAAGCTAACAAGCCCCTGATTTGAGCTAATATCTGGCTTGATTGCATCCCATCATCATTATTGTGGATGAGAGGTGAATTTAAATGAAAGTTTCCAAGTCAAGATGACATAATGAACTGATGACTGTGGAGATTTGATTGGAGCACATCTATCCTTCTTCCAAACACACATTAACCTTCTCCCAGGAGAAAACAGAGTTTCTGGAGGCCTAAGGAAACAAAGCAGGGCTTGGCCCCCACATTGGGGGTGATCAGGAATCCTGGGTGGTAGAATGGTCTGGCAGATGATGCTGCCATATTTAGAGTGCTGAAGGAAAATCCTCCACAGACAATTTACTGATCTACTAGGCTTTTATTCAGCAATTCATGAGTCGGGCAGCATCCAACCTAGCAGATAAGAAAGGAGCTCCGAAGGCCTAAGCAAGGTGATAGACCACAGAGGGCAAGGACAAGAAAGTTAGACTGTGCATTTGCTGATTGGTTAAAGCGGGGTTGCTTTCTTTACAAGGAGCAAAGGGAAGTCTTGCAGCTGGGTGAGGTACCTTGTGCCAGCAGGCAAGCACCTATTGGATGAAATAGGCCCTCCTTTTCTGGGATATCTGAGCCTAGAAATTTGTTGTTTAGTTTGAGGATGTTTGGAACTTAGCATGAGTGACTCCATCTTGGGCTTAATCTGATTACTTTAACAAGAGTGAAGCGCCTATTAATCAAAAGGTTTCCTGCAAAATGGACTGAGTATATAGTGTGTAATCTGAGAATAAACCCCCATTTTTTTAAATCTCTGTATCTATCTTTGAGGGCTGGACACCCCGGTGCATGGCACAGTCTCCGACAGAGAAGGTACTCGGTATGAATTTGTTGAAAGAATGAGTGAATGGGTGACTGAGTAGAGTCCTATATGTTGAGTGGGCATTGGGGGATAAGGAGGAGGACATGAGCCTTTCTTGCATACCTAAGTACCATGTGACATCATATAAAAATGCATCTTCTTTTTACAACAACTCTGCAAAATTGGTGAGATGTCCTGTTTTTCCCACGAGTAGTTTCACCTTTTATCAACTGTCTAACCTTAAGTAAGGTAACTGAATCTCCTTGGCCCTCATTGTCAGTAGAATGGGACTAAAAATACATATTTTATAAGGATGTTATGAGAACTGAGTAAAGCATAAGGTATATAAAGTACTTGGCAAATAGTGCACATTCCGTGTTCAGCTTCATTCCCTCAGTAGGTATTTCTGGGGTAACCGAATAGCAGATTTGAAGACATTGGCGTACAAGTGTTCTTTGGCAGTTCCTAATTGTGCTGACATAGTCATGCAACTTTTTGTTCAGGTTTTGTGAAAAGGTGATCATCCAAAATATTCCCTGCGTCCAAGGTCTAGGATATTCCACATAGAAGAGTTCAGTGCTCTGGAGCATCAGGAATGTGAACGCCAGCCATGGCAGCTACCAGGCTGTAACCCAGCCCGAAGGAGAGAAACTTCCAGGGGAAGGTGGCACCAACCGTCACGGTCACTCTCTTTCTCCGTGGTGATGCCTCGTCATCCAGCCCTGTCTGGCCAGAGGCTGCTCTCTGGGGAAGAGCCCCACACTCCCAGGAGGAATGTGAGGCATCTGTTACTTCATCCTGATTCACAGCATGAAAGGGAGACCTATGAGGATGTCTTTTTGTGGCACTTTGTTTGCCTCCAGGAGGATTGTTGGAAATTTTACTCCATCCTTGTAATGTGTCTGGTGGGGGAAGACAGCATCGGTTTTCTCCTTCTGAGAATCTTCTTTATCGCCTGACATATTTCTTTGTAGCGTCTTGAAATTGCAAAATTGGGAATGACAAAACATGCACAAATGAATCATGGGTAAGAGTGATGGTTCAAAAATGACAAAATGCGCTGTAGGTGGGATGCAGTTTAAAATGGAACATTAACAGGAACAAGGCTTTCCTCTCCCTTTGCTTTCTTCCCTCCACCCCACTTTCCAACCCTGATCTAGGAATAGAGGCAAAAGACAATGCAGGGAGTACGTGTACTCCACTCATGCAGGCCATGCGAGGGATCAGATCATACAATCACACAATTGGGAGGAGAGCAAAGAAAGCAAGGATGAAGCCAGGGATGAAGGCTACGATGAATATATATACATAGTATTGAATTTTATACATGGATTGTATTGCTGAAGCTTGGATTGCATTATCCTCTCTCTCTCTTTTTAAAGATTTTATTTATTAATTTGAGAGCGAAAGAGAGAGTGAGAGAGAGCATGAGTGTGGAGTGAGTGAGGGGCAGAGGAAGAAGCAGACTCCCTGCTGAGCAGGGAGCCCAATGTGGGGCTCGATCCCAGGACTCCGTGATCATGACCTGAGCCGAAGACAGATGCTTAATCGACTGAGCCACCCAGATGCCCCACATTATCCTCTCGTTTAGTGTGTAATCAAGAATTTAAGGAGAAGACAAAATAAGAGGAGAACAAAATATGGAAAATGGCACACTTTTGCTTTTTAGTTATGGAACAAGTCTGGCGAAGGCTGACATTCTAAGGAAGGCGTGAACGATCACACGCATCACCAGCATGGTGGGTGTGTCAGCTACTTGTTGTTATGTACCAAACCACCCCAAACTCTGGGGCTTCAAGCAGCAAGCATTTATTCTTCTTCACATGTCTGTTGGTCAGCTGGTCAAGCCAGCTTGGTGGCAGCTCTGTTGCAAGGTGTGGATGTCGCTGGGCTTAGCTTCTCGCTGCATACTGGGCGCAGGTCTCCTTTGTGTCTAGCCATCCTGGGGTCTGAGATAAGAAGGCAGAAGTGACCTGGGGAAACTCTCATGTTAATGGCAGAAGTGCAAGAAGGAAAAAGGAAACAGGTGATGCCTTTTAAGGCCTAGGCTTGGAATTGGCACATTGCCACTCCTGTCCACGTCCATGCTTGGCCATTCTCTTGGCCAAGACCAACATGAAGAGAGGGAGAGAAAGTAGGGAGAACGCCTCTGGGAGGAAGAACTATTCATTTACCTGGCAAAGGATGTGGATACGCTGGTGGGTAAAGAAATGGTGCCACTAATTCGATCTGTCCCAGTTAAGCCTGTTCTACGCTTTTCGTCTTCTGCTTTGGGAAGTGTCAAAGTAGGAAGACTGGACAGAATTGCTTGCCCCATGGGGGCAAGAACTCCAGTTATATTCCTTTTGGCTGACTTAACATGAAGAATAAATTACTTCAAAAAAGGGCAACCCACCACAAGAAAGAAATGATAATTACGTCACATGCTAGAGGTGCTATCCTATTACAATACATAAATGTATCAAACCAACATGTTGTATACCTGAAATTGACACAATATTATAGGTCAGATATATTTCAATTAAAAAAAGAAAGGGTAATGTATGAATGCCTTCTATCCTGGAGGGTCACGGGATAGACAAGTTGAAGTGCCCGTTTAGGTTACTCGGTTTATATTGGCTCACTAAGGAGTCACTATTGATCAGAAGTATACGACAAAGTTTGATAGCTTCTGTAAGAGGACTGACAAAATGCAGCCCAAGGCTCCCACAACAGAGCTGTTCCAGAAAAGTTGGTAACAAAGTGCATTTGCCTTTAGTGGATTCTATTTCCCATTTTATGAATATTATCTCTATAGTGAGGGTAAAATCCTCTCAACCCCTTGCCTTGATTATATTCATTGATAATTTATTTTTGAAAGTATCTTTGTGATTACTTTCTCTGTTTGTCTGGGGATTGGAATGTCAGTGTGTTTTACCTGGTAGAAGTTGTAGATTCCTGAAGCAGCTTCTTCTCTGACACTTGGCTGTCTCAAGGGTCTCATCTCTGGCAGGGACTGACAGTCTGTCTCCTTTTTTCTGCCCCAAGATGATTGCCTCTGGTCTGTTCCAATTAAAAGATGGCCTTGAATTTAAGGTAACCTTTCTATATTATTTTCCATTTCTATTCTTTGCCCTTCATTGTTTTGTAATGGGTGCTTCTTATTTTAAAAGAAAATACAGATAAAGGCAACCACAGAAAACAAATGGACAAATTGGTGAAATATTATAAAGTGAACACCCGTGGAATCACCGGCCAGGTCAACAAAGACAGTGTTGCTGACACCCCAGGAAGCTTCCAGGTGCTTCTCCCAACTGCAGGCCCTCCCTCTTTTCAAAAGTAAGCACCGTCTTAACTCCTGAATAATAATTTTCTTTCATTTATTGATGGTTTCATCTCTCGAAGGTTTATTCTTTAATATAACAGTTTAAACTTGCCCAAGTTTAATAACTTAAACATTAAAAAAAAAAATCTCCTTTTAAATCTATGGATTCCTCTTTTATCCTTTTCTTTTCCTTACATTTTATCTGCTAACTGACCTAGGCCATTTGACCTGTAGAGTTTTGCACATTCTGGGTTTTACGGATTGTAAAATGATGGTGGAGTTCAGTTATGTCCCTCTGTATCTCCCGTAAATTTACAATAAAATGAAGTTTTATCAGATTCAGCTTCATTCCCTTTGGCCAGAGTCTAGGTAATGTGTTCTTTTATCAGGAGGGACATGGTTACCTATCTTAGCAGGAGTTGATGCTTCGATCCATTAACTACTTGGGGGTGGCAAAATAGTGATATTCTAAGTCTAGCATTTTATCTGCATGTATGATCTAGAATCATTTTATTAAGAGATATTTCCCTTCATCTACTGTTTGGTCGCTCAGTGGTACAGTTCACATGAGAAAGGCAACTTTATTTAGTTGCCAGTTTTTAATGAATTTGCTTTCTGTAATCCTTTGAAAGTAACCAATTTTTATATCATTATTAACTCACGGTTTGATGCGTCTGAGGAGTTTGCAATTTTTATCTTTACCGAAGCTCAGTCTGTACCCAGTTTGGCCATTGGGAGCTTCTTCAGTTTGGCTCACAAATGCATTTCCACATGAGCCCATTGGTCTTTGATATCTTCTTTACTATATGGTAGGAGTTTCTAGGCTCCTCTCGTACATTTCTTGGTCTGGTCAACAACCTGGGTGCCAGGGATAGTCCTTGCCACCAGACTCATCATTCTTTTCTTTGTTTTTCTTTGTTTTCCTGGCTGTATTTGAGGGAGACCTTGCCACTTAGTTTTGTTGTAGGTGTTGTTTGTGGCTTTTGCTATCTAGGTGCTCTGTTTTTATGTTGGACTTTGGGAAGAAACAAAAGCTTTGCTGCTTTTATTATGGCTATATTTACATCTGATCTTACTATTTGCAATAGAGATATATTAAATAATATGAAAATATAGTCTGTCATATTAACCAAGGAATGTAAGAAGAAATATGCAGAGAAAAGCTCTTTTCATTTTCAAATGTGTATTTTTTGGTTTTGTAATGACCTTACCTTAAATAAGATATTTGGGATTACCAGTATTATACAGTTAATGATTACCTGTATTATACAGTTAATGTTTTTTTGTTTTGTTTTGTTTTTTAGAGTGGGAGAGAGGGAGAGTGGGGAGAGGCAAAGGGAGAGGGAGAGAGAATCTTAAGCAGACTCCATGCCCAGTGTGGAGCCCCCATGGGGCTCAATCTCACAACCCTGAGATCAGGACCTGAGCCAAAATCAAGAGTCAGATGCTTAACCGACTGAGCCACCCAGGTGCCCCTACAGTTAATATTCTTAAATTTCATTCTCTATTTATCCTTTTGTTTCTATTGTCAGAAATGAACTAAAGACAAATACTGTATGATCTCACTTACATGCGGAATCTAAAAAAATAAATAAAACAAAAAAGAAACTCATAGAAAAAGAGATCAGACTCGTGATGAGCAGAAATGGAGGGTAGGGGGAGAGGAAACTGGAGAAAGGTGGTCAACAGGTACAAATTTCCAGTTATAAGATAAATAAGTACTAGGGATATAAGGTACAACATGTTGACTATAGTGAACATTGCTGCATGGTATATAGGAAGGTTATAAAGAGAGTAAATCGTATGAGTTCTTATCACAAGAAGAATTTTTTTGCTTTTTATTGTATCCATATGAGATGGTTGTTAACTGAATCTATTGTAATAATCATTTCACAATATATGTAAATCAAGCCATCATGCTGTATGCCCTATACTTACACTGTGATGTATGTTAATTATTTCTTAATAAAAATGTTTTAAAAATGAATGAAAGAACAATAGTTTATAACAAGTGCCACCATTAATCTTTTGGTTATCCTACTTTGAATATTCCTTTAACTTAAAGATTTCAATAACATTAAATGACTTAGTTTAGTATTTGAATAATTCTTCAACCTGGATATTATTTTCTGCAGTCTCAGAAGAGTGCCTCACAAGTATCTTTTGATCTTACTTTGGGCTTCCCCTTGCCACATCTGACCTAATAAGCTGCTTCAAGAAACCTCCATTGCCAATGCAGCAAAATGAGGATGGCAATGGCTCTGGATGCTTCTACTACCTCTGGTCCTTGGGATGCTAAAGATGGTGTTTTATTCCATAAAGAGGCATGTAAATGAACCTTCTTTCTAAAGGTGTTCCACATCAGTTGGACCCCAAGGAACTTTTCTTTGGACTCTGGAATATCAAAAGTCTTCTTTGATCCACTTCCCTTTTAATGACTTCTCTCACCAAAGGGACTCTAAAATCAATGAAAAGAAATTAGTGGGGAACAGACTTCTATTAATCCATCTCATGTATCATTTTTTTTCTTCTTCAAATTCTTCTTCTTCTCTCATAGTTTCCTCTATCTTCTCCCAGTTACATAAAAAAAAAGTTTTCATGCATGCAAATGGGAGATAATTGGATACAGAAACTGGGAAAGAGAGGGGGTATTCCTTGCATTAATAGTAGCCATCCTGCAAGATCCATTATATTTAGAGTGAGTACTATATAGGTCCAAAAAGGTGCTGTAATCTTTAGTTTTAATGTACTACACTAGCTAAAGTTTTTGTCTGGCCAGCTTGCTTTTCTAATATCCTTTTGGTTCATTTGAATAATCCCTCTCGCATGCCATGTGGTCCTATTGGTGTCATAATAGCAAAACCCCCTACCACCCTTTGCAAGAGTGAGAACATGATCAGGACTGGCTAATAAGATTATTCTTTTGTCTTAGTTATAGTGATTGATACAAGCATAAGCAAGTGACCCAAACAGAGTTGGGTTAATGTATACACTTTGGAAGAAGGGGTGTTGGGTTTGGAGAATGTTAGTTTGGAGCTCCTGGCAGCCCTCTTGCCTGCTACATGGAAGGAGGCTGTGTAAAGAATAAAGCCACATAGAGAGAAGCAGGGCTGATAAGATGGAGAGAGATAAAAAGCCCAGACCTAAAACTAGACACATCTCTATTTCTTCTAGTTAATGAATCAAAAATGAAGGCTCAAGATGCTTCCAACTTGAATTTTCAGGGGCAGCCTCATGAAGTTGGCTTTTCCCTGTGGGAGTTTTAGATGAACCTGTTTTGGGAGAAAGGAGAGAGAAAGGATAAAACTAAAAATAGAGTGATCTGGAGAGAAAAAAGAGTCATTGGAGTGGGAGTGAGAATGAAGAATCTACCTCTTATAGTGCAAAGAATAGAATGGAAGGGATTCTAGGATAGGAAGCTGAAAATCTTGCTATCATAGATTGTGTCCCAATTATTTACCCCAACCTTTATTCATGTCCTCTGCCATGTGACTTTGCAGTTCCCTCAGATCTATAAGAATACACCATTGTTGTTCTAAAGCATGAATTTTTGGGGTTGTTTGTTTCATAACTCTATTATGGCCATGGTTAACAGATACACCTGCCAACAAATGACCTGATATTTAGTGACTTTGGATACTTGCAAACCTTATGGAGAAAAGGTAGGGGACTTGGAAATCCTGTGCAGAATGGGGCATAAAGGGAAAACCTGACTTTCTGCTTCAGGTAAAACTCAGTTGAATTAGCCGGGAGTTTCACTACAGTTAAGCAGAAATGGAGAAATTGGATAAAACCCAGTAGATGGAAAGAGAGAGGATGTTGCTATGATTTATAAAAATACTGATTATATCCTATTCATTTGATTTTGTCTATTGGAGAACCCCAGGATGTGAGACTTGTTTTTTTGTTTGTTGTTACCCCTTACCTAGATAAGTGTAAAATTAGCTCCCTAGATACTGTCGGTCACCAGCTTTCTTTCGCTCTTGTAGATACTCTGGCTCCATCCATCCATCCACTTGTTTCTGTTGTTAATGTCAGTCTATGTCACCAAAGCATAAAATTCTTAGGGACCTCTAAATGATGGACCACACAGAAATGCAACATTTTATTATTCCATAAATGGAAAAGCCAAGTACTTTTTCAGAGTGATTAAATTCAGCAACTAACCCATTATTGAGGTAATTACTTTTTAATTTGCTGCAATGTTAGAGCACAGCTGGCTGTGACACTGGGAAAAATGGACTTCTTGTGGGTTTTAGAGGCAGAGGGATTAAACCAAGTATGACAACAGCAAAATGTTCTGTTTAGTCAATATAAAGGCCTGAAGGTACTTGATGTTCTTCTTTTCAGAAGAATAAGTAGGATAAGCTAGCTTTTCATGTGCTAAGTGTATGTCGAGTAGCTGTGGGCCTTGGCACTTCCCTTAGCTTCTAATCATAATCAGATAATGGGTTTCCCTTCAATATTCATGGCAAATCATAAGGTGTGATCTTGAAAGAGTCACTTTCCTTCTCTGAGTTCAGTATTCTTACCTGTAAAAGGAGGTTTTTATATAAAATTATCTCTAAGGTCACCTTCTGTACTAAAACTGTATAATAGTCAAAAGACAGGTTAGGGAAGTAGGACTTAAAATACACGAACAAGGACCAAGGAACCAATTGGAGCCTTCATGGAGTTGAAAGATGGTAGTTAGAACTTCCAGTTAGCACTCTTTCAGGCAAGGAGGTGTCTAAAACTAGCAGGCCACATTTCCCAAACCCTGGTTGCCTGCACATTTAAGGTATTTTTAAGGCTCACACCCCTGAAAGGGAGATGTTAGGAGTTGGGAGGAAAGGCAGGATAGAGGAGGCTGAAGCTTCAAAGAAGTAAACTGAAGACAGGGAATCTCTATGGCCAGTGGACTTTTGGACTGTTGTCTTTGATTGCCTTGTCTTGGCTGTCTTGGCTGATTTGGGACATAACATGGAAGATACAGCCCCTGCCTAGATTTAAATGGACCTACTCTGTAACCTATCAACTGTGTCACTTTAAGCCAAATACATATCTCTGAGCTTTGTTTTTTTTATATCTATAAAGTTGAAAAATAATATCTACATTGCAATGTCATGAATTTTATTTTTGTTTATTTATTTTAAAGATTTTATTTAGTTATTTGAGAGAGAGAGACAGCACGCACACAAGCAAAGGGGTAGGGGCAGAAGGAGAGGGAGAGGGACAAGCAGACTCCCACTGAGTGGGGAGCCTCACATGGGGCTCAATCCCAGGACCCCGAGATCATGACCTGAGCCTAAGTCAGACGCTTAACCGACTGAGCCACCCAAGCGCCCCACAGTGTTACGATTTTTAGTTGAAACAATGTACATAGCAAGGAAATCTCAGCTTAAACCTAGAGTGGGTCGGCTGTGGGGCTCGGCATCTGACAAATTTATAGATTCTCCCTAAAAAAGTAGATTTTTAGGGGCCCTAAGGTAGCTTCTAGACAAAAATTTATCTTATGCTAAGAAGGAGCCAGGCCTAATGAGCTTGATCATTTGTATCAGTTAGAGATCAAGCAGAAGAAAAAAACCTACTCTAAATTCTATAGGATTAGACCTTAAACAGTCCTGGAGCCTATTAAGTGTCCATGGAAGGCTGGTGCCTTTGCGTCTGGTCTTAGACAGACAGCTGGGAAGGGAAGATCGAATGTAGTGGCGGAGACCAAGGGCAGAATGAAACCTGCAAGGATGAGCTGATATCCATGTCTCTACCTCACTTCATATAATTCCAATGAAGAGGGTGGCCTGCAGAAGATGCTGGTGCCCCTCCCCATGGAGCTGAAAACACACCTGGTCCAGGTGTAGAGAGAAGCTGAAGGAGGAGATCTGGTAGAACCTGAATGAGCTGCAAGCCCAGCTGCTGCCCCTCACCACCCAAGTCAGCCAGGAGACCAATGACAATGTGTATGAGCGGCATCAGTGGCCGGCCACACACCTACTTTCAAGAGCTTAACAAAATTGCTATGGATACAGTTCCACTTCTCAAATCTCAATGAAATTTCTCTGTGGCCAATCCTAACCTAGAACCACATAGGCAGGGAATTTTGGGAAATGTTGTTCGGGTTTAGATAAATTGACACAGCATCAAGCCATTGCCTCTTTTAATAAAGCCCTAGGAGGCTTCTGAGCACAGTAAGAAGGCTGTTAATGGACTCCAGTTCCAGCCTAATTGAGGCCTTGGGAAAGAGAGAATTATAGTAAACACTGGAATAATGGATTCAGTCCATTTTGTTACACATTGACATGGAAGCATCACTGCTAATCAAGCCTCAGGGAGAGGGCATTTCTTTTCTGCTCACTTTCCCGTAGAATGAATATAGTAGAATTGGCGAAGGAAAAAAAACAGGACCTGGAAATGAATTCCAGAAGTGGAATCAGGTAGATACTTCTTTCAGGATCAAAAGATTATCCCCAAAGGGAGCAATCTCTCAATTTTGTGGACAGAAATTACCAGAAGGAAAGGTGTCATACTGCAGCCACCATAACTTGAGGACTGGCCTAACTAAAACAAATCAAAAGAATTATGGTAATTTACATTGTGCAACTTTATTATAAACAGCTTAAAAATCTGGGTGAAGTAATGGTTATCTAAACTAATGAATCATTGAACACTACATCAAAAACTAATGATGTACTATATGTTGGCTACTTGAACGTAATTAAAAAAAAGAAAGAAAAGAAAATACAAATAATTAAAGCTGACTTTGGAAGAAAAAGAAAATCTAAGAAGACCAGTTGTCAAGGACACAACTGGGGATGTGGTCAAAGAATTTTCCACTCAGTAAATACCCATCTCATACTCTGTCCATTAATAAATTCTTCAGTCCCTTAAGTGATGGATTATTTGGAGTATATCTTAAATATTCCAGAGCACAGAAAAATAAGGAAACTTAGTAGATACTTTTGGCATCCCACCTTGATCTCTTTTCATAGTCCAGAGTATCCATTTTTGAGCTGGTTGACTGTTGACTGCTAATGGCTCACACTCGCACTCTGCACAGGAGAACTGCCCCTGCCTCTGGGAGCCACCTCACCCAGAAATACCTGAGAGGTTCTGCTCATTTCCCTGGAGGATCCCACAGCAAATGATGCCCTATGGTGAAGGGACCAACCCTAGTCCCCCTGCCTCAAGGTGGCCCAGTTCTGTGGCACCATTTACATGCTGGAGCTCCCTGTGGGATTAGATAGAGGCTGTGGCATGATTTCTTCATCTGCCCTATCCTGCTTCCATCCCTGCCTCACTGGTTTCTTCTGGAAGAAATCTCTCAATAAATAGGTTGCAGAGGATCTTTGTTTCAGTCTTTGCTTCTGTGATTTAAAGAAAAAAGCTTTCTATTTTTTCCCCATAAAGTAATAATCATCAATTAAACAGAAATGAGAAAAAAAAGTATCTTGAATAGGACAGCAGGAAAAGAAGAGATTAATCTCGCAAATAATGATTCGAAAATCCTAATAAAATAACCGCAGATGGAATTTAGTAATAGATCACAAGCATATGGATTTAATTTCGTGAATGCCAGGATAACTCAATGTTTTAATGCTTTGAAGGCCATATTCTCCCTATTAATAGTTAAAAAAAACATGATGAGATCATGATAGCATATATACTTAAATAAGCCTTTCCTTTTCATCTTTCACATCTACAAATCTATCATGAGTTGAATAACTCTTCCTCATGAGGGCTATTGCCAATCAAATCATAATATAGCATTTCCTGCAATATGGACCATTCAGAAATGTAAATACGTGGAGTTTCAAAGGCAGAAAGTATTGAAAGAGGTCCCTGGGGATGGACAATTTATTGCCTACAATGTGAATCCTCCAGCCTTGGCTTTGCCACTTTGACAAGTTCTGCTGTGCTTTTGTGCCAGGTAACCGGGAAGCTGAAAGCCGTGCAGCAAATTAACAAAGTGGCCTGGGGGCTATTGGAGTGAACAATCCTTACATATGTAAATGAAGAGAAGAGTGGGGAAGTTGCAAGCTCTACCAAGGCTTGAAGATCTGTAAGCAGTGACTTGGAAGGGGCCACATGCATAGAAGCCTCAACACAGGTTGGGCAAGTCCGTGGCAACTCCCCCCTCTCGGGAGGGTCACTTGAAGGAGCAGTGGCTCTGAGTGGTAGCTATCACGGGGCCAATTTTTTAGGACTACCTTCATATATGATAGACACATCTTATTAGGAATATACATTTTTGGCAAGTTCATTTTTCTTTTTATAAAAGTAAAATAAGTTCACTTTAGAAAACACAGATAAGCAAAAAGGTAAAGATTACTATCACGTGTATTAATTCCAGCATCCCAGAAAAGATCACCGTGACAGTTCCGCTTACTTCCTTCGGGGCTCTCTAGCTTGCTGTAGAGCTATCTACCTGTCTGTTTACTGAGCGATTGGTCCACCCACGTGTCTGGTGAATAATCCGATATCATGTATTATATACATATGGTACATATGGTTTGCCAATATATTATTTACTGTACATTATCAATTTCTTTTAGGAAAATGATATTATATCATACTATTCTTTATTGTAACCTGCTTGAAAAAATTAACTTAAATATTGTTCCTTAAAGTGAGTTCATATTGCTCTACAACATTTAATGGCTACTTAGTGTTCCTTTCTGTGAATGGACTACGATTTAGTTAATAAATCCCTTCTGGTTGGGCTTTAGATTTTTCCAAATTTTTGCCATTATAAATAATACTAATGTGCAAATCTTGTGGCTCAATCTTTAATCATATCCTTAATTGCTTCCTTTTTTTTAAAGATTTTATTTATTTATTTGACAGAGAGAGACACAATGAGAGAGGGTACACAAGCAGGGGGAGTGGGAGAGGGAGAAGCAGGCTTCCTTCAGAGCAGGGAGCCGGATGCGGGGCTCAAGAGACCTGAGCCGAAGGCAGACACTTAACGACTGAGCCACCCAGGCACCCCTCTTAATTGCTTATTGAAGACAAACTCTAAGAAGTGGAAATGCTGGATCAAAGGCTGAGCACTTTTAAAAGAGCATTTTCCTATTTTAAATGTTTTAAAGAATCTCCATGCTGTTTTCCACAATGGCTATACCAATTTTCATTCCTATCAGCAGTATACAAGGATTTCCTTTTCCACACACCCCCATATTTACTGCAGCATTATTCTCAATAGCCAAGATATGGAAACAACCTAAGTATCTGTCGAAGGATGAGTGGATAATAGTATGTGAGATATATAGATCTATTTATCTACACACACACATACACACACTGGAATGTCATTCAGGAAATCCTGCCATTTTTAACAACATGGATACACCTGAAGGTCATTATGCTAAACAAGACATGCACATACTACTACCTAACCTCACTTCTATGCAGAATCTAAAGAAGTTGAACTCATAAAAGCAGAGACTAGAATGGTTGAGGGTTGTTTCCATAGGCTAAGAAGCTGAGGAAATGGGGAGATGTTAATCAAAGGGTACAGAGTTTCAGTTATGTGGGATGAGTAAGTTCTGGAGATCTAATGTACAGCATGGTAACTCTAGTTTTATAATACTGTATTGTATACTTGACATTTGCTGAGAGTTGATCCAAATTATTCTTACCCACCCCCCCACACACACGCCTAATTGAGATGTTGCATATGTTAATTAGCTTGATTGTCATGGGGGACATTGCTGAGATACCGTGTATCCTCTTATCTAGAGCCCTCCCCTGCCTAGGGGTGGAAGTGGTCAGACCAAAGCTTCACTTTACCTGAGTCCCTTGCTTCAATCCATCCCCTTGCCTGCTTTGCTTCCCTCATTGTCTTAAAGTTTTTCCCTTAAGAATACTTTCTCAGTTAATTGTTCACAGCCAAACACCCCTCTCAGACTCCACTTAGGAAAACTGACCTAAGACAGTACTCTTGAGAATGAGTCTTAGTCTTCAGGAGTGCTCTGTCTAGTCCAGCACTCCATCATTCCTTAAAGAAAGAATTTAATTAAATTGCATTTATTTCTTAATCATTAAAGGTTACTCATTTCAAATCCTGGTTGTTTCCCTACAGATGAAATTACCCCAGGATTCTGAAAGGATTAATATTAGTAAGGTGTTTATTATTATTTAGATAGGTTATAAGAAATTTATCAGTCCATCGAAGTATTTACTGCTGTGACCCTGGAGGGAGACCCAAAGTGGTTCCTTAAATAGTTGCCTTTTTGTGTATATAATCTTGAAAGGCCTGATCACTTGGAGGGTGTGGTTGCTTTGGTTTCTGCCCTGGGACTATTAGAGGTCCAATTGTTCTTCTGTCCCATACAGGGAGTCCCTGGTGTGTTAGTTCAGAAGGTTTTGGCTTATGGAAACCAAAGATGTGTCTTTGCAGTTTTGTACTTACATAGAGAATTCGTAACTTAAGAAGATCCCTCAGAAAATTAATCTGAAGCCTGGTAGAATTTGGATAATAAATTCAAGTTAAGTTGCTCTAAGTCTATGCGTATACTAATAAAGAGTCAAAATAGAATTTGGAGGGGAGAGAGAGGTTGAAGTCAGAGATAGCGTTAAGATTTTGAGCCTAGGTCACTGTGATTTTTTTTCTTCCTTTATGGAAGACTAGCTGGATATTCTAAAGTTTGGTTATTTCTAACTCTTAAAGAACAGTATTGTTCTGGAGACTGGAATAGGCTGGAAAGGCTGGAAATAGTTATTTACTAGGCCAGTGAATTCATTGTTTTGAAGACCAACAAAGTAAGTAGAAAGATGTATTCTGTTTTCATTTCATTGTTGGAGAATGCAGCCAAAAACAAGAAACAAAAAAGCAAGGGGGTGATGATCACAAGTTTTAGGATGGAGTTACCATTTTGAAAGTTGAAATATGATTGATAGAGTGTTGGGATATAGAAAGAGCAAAAACATATAAGTAGATGCTAGTTATAGGGGCTCTTCTAGTTTTTACATTATTAGATGGTGAGTTCGTAGGTGTTATATTAGATAATATTTAGAAAATAATAAATATAATACCAAAAGAGGACCATGGGTGGATCAATGATGGTCATGTTTCATGAATCATAAATTATGTTTAAACTAAACCTCCTCAACTAAAAGAGAGGGAAAAAGGGAGAGGGAGAGAGGGAGAGAAGGAGAAAGGGAGAAAAAGGAGAGAGAGAGGGAGAGAGGGAGAGAGAGAGAGAGAATATAAATACAGCCATTCCATTTCAAAGGTATTGAAGCTTATTTATACTTATTAATTTATTTGGTTTTGTTTTTTTAGGACAAGCAAGATGGTTATGAAGTCTGTGCAGAAAGGAATAAGATAAAATGAAAAGCATGGATAAAAATATGTATTAAAGTTATTCATTAATTTCCAGGGCCCTTTTCATTTCCACATGTAGTCACTTTGAGAACTAATGACACACCAAAGGTTGAGACATGATTTTTCTGAATTTCTCAACTCTTCTACTTCCTAGCTGTGACCTTGAACACATTCCCTAAACTCTCTCTGACTCAGTTTCTTCACTTGAAAATGGAGGCTATAATCCTTGTCTTGCAAGGGTAGTGGTGAGAAAGGAAGGTAATACAGAAACAATGTCCGGCGGCCAGGGGTGCTGAGCAAACAGTAGGAGTTGCTATTGTAAGTGCATTATTGTAATGGAATATTCAGCCTGACTTTCCCCACGATTAGAAACTAGAACCTAAGACTGAGGGAAAAAAGGTAAAATAACATGGAGGGGGTGTTGGTACTAGCCCCATAATCCAAATGAAGCTGAAAAGGAATTGGTGGGCTGACACTCCTTCTAGGGCTTACTAAGTGCACCGCACTGGCCCTGCTAACCTCCTTCCCCGGTCACACTCCTTTCCTGGTCTGGGACATTCAGTCAATTACTGGTTCAGCAAATATCTATTGAGCACCATCTCTGGCAGGTACTGTACTAGGCGCCTGGGAGCCAGCAGTGAATAAATTAGACACAAATGAAAAATCAAGAGACTGGGGAAGAAACCTTTACATTATAAAAAGATCTTTAGCTTAGTGGGATATGTTGCATGTTTTTTGTTTGCTTGTTTTTTCTGTAGAATAGGAGAGAGGGGGTGCCTGGGTGGCTCAGTGAGTTAAGCATCTGCCTTCGGCTCATGTCATGATCCCAGCGTCCTAGGATGGAGTCCTGCATCAGGCTCCCTGCTCCTTGGCGAGTCTGCTTCTCCCTCTCCCATTGCCTGCCACTCCCCCTGCTTGTGTGTGTGCTTTCTCTGTCAAATAAATAAGTAAAACCCTAAAAAAAAAAAAAAAAAAGAATAGGAGAGAGAATCCTAAACAAAGAGGGGGGCATGAAGGAATATTTCATATAGAGGAAAATAGATGAGACATCTGATTAAGCTGAAGACACTGAACTGTCCTAGATCTAGGCTTATAATAACTGAAAGTGATCATAAAATTGTAGAATCTTCCTAGTATTAAAGGATGGGAAAGTGGTTGGGAAAAAATACTATGCAAAATACAATACCTCACGGATCAATAAGCTAATCATCATTTTCCTCATCCTCACCAAAACCATTGAATTTAGAGGCAAAGCCTCTCTTGCCAAAGGGATGATAATATGAGGTTTAGGGAGGCTAAAGCAAAACCTTTGCTTGAGGCCTGCTTCTCCCTCTCCCACTCCCCCTGCTTGTGTTCCTGCTCTCGCTGTGTCTCTCTCTGTCAAATGAATGGATGAAATCTTTAAAAAAATAAATAAATAAATAAAAGAATAATTTATGGTGTTGCATGAAGATGGCTCCACCCCCCCGCCCCTGTTCCAGCCTTCCTTCCAGTGTCCAGCTCCCTGAGTAGAGTTCTCAGGTTACTGCGGCCATCCTCAGGGACAATCAGGGTCCATATTTCAGGCCTTTTTGAGAACACATCTGCAAGGAATTAGCTTGGGGATTAGTAGAGCTCGTGTGTCCTCTCTTCTCTGGCAAGAAAGTGGGTGAGTCAACTAATAATAAATTCTGTTCTTCCATGAAGAAAGAATTAAGAATGCACAAAATGACTTTCTTCATGAAATAAAGAATGCTTGTGTCTTGTCCCCATTTCCCCAGGGGTTCTCAGGCTATTGGGAAATTAATCTGCTGAAACACAATGGTCAGAATTGGGTCAGCATTCAGAAGCTATCTGCTTGACAGCCTAGCTGTGTTCAAGTGGGCTCCTCTTTTTGGGTTTCTAAAGACTCAGGATGGATGTGAATGATGAGCAACATAGCATAGGATACCCTGGAGTCTCTTCTAGAATGACGGGGCTTGCCTTCTCCTGAGGAATACTAGATTCAGATACCATACCTGCCTTTTCTGGATTCTTATCTGAGCATCTTGAGCAAAAAAGAAAATCCCTGCCATGGTCCAAACAATGGCATGTTTGCCTGGATAGTTTGCCTGGATTTGGGGATTGTACAAAATGTTAAATGTGATTTTGATGCCTCCTAAAGTAACCAAAAAAAAAAAAAAAAAAAGAGGGAAAGAAGTTACAGAATTTCAGAATGAATCTCTCTGTTATTGGCTTATCTGCAAGGGTCATGACTCTTTGTAGTCAATATCATTTCTATTCCTTCCCCTGCAACTCAACTTTCTCTAACACATGCACATGTTGGACTCTTCTTTTATTTTTCTCCTTGCTCATTCTTCAAGTCTCAACTGGGATGTCATTTAGTGGTGGAATTGTTGTGCCCAACTATACACACAAATGTACAAAGATACACTCAGATACTCTTACCTCAGCCAGTAGTAAGGAAGCATAAAATAATTTTTTTAGAGTATCACTATCCAAATCCAACCCCCCCAGAGGGCTGACACCATCGATTTTGTGTGAAAACTACATATGGAAGACCAAGGGCCTGGATAATTAAAAATAATAAAGCCTCTGATTTTAGAGTCTCTTCTAGAATTTCTCAAGCATTTTGCTCTCAGGACTGCTTACATTTTTAAAAATTACTGAGGACCCTTAAGAGCCTCTGTTTATGTGAGCTATAGCTCTGTGTGTCTCTCATATTAGAAGTTAAAACTGGAAACTTTAAAAAGATCTATTATCAGTGAGGAGGTATAAGAAGTGATCTTTGCACATGAGATGCTTAAGAGATAGTACCAATAGTCTCTGTACTAATGTTTTTGAGATTAATGATAATAAGGCTAAAAATTATGGAGCAGTGATGATAACTGATCTTTATTTAACACTTCCAATATGCCAAGGGTCTGGTCTAAGGACTTTACACCTACTATTACATTTAGTCTTCCCAGCAAATCCATAAGGTAGTGGATTTGTTTCCTAGGGCTGCTGTTAGCAAAAGTACAAATAAGTGAATTAAAACAATAGAAGTGCATTCTCTCACAATTCTGCAGGCTGGAGGTCCAAAATCAAGGTGTTGGTAAGGCCATGATTTCTCTGAAGGCTATAGAGGACAATCCATTCCACACCTTTCTCTTAGCTTCTGGTGTTGTCGACAATCTTTGGCATTACTTGATTTTTACATGCATCCTTTCAATCTCTGCCCCCATCATCAAATGGTATTCTCCCTGTGTGTTTCTCTTCATCTTAGAAGGACACCAGTCTCATTGAGTTTAGGACTCATGACCCTGTTTCCAAATTGGGTCACATCCTCGGGCTTTTTTGTTTTGTTTTGTTTTGTTTTTGACTCTGACTCTTCTGTCTTTTAAGGCCACTCTTGATTATACATTGGGTCCACTTGGCTAATCCAAAATAATCTCCCCATCTCAAAATCCTTGGTTAATCACATCTACAAAGTCCCTGTGCCAAGTAACTTATTCATAGATTTTAGGAATTAGGATATAGACTTCTTGGGGGGCATTATTCTGCCTACCACAACTAGCAAGCAGAGCAGAGGAGGGAGCAATCAGTGTTGATAGGACTTCATTGGGCAGAGGAAGGTTCGAGTTGGGTCTTAAAGATGGGGAGGTTTTCATGATGTGGAGAGGAGTGCAGGCAGCCTGGGCAGCATGAGCCAAGGCACGATGGTTACAATGAGCTTGGCGTGAGCACACTGGGCAGGAAGGAGATGGGCCTACCTGAAGAAAAGAGGCGTGGGGGTGTTATAGGAGAACAATGATGCATGGATCACTACATGGAAAACTAATGACGTATTGTATGGTGACTAACATAACATAAAAAATTAAATTAAAAAAAAAAGAAAAGAGGTGTGAATTGGAAGGTGATGGGAACTAAAACTGTGAAAGATTGGGATGAAGGCTCACATTTTCAACCAGAACGTGGAGGATAGTGCCTCTTTTTCCACAAGTACCATTTCGGTATAATTTGTGGATGCTCTATGTTGGAAATTAGGAACGGATTAACTAGACTTCTGGATTCTATAACAGAGCTTTTTTTTTTTTTCCTGATTAATCTTTCTCACTTTGTTTTACCTGATGCACTTGCTTTTCTTTTTCCCTTAACTGAGTTTTAGCTTTGTAGCAGACATTGTCAGTACTCCTCTCTCAACTCCTGGCCCTCATCCCCTTAACTTCCAACTGCCAGCAGTTATTTTGCTTAATGTCTTCCTCTGCCAGGTAGTCAGAACTTCTGTGGAATTTACCACTCCCCCAATGGCTGAGGAGATAGGTGTATAGATACCCTTTCCTTTGCACCCCTCAGATAGGGTAACTCTGAAGCATGTGTCCTACACTGCTCCCAGAGGTCCTCAGCAATTTAAGCTTCAATTGCCCATAGGGTCTCTTCATTGATATTGAACACTTTCTGGCTCTTTCCTTACCTGTCTCACTTCTCCACAGCCCCATGAATGTTTGTTGGGATCACCTCCCAGATAAACTACTTGCACTCGAATCTATGTCTTGGGGAGGAGGAAGGCATGAATCATGTGTCTGGGGGAACCCAAACTAAAACAGGCTTTCATCAATCCCTGATTCAGCCTTTCTAAAAGTTAAAAAAAAAAAAAAAAAACAAAAAACAAGGGGAAAAGCATTTATTAGAAAAAAGTAAGAGAAGAGATATGTGCAAAGAGGAAGGGGTACACATTCTGATAGAAGGGAATATATCATAGATGGTGGTCCTTATTAGTAACGTCCCAGAAAATATCCCATATCATATGCCCAGAAAATAAGTCATTTCAGGGTCAGAGTGTGACATAGGACATGTGGTCTGTAGAAGCTCTGGGAAGGGATCCAGGACACTGGGCCTCTGTAGTGGACATGTTTGCAATTCCTAACAAGCCCCAATAACCTTATAATGTTAGTATTAGCAAGGAGGTCAGTTGGGCTCTGATTTGCTCATGATTCAAATAGTTCTTCACTATTATGGAAGGACACAGTGCCAGAAACACCAATTTTCTGGAAAACCAATCACCCGATTAACTCCCAGAGGAAGATCCAACATGAATTGGTTCCCCCCACTGAAGTTACTGGCAGAGATTTATTTTTTCCTCCCAGGGATTCTGTGTGGTTTTACCCTGGAAAATGCATAATTGTCAGTTTCTTTAACCCTATGGAAGAGTGCACTACATTGAAATTTATTCCTGATATAGTTCTCCTTTCACTGGTTGAAGAACAAGCAAGGTATTGCTGTTTGAACAGAAACTCAGAATTGTCTTTTAAATTGTGATGTCAATTTTAAATGAACATTCAGTTCTGGAAATAAATACCAACTTCATCCTATTTGATTATGACTCTTATGTCTTATGTTATCGTTTGTTTTTAAGAAGACTAACGAGTTAAATGCAATGTGCAAATAAATTAGAGATAGGTTGGAAACTTTCTGCAAACTTCTATGACTTACACTGAAACTTCAAGAAGCAGAGGAAGAGAAAGGTTTGAAAAGGTTGAGAGGACAGGGTGGGTGGGTGCTGGGAAATAGGAAGGAATACTACTGACAGGCTGAGGACTTGCAGAGGGCTTTGCTTGCCCCTGTGATGAGTGTAAACTTTATCACGGATAGTGGTACACTGAATCACTATTTTGATGCAGTCAAAATGATGAATGGAAGCCTTCCAAAGATTTTCTTTCTCTGCCATGATTTCCTTGTCATTCAGAGACATCATACAGGATAGATTAGGTAGACCCCTATGAGATTAGGTCTGACCATTTTGTAGGTCAAAGCAGTCAGATATGCACCATTAAATGCGATTTCTCCTAAAGTATTCTAAGTGAAGTAACTAGAACTGGCTTGAAACTTCTGGTTTTGGAGTAGAAACTAGACTATGTTCTTCCTGTCCTTTGGCAGCTGCTGCATCCTGCCAGCTGGATGATGGGCAACACCCAGGGGAGGAGCCCCCAGGGCTTTGAATACTCTCCCTTCCTTGCCCCCCGCTGGGTGGAGTCAGCTTGCAGACCCCCATCAGGGGACCCCTGCTGATCTCACCCCTCTTCTAAAGACAGCTTCTCAGGGGGAGGGAGTGTCAGCATGCAGTGCTATCTCCCTCAACTTCCCAGGCATAGGAAGAGCAGCCCATCTTCAAAAGGCTCCTCTTATCCCACAGAATCTCCCAGAGATGTCACCAGCCCTTCCTGGCAATCACAGGACCAGATGGCCTGTGGTGAGCCCCTGTGAGAAGGGAAGGGACTGATCTGTCAAGCTTTTAATTGAAGTGTGAGATGTGGGGGCGGGGGAGAGGGGAATTGAAGGAAGGAGAGAAAGAAGAAGGAGAAAGAATGAGGGAGGAGAGAAAGAATTGGAACCAGAAGCTTGGAAACAGAAAATTAGTTTGCTAGATATATGCCCCCCTGCAAATCTTACCTGAGAAAAATAAGGGCAGTTGAATTATCCAAATTTCAAACAAGAAACAATTTGTTAAAAGATTTATTAATCTATTGTTCTGTGCATTGCTTTATATGAAAAAAATTCTAAAAAAGTCTAAAACATCTCACCTATATTGAAAAGAATAAAATTATGTTTAATCAATGGTTGAGCAATGACGTGGAAAGGTCATCCTATTTCTGGATTACAGTTTTGGCTGTCTCGAGCTAGCTGTAGAGCTGTGTGCCTTTCCTTTTTTTCTTTCTGGGCCTCAATTGTTTTCTTTCTGGTCAGTTATATAGGTTAGTTGTTGAAGGTGGTAGGGTTTGGGAAGAAGGTAGGTGGGTGGGACTTTGGCTTCCCTCCCCATCTCACTTGGACTATGGCAGTCCTGGAACCCTTATCTCTCTCTCTCTCTCTCTCTCTTTTTGGTCCATTTCTCCATTTGGTGAAGTTGGAGCCCTTGTGACAAGGTCCTTCTCTGTCCTGTCCATAGTTCACCTAACAGAGACCTCTAGACATCTCCATGTTTCTATGAACCTCTATCAAATTTCTTACCTAAGATTCTATGAGCCATCATCCCTCCCTACTTCAGTGGAGACTTGTCATCATTGGTGGTAAAACCCAGAAAATAAACATACCTGCTAATGAAAAGCATTTCCTTCTCCCAGAGCATCTTGGTGAATATGGCCTGATTCGGTATTTGAATGTAATGACCTGAAAATAAGACTTCAGACAAAAATAAATGAGATTGATGGGAATATACTGTCAGTGCACAGAATTCAAGGCATCTGGTAGATTTCTATTACCCATTTTTCCACTTGGGGAGAAAGATTAGTTTCTGCTGCTTTCTTTGAGTGTGGCAGAGGGAAGGTTGTGGTTTTGGTTGAGAAAGCACTCTTATTATCTGCCCCTATTTTTAGAATTTTTAGACGGCTAACTTATTGACTTGAGTTTATAATTTAGGCCTGTAACCTTTAGAAAAAATGATCCTTCCCCCTAAAACTTCTCATGCATGATTTTAGCCTAGAGGAGAATTTTGTTTGAAAGTGTAGCAAAATCTGCCTTATCATCACAGTTGTAGAGCTATTCAAAGAGAAAGAGTGATATTTTATCTATAATCTCCTGGTATACTCTCTAGATTCCCACTTTCTGAAGTCATATTTAAGGATACATGGTATACACACAAAAGGGAAATGTTGTGTTTCACATAGCTACCATTGATTCATCCAATATATACTACTTCATGTCTGTTCTCTGTTTAGAGAGCATATTTGGAGTGTATGATAGATACTGGAGGCAGTTATGTGAGGTGTTACAGAGACAGCCCTTTAGAATAAGCTGGAGTAGCTGTAGTAGATATTTTGGGGCCATTTATGGAGTGGGTGCACGTGTCCCTCAACTGCTCTGAGCTTGCCTGATAAGGGCCAAAAGCAGCATCCTTCTTCAGCAACTTGTCTTCCCTCTGGGATCTGTATTTCCAGGAGCTGCCCAAGAGATGATGCCTTCCTGCCTGGGGTTAGCCACAGCTGCTGGCTGCCTGAAATGGAGTACAAAGCCTGTACGGTGGCCTCATGGTGCGACTGCTGCACAGCACCTTCCACCCTGCAGAGCTCCTCGGGGTCTCGGGCTGAGGCTAGACCTCAGCTGAGATCACGTTCTTGCTCAGCTCCTTCGCCGGCCCTATCCTGCTTTTCTCACTCCCTTATGGTTGGTTTCCTCATGGGGGCACTAAATCACCTGCACAAAAATCCTCATCTTAGCTTCAGTTTCTGGGGAAACTTATGTAAGACAGTAATATTTATTTGTTAATTAATTTTGGCTTTGTTCTTATTACAAAAATAATGCATATTCATTGTTGAAAATAGGAAAATCCATAGGATAAAAAGGACAAAATAAGATAAAAAGACAAAACAGTATGTTAAGTCTAGACTCCAAGGGTGACCATTGTTGACCATGGCAAATATCCTTTCATTGGGAATTATTTATGCAGGAGCTGTTACAGTGATGGCCCTCAATGGGCAATATCTCCCATGTCCGTGCCCTGTTCCGTCCCCTCCTATTGCCTTGATCTTGTGATTTGCTTTTGTCAATGGGATCCTAGCAAACATGATGCAAACAGAAGCTTGGCAAGAGCTTAGCTTGCCTGTTGGGGCTGTTACGAACTGTATTTTCTTATTCTTGATGCCCTGGTATTTGGGGCTTTGATCCTAGAGACACTATCCCTCCCAGGCTCTTGAATATCTGAAGATAGTAAATGACTTCCTGTGAATGCATCTTTGGTGCACAACACAAACCAACCAATCCAGGGCGCCCAACTCCAACTCTTTTTAATCTACATCACACACCAAGCCAGTGTTCCTCCTGCCCTTGTTTCTGGGGATCTTGATAGCCCTCTTCCTTCATGACAATCATTTCCCTCTGAATGTCACACTGGATGTCAGACAGATCCCAGGCACATTTTTAGAACGGGTTTATTTTCCTAGAACGCTGTTACTTTAAAGCTAGTCACTGTGCATAAAAAGGTTCGGGCAACACTTTTGAATGACCCGTGAGACGCTGGAGTCCACTTGGAGGCTTTGGCATTAGCTGAGCTCTTAGCTGAATGCAGCTGCATGAGTAAGCGCAGGTCCACTGTATGGGGCAGAACCTTACATCAGAGCCCCATCAACCCACAGCATTGTGAGCAATCATGTTTTTAAGCAGTTGCATTTTGGAGTGGTTTGTTATGCAGCAGATTACTGAAACCATGTTTTATGGGCAGGACTTTGTGGCTCCGGGTCTGCCTTTTATCCCACGTGCACACACACCTCCTTCCCCACTCCTCCAACCTAGGGAAGGTAATTCTACTGATGAAATTCTATGTTAATCGTGAGGTCATATTTACTAATGGGCCGCTTCGCTGTCATTAAAAGGTGGATCCCAGTAGTTTACTTTCACTGTTTTTTCTTTTTTTTTTAATTAAAGATTTTATTTATTTATTTGACAGAGAGATAGAGAGCACAAGTAGGCAGAACAGCAGACAGAGGGAGAGGGAAAAGCAGGCTCTCCTCTGAGCAGGGAGCCCGACGTGGGGCGCTATCCCAGAACCCCAGGATCATGACCCGAGCCGAAGGCACACGCTTAACCAACTGAGCCACCCAGGTTCCCCTCACTGGGTCCCCTCATTCCTTGCAGTGAGATCAATAAGCTAAGTCAGGTCTGACTCTCCTCTCTGTCTGGATGCATGCCCAAGTGAAATCCCTGCTTTTTGGCTGTGGTGGGGAGACAGAGGCCCCACAGAGGTTCCCAGTTCATCTTCCTTCCTTCCTTCCTTCCTTCCTTCCTTCCTTCCTTCCTTCCTTCCTTCCTTCCTTCCTTCCTTCCTTCCTTCCTTCCTTCCTTCTCTTTCTTTGTTTCTTTGTTTCTTTCTTTCTGGGGGTGGAGGGGCATAAGGAGAGGGAAAGAGAGAATCCCAAGCAGTCTACATGCCCAGCACAGAGCTCCATGCAGGGTTTGAGCTCACAACCCTGAGATCATGACCAGAGCAGAAATCAAGAGTTGGACGCTTAACTGACGGAGCCATCCAGGCACCTTCCATCCCTCCCACCAGTTCACTTTTAACTGAGAAGTCTTATGAACATCTCAGGCACTGACCCAGCTAATAAATTGGTTCTCTGTTTACTATTTGAATTTTTTCCTTGAATTTCTCTTCTTTGGAAAAGCTGAAAGAAATTGGGAAACTTGCCAGGGCAAAAGCCAGGTGTTCCTGTGTTCCCTGGCCCAGCTAATACTTAACACCATCAGAATCCTACGCACATTTTCACCTTTTACACTTTGCTTTTACCATAATAAAGCCATCATGTTTGCAACCTCTTTTTTAATAGAAAATATGCTACAAGTATCTATATCAATAAAAAAAATCTGCAGTGTAGTTTTCAATGGTCCCAAATCCTATTCCATTATATGGATATACAATATTTTGCTAAACTGGGAAATTGTGAAAACTTAGATTCTGCTTTTCTGCTATTATTAAAAAAAAATACTGTGCTGTATATTCTTGAAGCTCAATGCTTGCATGCATCCTTAATTATTTTCTTAGGATATAGTCATAGAAATGGAACTTGGGATCCAAAGGGTAAGTGAATTTTTTAAATATTTATTTATTTATTTTAGAGAGAGAGAGAAAAAGAGAGAGAGCACACAAGTGGGAGGGGCAGAGGGAGAGGGAGAAAGAATCTGAAGCAGATTCTCCACTGAGCCTGGAGTCTTATGCAGGGCTTGATCCCAAGACCCTGAGATCGGGACCTGAACTGAACCAAGAGCCGGACGCCTAACCAACTGAGCCACCCAGGTGGGGCCTTGGGTATATGAATTTTTAAAGCATTTGATAAATATTGCCGAATTCCACATCTCCCCCCAGACAGGTTGTACCACTTTGTCCTCTCAGCAGTATATGAATATGACCGTTGTCCATGATCCTCACCATCCTTGATATTTTTATTTTTTACCAATTTTATGAGAAAGATGCTATCCTAATGTCATTTCCATTTTTTTAAATTATAAATAAGGCTAAATGATTTTCATATGTATATTGGTCATTTTGCTTCTTGCTCTTCAGCTTGGCTCTTCATAATAGATTTATAAAATTTTTAAATTCCTATATATCATCATGTATCCAGAAAACATCCATTTGGCCCTCAGTTTTGTGAATTATGGGAGAAATTTATGGACAAGTTTCACTTGGCTTTGTTGAAAGGCAAAAGCAAATGTTTAAGTGCATTTGTTGAACACACATTTGGCTTGATGGTGGGAGTCCAGTGCAAATCCCAAGTCCTCTGCTGTCGAGGAAGGAAAGGAGATGCTTAATGTTATTCTTTTAAATTCAGTGTTGGTGCAAGACATGATTAAGTTTTAAAAAATGATTCTCTAACTGGTTGGAGAAATATCAGTCCTGGAAAAATACTGAAAAAAGTGTTGATGCTGCATTTGGAAAACTTGGAACTCCTTTTCATAACCTCCTTGCACCTGGTGTTGCTTGATTCGGCCTTTTGGATCTATGCCTTTGGTTCAAGTGTGGAGAGATCCCTCCACCGGCATTTGTAGTGTGAACGGTATATCCTAAAATTCATTTTTTTCCCAAGGAAGTTGATGACGGCAAGAGTTGACAAGAAGCCATCTTGAGCACAAATTCCAAATTGTTTCGTCTTTCTTTCCTCCTTGTAATCTCTCCCTCCTTAATGTTGGTTCATAACCTCCTTGGGAGCTTCCTGGGTACCATCTGAAACAGGGCCCCGTGTGTGGAGGGCAGGGAGAGATGGAAGAAAGAGCCAGGCCATTCCAGATGGACAGGAGGCAGGTTTAATAAGCAAAGGGAACTTACGTATTAGGATTATCTTGGGCAGCAGCAAGACAGGGGACTCCTGCACCCACCCACCAAACCTTAGAAGTTTACATAGAGGCCTTAACTGGGTTCAGTCATATAAACCGTGCAGGTATTCTCAACACCACATCACCATCTTAAGGTTGTGTTCTATGTCCTTGGAGCAGCCTCTGAGAGTAGGAAAGGCAAGCAGAACCCACATTTCAAGGACAGAGGAGGGGGTGAGGAGCCCCCAATGGCCTGGGTCCAGTTCATGGGTCAATGGGTCGTCACATCTTTTCTATGACCTTCCCCAACACTTAGCCTTCCAGACAGCTCTATTTTCAGCCTTGCATCTGCAGACTGAACCAGAGAAGATCTCTGGAGGCCAGCAGTCATGTTCTATTTTGTGTGATCAAGGGCCAATTGTACATCTGAACATGGTTCTCATGGGCTATTTTCTTCTGATTTTTATCATAAAGCTCACAGCAATTACACTGACTGAACAAGGCAAACTTTGTTCAGATTGCCCCTCAAATAAACACACCATAGTATGTGTTAAAAGTAGGTATGCTTTAGATAAAAGCATTTTGAAAAAAAAAAAGGCCCATCATTTGTCTTTTCTCTCTTATTCCTTTGTGTGTCCAAGAGAATAAGAATGCAACAGAGGGACCAATCCATGATGAATTGCTTTTCTGATGGTATCATCAAGGGACCTTTTGTGGGATGCTGTGCTTGATGTTTTTGACATGTATTTTAGACTCTGAACACCTTCAAGACCTCTGATTTGAAATTGATGATTCCTTATGGTTCTCATATCCATGAATTTATCTAACCTTCTTTGTTTTTAGCTCATATGCAGTTTCTGGTAATGAATCTTTCAATATATTTTAGTATTTCATGTACTTATCCTCTAAGAATTTCTTGTGTTTCTCTGTTAATTTTTTTTCCATGAAAGGGAAGTTATCTCTTATTTTAGTGATTTCTTTCTCCTTTGAAAAGCAAACCATTCTTTGCCAAATAAATGTGGGCTCTGGGGATTTTCAGGCAACTTTCTTGAAAACTCTTGTCAGCCAAGTAGAAAGTCTCTCTTGGGGCCCCACTTTGTAGTTCTCTTCTCCACATTTAGGGTGAGACTCTCAAAAGAAAACTTGGGAATTTATTTAACAGCTCTCCTTGAGCAAAGAGTACCTTTTTTGGCTATAGTCTTCCTAGATGATGCAGCTCAAACACAATAATATTTGAAGACCTTTTAAGTCTGTCAAGCAGCCACCCATCCTTTGATTTCAAAAGACCTACATCTGCTCTCTGAAAGTAGTTCAGAATATTGCCTGGAAAAGACTTGTTTTACTAGTGAAAAGGGAAATAAAACATCAGGGACAAATTAAAGAATGGGGAATAAATTCATGTTTTTGTTCTTCAACCTAGATAAACTACTAGGAATGTATTGTTAATCTCTGTCATGTTCATCCTCTTGGTGCTGGCCCTTAGCGCTGTTGAAGCAAGAAGCAATGAAAATAGAGGAGGTGGGTAGAGGAGGTTGCCCCTCCCTGCTGATTTTGGAGCAGGACACTGCCCTCCTCTGCAGACTTTGTACCACCATTGTATTCTCTCCCCAACTCCATGTTCTCAAATGTGCCTTGTTGAACAATTTCCTAGGACAGATCATAACAGGTGCTAAAAATAAACAAATTGTCCCTAATGCCATCAAGCAAAGAGCTCCTAACAAAAGCAACCATTCCCACCACTACCATTTTTGAGTCATTACTATGTGTTCAGTCCTTTGTTTCATTGAGCCCATTATATCCACGGATTCATATAATAAACCCACGCACAAAGCTAGAAGATTGAGGAATTTTATTAACCCCATTTTATAGATGAGGACACTGAGGCTTAGTAAGATGGATAAATCACTTGCCAAAATCTACAGCTAATAAAGAGTGGAGCCAGAATTTGAACTCAGATCAGGCTCACTTCAGACTGCTTACCCTTCCTCGTTGTGCTGGTGGGATCACTATGCAAAGAGCCTAGGATCATAAATATTGAAAGGGAACTTCTCTACTCACCTCATTTTACCAGTGGGAAACCTGAGGCCAAGACATGGGAAGAATAAGTGTTAAGGCATTTGGTTTTGTGATAGCAAAGACATTAACATAAGTCTTTCCTGATTTAAAAATAAATAAATTTTTTAAATAAATTTTTAAGCATTTGAATTTGAGGAAATATAACCTAAATTTCAAATATGTATTTATTTCCCTTTTTTGAAAATCTTAATTCTACAATTTACTTTTCAGCATTTACAAGTTCAGGTTTCTCCAAAATATACCTCATACCTTTCTGTAAGATACCACCAGCAGCTGTCACGCTGAGCATAAGCGCACCATTTGGAAGACGTATTAGTTTTTTTATTGCTGTGTAACAAATTACCACAAATTTAGCCACTTAAAACAGTATGCATTTATTATCTCACAGTTTCTGTGAGTCAGGAGACCGGACAAAGATTGCAGTCCTCTGCTCACGGTCCCACAAGGCTGCAGTCTTGGTGTAGGCCATTCTTTTCTGGATTTCTGGATTCTCTTCCAAGCTCACATGGTTTTGGACTGAATTCAGCTCTGTAGTTGTAGGATTGAGGTCCCTGCTTTCTTGCAGGTTTTCAGCCAGGGACTGGAGGGAAGGTGTAGCAGTTCCTGGTTGTGTGGCTCTCTCAGATGTTGTCTTATTTGGTTCGGGCTGCTATGACAAAGTACTATAGCCTGGGTGGCTTATAAACAACAGAAATTTATTTCTTACAGTTCTTGAGCCTGGAAGTTCCATCCTGGAAATCAGGATGCCAGCAGAGTTGGATATTGGCCCTCTTCCAGTTTTGCAGATTGCCAACTTCTCCTTATGTCCTCACATGATGGAAAGAGAGCAAGGCTCTCTAGCCTCTTCTTATAATGGTGCTAATGCCATTCATGAAGGTTCATTCATGATCATTAGATCATGATCACCCTCATGCTCTAATCACCTCCCAAAGACTCCACCTCCAAATACTATCACAATAAGAATTAGATTTCAACATATGAATTTTGGAGGCAGGGAGCATAAATACTCAGTCCATGACAGAGACCCTTTCACAACATGGCCGTTTACTTCTTCAAAGCCCACAGGAGAATCTCTCTGTCCGGTCCACTATACGTGAGGTGACATAATCATGAGATTGACTATCTCCTCACCTTTGCCATATTCTCTTGGCCAGAAGCAAGTCACAGGCTCCATCTGCACTCAGAGGGGTTGAAACAAAGGTACAACTCATTGATGGTCTTCTTAGAATTCTGCCTTCCACAGGAGAGAAAGTTCAGAGGTGACCAAAAGTTCCAAGGTGATGTAGAACTGAACGTGACAGAATGTCCACATCGTGTGAACTCAGGAAGAATCTGGCGTCATGGGTCTCAGCCTGAGGAACTTTAAGCAAATAGCTCCACCCCCTGACGAGTGTAATGTAATTAGTTTAGGGTAAGGCCTGGGCATCACTTTTATTTTTTTTTTTATTTTTTATTTTTTTATTTTTTAAAGATTTTTATTTATTTATTGAGACAGAGAGAGAGAATGATAGAGAGAGAGAGCATGAGAGGGAGGAGGGTCAGAGGGAGAAGCAGACTCCCTGCTGAGCAGGGAGCCTGATGCGGAACTCGATCCCGGGACTCCAGGATCATGACCTGAGCGGAAGGCAGTCGCTTAACCAACTGAGCCACCCACGCACCCGTGGGCATCACTTTTAAAAAAATCTTGCCAAGTGATTCAAATATGTCCGGGGCTGAGAAATACTGACTTAGCCCAACAACTTTATTTCACAGATGGGGACTTGAAGTCCAGGAAGGCTGTGTCTTCCTGAAGGACATGTGTCCCATTAGTGGTAAGACAGGATTAGACACAGGTCTCCTAGCTATGTCAGACCTTCCTCTTCCTGGACAAATATATGACACCTTGTGGAAATTGTCTGATTTGTTGTGTGGGCTTTTAAAGGCAAAAAGTCCCCAAATTGTAGGCAGATTTGACCAAAGCCAGCATAAATTCTCTCTGTTGCTGTGTAGCCAACTTCTTAGTACCAATATGGATTTCGCAGATGGAACTTTCTGTCACCAGCTTCAAGAAGGAAAACATAAATAAAATTCACTTATTTTTGAAAAGTTGGTATAAAACAATTCTTGGTGTTTAGGGAAATGTATTTTCCATTGTGGCTTAAATCATAAATTATTTGATGCTTATGTAGGATGTTGTTCATTTTCCGACACAGATGAAATGGGTACCTAGACTGTGTTATTTAGAAAGGTGGTTGTGGGGGCACCTGGGTGGCTCAATTGGTTAAGCGTCCAACTCTTGGTTTAGGATAGGGTCATGATCTTGGGGTTGTGGGATCAACCCCTGCGTCAGGCCCAGTGCTGAGTCTGCCTGAGATTCTCTGCCTCTCCCTCTCCATCTGCCCCTCCCCTACAAAATGAATAAAAAAAAATCTTAAAAAAAACCTGCTGTTTTGGCAACATATTATAGATCTGAAAGGGAAACACATAGCGCTTGATGAGCTCATAGGTCCTGGTTTAACAGTCAGTGGATCAAGCCTTTTCCTGGGTTTGGTCATGCCTGTTTTTAAATGAGTTCTTCACTCTGCTTTGCCATTGACCCATCTCTACTACTACAGACTCTTGTCCTTCAGCCCTAAAATTCTCTGAGTTTGGGAAGTAAAGTCCCAGTCAGTAGAGAAAGAAATAGGCCCTTGCAGAATCAGGAACCTGTTATAATCCTCTGCTCCTTACTTGGCTTTGACAACACATATCTCCATTTAAAGGAATACCAGGGTCACCAAAGCCCTAAACATGAGCTTCTCCTGGCTCTCAGGCTCATCAGGAATTCTTTGTCCCTTTATTTGACCAGGAAATTCTTACTGTGTTGTATCAGACAAAAATAATGGGAACCAGTGGGAGTCTGGCACTAGCTTCAAATTATTCCAGGTCAGTGAGGGAGAAGGAGACAGCCTGGTCTTTTTGCCATTTCCTCACTAGACTAACCTAGTCCTGAAGGTCAGGACCTAGACCTAATGGTCACATAAGTTTTTCCAGATGGTGATAACAAGAATTGGATATCTGTCCAGAATTTCTCATTGAAAAGCCCAAGGAAGTGATCATGGATTTAAGATGAACATAACCATACTGAGTTTAATGTAGGATAAGGAAAAGCATGTTAACTCATTTTGATTGAAAACTCCTCTAGCTAAGCTGAAACATATCTGCAATTTCTGTAGAGACCTAAATATAAAATTAAAATAGCATGTAATCATGATAATCACCATGGAAAGACAGCATGAGTTCCCAGAAGCCCAAGGGCAATAGTAATTAATGCTCCCAAAATTTATGCAGTTTTTTTTAAGTGGCAATTTGCTTTCCTCTTCCTTAAGAGAAATTGTTACCAGTAACTGGGAAATGCAGCCCTTACTCTAAAGAGACACATGGCTGCAGCTATCTGGGCCTAAGAAGAAATCAGTTCATAATACTAGCTCTCTGAACTGATACAGGGCATTAGACATTGAAGGTTATCTCTCAGAAGACTGGGAAATGTATAAATGCCACAGCCTTTCTTCCTGTCGATCTCATAACTAGCTTTGCCCTGGATATCTCATTTTACTGTGAATCAAAAGAATGCAAAAGACAGGTGGGATCATTTACCATTCTCCTGCCTTTAGGCTGCTTCATACAAATTCCTCAAGGTAGAAGAAAATCAGTCTGATTTGATGGCCATATAACAAGGAAAATCCATAACCCTCTGATATTACTGATTGGCCAACAATAATACTAACAATAACAATTACATGTCACACACCAAGTACAATATTTAGCAAGCAATAAATACTTGATAAATTTTGGCGATTGCTGATTTGGTGATTGCTGATGGTGATGATGGTGATAGTAACAATGACAATGACTCTTTCTCTGTGTTTCAGATTCTTTGTCATTTTACCTAATTTTTCTCATTTTACCCTTATAACAAGCTTACCAGGTAAATAGCCTGGTATAGTTCTTTACAAAGTTCTTTACAAATAGTTCTTTACAAAGAATGAGGATAAGGCTAGGGAAGTACAGGTAACATGTCCAAAGTCACCTAGTTAGTGAGTGGAAGTGGCCAGATTTGCATCCATGTCTGTAGACATTTTGGCTATTATCTATTACTTTTATTTACTTTTCAGAAGCACTTTCAATCAGTAGTCCCTTTCATCATTCTGTTCAGTTCTTGATTACCCTAGGGTCCATTATCAATGACAAAAGGCTCATTTTTTCCAGCTTTTTCATCTGAACCTAGTCCAAATTCTGTCACCCTCCTCATGTCCCTATGAAGGCACCAGTCACTGTTATGGAAAGATCTTTGAGGTTCTGTGACTTTGAACCCCAAGGTTAGGTTTTTGTCTCTTGGCTAAGAGGTGCCTCAAATGGGAGTATGAAACTTTGGCTTTCATGACCTTTGGTCCTGTCAAGAATCCCTTCTCATGCAACACTAGGGGACCCCTGATACTCTGACTTCCATTTACAGTGCTGGGCAGTTCAAAGTAGAGCAATGAGTGAGAGAAAGGTAGGTAAGATTGTTTTTAGATTTCTTTCAACCTTAATGTCATAAGTCTATGATCACCCTCTACCTTGGAGACACAGAAGAATCCTTATTGATGTCACAGTAGTTAGCATTCTAAAAGGACTATACCTTCATGATCATCTCATATCTATGTTTTTATGGAGTGTATAGGCTCCTTTCTAGGTAGCCTGAATCCCTTTTCTTCTCCAGGCCCTAGAGTAGCTAATGCAAGTCCAATCCTACTCTTTTTCATCCTTCTCTTGTCTTTCTCATGGCTGGTATTGGTTTGCTCATTTTCCCATCTCACTCATGTTTCTAACTTTTTAATGGTGTTTCTAATTCCATTCATCCTTTACTAATTACCTAAACCAATATTAATCAAAAGATCTTATTTGCTACATATAAAGTCATCTGTGGAGGGAATTGACATACACGCCATGGTCCCACACTTCAAGAGTTTATGTCTAATGACAGAAGGTATTGTGACAAAGGATATAGAAACACAGAGAAAAGATATTCTGGGGCAGAGAGAGATGAATCTGGGAAGGCTATAGAAAGAGGCAAAGCTGGAGCTGATGCTCTGAGCAAGGAGAACTAAAGATTTATGATTTTTGTTGACTCCAAAGAGATCCACACTTCATCTTCCCCTTCCTTTTCACAAGATTTGGAAAGAAAATTTAATCCAAGTCCAGTGGTAGCTTGGAGGCTACCCTGGAAGTGACCACGTTATGCCTGGGTAGGCCTGAATGCTCTTATGGGACAAGAGGAATAGTTAACTCACATGAAAATGCACTGTGTAAACAGCCACAGTGTGACAAGCCCCCGTTTGCAATTTCACTGGGAATTGGGAAGTTAGATATAGCAGAACTAACCACAGCTTGATTTCCCTTAGAGAAATTACTCTTCTCCCTGTATATTAGGCCGTGTTAGGAAAATAGCTTTGGATTGGGAACCAAGAGAGCTGAGTCCTAGTCCTTGGACAAACAAAATGATTTGTTTGGCCTGCCATTCCTTGGCTAAATAGGCGAGGAAATCCCTGAGACTCCTAATAGTTGTTATATGCTATGATTTTATAATTTAATTCTTTAATGATATGAAACGATAAACAGAGGAATCATTGTTTGGAAAGGTTTGTGAAGTGGGGAACATTGAGCTACACTATTTACTTTGAATTCCAAATTACCATTGAATATATAAAGATATAAATAAAGAATCTTGGGACCTCAAGAAGGAATATAGACAGTGACAAGAGAATCTAACTATATTACAATGTATGAAACTACCTCACTGAAGCCAATGAGGGGAAAAGGTGCCATCCTAAGTATCTTTGGAAATGAGTTGAGTTTGTAAGACTAAAGAAAAAAAAAATTGTACCCTAGTTGATAAAGTTGTTTCCCACGGGGATTCAGGTTAACAATTCTGATACTGCCATGCATATATATTGGAATTGAAGAATTAATTAAATGGATAACAGATAGTGGGGGCCAGTTCTTTCACTATTGGAGTGGGAGGTTCCAGATAAGCAAGAAGAAGAGGCTAAAATGATCCATATGGCAATGGATTAGAGTTGGGGGCATCAGAATGAAGTTATGTTTAGCCTCATATAGATACAGATTTTTACATACATAAATATTTATAGATATGTGTATATACATGGATTAGTATAAACACACTTTTTTTTTTTTCTGTCAGCTGAGAGGGCCTAATAGAATTAATACTCCAATAACAACAACCACACTAGAACCCAGACCTTTGTTTCTAACACTGTTCTCCAAAACAAATAACCAGGGCTATTTGGAGAAATGACTGATTCTATGACTTGGAGAAGAAATATACAAGATGAGCTTGGATCATCTTTATCATCAGAAAGTAAAAAAGGACTCAAAAAAAAAAAAAGAAAAGAAAAAAAGAAGAAGATACTCACACACTGCACACAGTAATGGGGACATGCCAAAGGGAAATAAAAGCCAACTAAAAGAGCTCCCAATGGTCAAAAATGGGACAACTTGAAGGGAAAAAACAGAGTAGCATTAGACTTTAACTAAGTATAAAATACGTATACATGACTCCAAATGACATAAATTAATGACTGAATAGTTTAATAATGGGTAAGAATTGAAAATTCTCCCACACACAAAAATTTCAAATATTTTATGTAGAGCTCCACTTCAAGGAGCTAGAGCCTAAACCCTCACTCCTTAAATGTAGGCTGCCCAGAAGGATTTCTTTTCAAAATGCAGAGCATGCAAATGGGAGGAAAGAGTAATTTAATTATGGAGACATTTGACAAACACTACCTCAGCCAGGTGGTCAAGGCCAACATCAATGATTCAAAATCACATTGCTAGTATATACACTTGATTGGGTTTGATGAATATAGCACTTTGTCTGTCTGTCTGACCTTCTTTCCAGTAGCCCATAACCCCAGTCTTACCATGATAAAAATATCAGAGAAATTCTAATAATGGAGCATCCTACAAAATACCAGACCAGTACTCCTTAAAACTCTCAAGGTCATCTAAACAAAGTCTGAGAAATGACCACTGCCAAGAGGACCCTAAAGGGACATAACATAAATGTAATATGGAACCCTGAACAGAAAAAAGACTATGAGGTAAAAAACCAAGGTAAATTAAATAAACTATGAGCTTTAGTGAATTATAATGTATCACTATTGGTTCATTATTTGTGCCATATTTATGTACGACATTAATAATAGGGGAAACTAATGTGAGGGAAACTGGAACTCTACTATATTCTCAATTTTTCTCTAATTTAAACCAGTTCTAATTAATAGTCTATTAAAAAGAAAAAAGTATATATAAGAAAAAATACAAGAAATCTCTTATCTGCCTGCTCATGGTATAACAGAGCTCCACTGCTTCCTGGCACCTGACTTGTCTCAGGGTATAGTAAAGGAGCTAGAGTCCAAGACTCTAGTAGGAAGGGTACCGTGGGAGGGCAGGTTATCTTCGACCAGTTGTGTAAGTGCAGTGAGGTTAGGAGAGAAAGACAAAATGCTCAAACGTGAAAGCAGACAGATTTCAGTGTTGGACCAACACTGCTGGGAGTGAGCTGTGGAGAGTACCTGGGACAGAGGGTACCAAGCTGCAATCACCCTTGCAGGCAGATGGCTTTTTGTTATGAAAATAACCACATTCATTCTTCACTCTCATGGCAAGAGAACGGGGCAGGGAAAAGGATGTATTGCTCTAAATCTTTTCAAATCTCTATTAATTGAATTTCTGATTAGCACACATATTATTCATAATGAGGTTCTAGGGAGCAGCTGCAAACACGGTTTAATATTCTGTTCCCATGATGTTTCCATGTAGGTGGGGCCGTTGGACAGTCATGGAAACAAGTGTTGGCATATGTGCCCTCATCCTGATTGCAATTTGTATCAAGTAATGAGATTAAGGACCATTTAGCAGAAAGTTTAAAATAAATCACAGCGTGTATGCTTTCTCAGTTCACTTTTCATGTGTATCTTCATTTGCAGAGGAAATGAACACATTTTCTTCTGCCAATACTTAGAATCATAAGATATCAGATTCTTTGAGAAAAATGAGGCCTAGAGAAGTGAGATGACTTGATCGATGTCATACAATAGCCACATGTGAGTTAGCACTTTGCTGTTCAAAGTGTGATGTGGATTGTCTGCAGAGCAGGAGCATCGACGTCACTTGCCTGTTAAAAATGCAGAGTTTTAGGCCCCATCCCAGACCTACTGCATCAGAAATCTGCATTTTAACAAGCTTCTGTGGTGATTCATATGCAAATAAAGTATAAGACTGCTAGTTTAGAATCCACAATTGTTTCTATTAGATCTATGTATTGTATAAGATGTTTGGGCTGCAAGTAATAGCATAAAACATAAATAACATATATAGACAGAGTTCTCATTGTCTCCTATAATGCAAAATCAGGAAAAGGTGATCCCATAATTGATTTCACCATTGACTAAAATTCTTTATCATCCATCCATTCCATTATTTTTAGTGTGTTGAGTTTGTTGCCTCATTGATACAAAATGGCTGCCATAGTTCATAGAGCTGAGTCCAAAGACTGGAGGCAGGGAGAGGATGGGAAAGGGATCCAGAAGACGTTTCCTTATACACTGATCTTACTGTCTGGTGGAAAAATCTTTCCCAGATGCCATGGCATACTTTTCCTTGGGTCTTCTTGGCCAAGTTTTGGTCACATGATCATGCTCCAGCTGGAAGAGAGGCTCAGACAATCTCACCGGGTTTTATAGTGGAAGTTGGTCTCTGCCAGTAAGGAAGGCAGGTAGGAAATGACTGTTGGTTAGGTGACTAACAGTGTCTGCCCAACCATGCTGCCTTAAGTTAACACTGGATGTCGATAATCATAGAGTATTCAAGATCTATTTCATTATGCCATTCTTTTGGTTGGGGATCTGTAGGTTAAAAGGCTTCTCCATGATTAGATACTTAGTTAGATCAGAGGATTAGATAGAAGCCAGCACTCCTGACTCCTGGGCTGGTATTTGTGGCAAACATTCTACTTTTGTAACCAAATGTCATTCATAACCCCCATTTCTTATTTTCCCGTAGCTTTACTGGAAAGCTACAATATCACTCTGATTTGCTGTGGTCATGTGACAAAGCTCTGGCTTAATGAGATGTAGGCCGAACTCACTGAGAAGAATTTCTCTTTTGTCATAAGGAGAAGGCTTTTGATACTTCCCCCCATTTCCGACCTGGAATGTGAATGTGATGACTGAAGCAGCAATAACCATCTTGCAAACGTGGATAAAAGCCGCACACTAGAGTTGGTGGAGTTGGAAAGATAGAAGAAAATTGAATCCTTGATGAAATCATAAAACCGTAAGAGTGACTGTGCTGGCAATTTTGGGGCTCCTTATTACATGGTAAAAAATAAAAAACCTTAACTACGTAAGTCATTATTAATTAGATTTGTGATTACATGCTACAGAAAGCAATCTAAACTGGTACAAGTGTGCATCAAATATGTTCTCTTAAGGAAAACGAATTTTCCTAGAATACTATGTGGAGGGGACTATTGTGTCAAAACCATTTTTATGCAATAGGCATCTTCAGAGAAATTATTATAATCGCTTTTAGTTTTCCAACTGCAACACTGCGGGACACGAGAGATGAAATGGAAGTGTGAAGCAGGGCACTTTGCCACGAGGGTTTTGATGTTGCTGTAGCTGTTTCACAATTTTGTTTCTCTTTCTGGAGCTTTTTCTGTATCTGACATTCTCATCTTGTTGACTAATCACTTACTCCAAGCTGAAGCAATGAATTCCTCCGTCTTTGAATGGACTATTAAATTAAATGCTGTCCAAGACTCTGGGGTTTTGTTTACATGTTTTTCTCCCTTGCATTATTGAGGATGTATCCTTTTTCTTGGAATATACGAGATTCCCTTCTCCTTTACTATATCCGGGCTCTATTTTAAGGAGGAGAGATCTTTGTCAAAGACTATGGCTATTGTCCTATCTTTTGCTATTCCCTTCATTCTCTCTTATACCATTCTCTGCAGTCCGATAGAGAGCAGGACCAAGGATTATTCACTTATAAATCTGAGTAAGGCTCTCTAAAGAAGGTAGACGTTCAGGTTCCTGGGGGATAGTCTCTTTGTTCTGACTGGCAGCAGAGATAGGATCCTGGCAAGGATTCTATACTATTGTACATAATGGGGTGAAGAAAATTTGGAGCTCTAAGGGAATAGGGGAAGGCCGTGAACAGCTAGGGCAGGAAGAAGAGAGTGACCAACAAATGATGAGCTATTCTAAGACATGATCCCTCTCTAGCGAATTGTATATTCCAAAAATAACCACAAAATCTTCATGTCCCACATGTTCTTTTAGAATCTTGCCACTCCTCTATTAAGCGGGAGTTATCTGTGTCTTCGCCTTAAAACTGGTGGGATATTGTGACTTCCCTGGCAAAAAAATATAGTAAGAGTAATGCTGGGTGACTTTAAGGTCAGGTTAGAAAAGGTGATATAGCTTCTGTTTATCTCTGTCTCTTGGGACACTTGCATTGGAGCCTGGAATACTATGTAAGAAGTCTGGCTACCATTAAACACAAATGCTTTAAGACCATGTGGTAAGACCATAAAGAGAATGACCATCCTGAGGAGCTCCAGATGCTCTAGTCCAGGCACCAGACATGTGAGTGAAGCCTACAGATGGCTCCCATCCCAGCCTAAGAATCCACATGGGAGGCCAAATGAGAACCACCCAGCTGAATCTAGCTCCAGTTAACACTGTAACCATAGGAGGCTAGAATAATAATAATAATAATAATAATAATAAATGATTATTGTTTTACATCACTAAATTTTGGGGTGATTTATTTTACCCAGGCCTGTTTTTACATAGTAATGGGAACCTGGAATATATTTCTTATGATTCTCAAATTTCAATAAAATCTCATATACTCAGAAAATGCTTGCTGTCAGTGGACAGGTGTATAAGACAGAGGAAGGACAAGATATATTGCCTTCATGTTGATGATTGTCATTAGGATAAACCAGAGATAGCATACTCGCATAGAGGAAGAAGGAGGCAGAGGGAGCCAAGAATAAACTTGGTGCAGAAATTGTGTGCAGTGTGTTATCCTTTGCAGGGCCTGGGGCTCGGGGTTCATCCAAAGAGCAGGGTCTGCCCACGTAACATCTAGGTTATGTCTGATGGCCATGGATATAAATTTCATACGTGAGGTGTGCATGAAATCTACTTCCTGATTCTCAGTGCTTCCACATCACTGAAAGCTCTAAACGGCTTCCCCAGTTACTCTTTTTGTCTTCCCCAGGATTAAATCAATGCAAGGTCATTTGACTGTCTGGATTGGGGGTGGTCTCTTGAAATATATTGACCTGGGGTAGACTACCAGCCAGCTGAAATTTAACATCCAAGATGAGGCTTAAATAAAGAGTGTCATGTGATAAGCGGGTGCCTTTTCTATATAGCTATCATTTATTTACTACTTACTATGATGCAGTCACTATACTAAGATCTTTAGTTATATTATATTATTTAATCCTCAGTACACCTATAATAAAATAGCTTTTAATAAAATAGCTATAATAGGTAACATGATAACATATGTATAATATATATCAAATATAACTTTATATATGTATACACAATATCAACACCTTGAAATAAATTCTTACAGAGAAATCTGTGAGATTAACATGTATTTTTTAATTTTAATTTCCTTTTGCTGACTTAGATTACTAAATAAAAGGTGCTCCTGTGAAAAGCTTAAATTAAAATCACACTTAAAATAAACATAAAGATATATGTTAAAAGTGCCTAGGTGACAAAAAACAAGTGATAATAGTCACAATGTATTCTAAACAAAAGTGTGTTCCGTATGGAGGAAGAACTCTGTCTCATAAAAGGTATTAGTTGAGATTATAACTTCCTCAGAAGAGACTATAGGTATTTGAAGACCTGGCTCTTTATTTATTTAAAAGTTTTTTAGGGGCGCCTGGGTGGCTCAGTCGTTAAGCGTCTGCCTTCGGCTCAGGTCATGATCCCGGGGTCCTGGGATCGAGTCCCACATCGGGCTCCCTGCTCGGCGGGAAGCCTGCCTCTCCCTCTCCCACTCCCCCTGCTTGTGTTCCTGCTCTAGCTATCTCTCTCTCTGTCAAATAAATAAATAAAATCTTAAAAAAAAAAAAAATAAAAAAAAAATAAAAGTTTTTTAAAATTATTATTTTATTTTATTATTTTTTAAAGATTTTATTTATTTATTTAGAGCATGCGCGAGCATGAACAGAGGGAGGGGCGGAGGGAGTGGGGGAGAGAGAATCTCCAGCCAACTCAGGGCCTATGGCAGAGCGTAGGGCCTGACTCGGGACTTGATTCCAAGACCCTGAGACCATGACCTGAGGTGAAATCAAGAGTAGGACGCCCAACTGTCTGAGCCACCAGGTGCCAAGAAGACCTGGTTCTTTAAATAAGTCTTTAGAGACATAATCTGCCAGTCACGTTAAGACAGAATCGTAAGGTTCTGGCCACAGAGTCATTTCAGACGACTAGATTTGAACTTGTTCCTGTCTGCAATTACTACGTGTACACCTTTGGGTAGACTCCGTAACCAATCTTAGCCTCACTTAGCCCATTTCCCTTACTGACAGTACTGCTTTGGCAGGTGCTTGTGGGGTGGGGATGGGGGGGGCAGGGTGGAGGCGCGTTAGATCTTCGCTTGTCAAGTCTGGGTCATTTTTATGATTGTAACTCATATTCTGGCATTCTAACTCATATAACTCATATTCTGGCATATTCTAACTGGAAAACTTCAGAAAGCTTCTTTTTCAGAAAGACAAAGGGCATCTTTTTCTATTGTAAATGTTTTTTTCTTTATATACCCACTTTGAGGCAGATTACTTAGGATGTCTTGGTTTATTAATTGTACCCTGAGATAGATTGAATTTGTGGCACCAATGCTTCTCTCCCTAAACAACTGGGGCAGTCAGTGCAATCCATCCGTGTTGTTTGGCGTGTGAGTTTGTGGTTCTGCTCACCAAGGAGGGGGCTGTATTTCCCTATTCCTTGATTCTATGTTCAGCCATGTGACTTGTTTTGGGTCAGTGGCATGATAGCAATACTGATTTAAGTAGAAGTTTGAAAAAGCACGAACACAATTGAGTTTACACCTTTGAATTTCTGCCATGGACTTGAGAAGGATATGCCTCGACAAGCCTGTTGGACCCAGGAGGAGAATGAGAGACACACAAAGCAGGGGCTACTCCCAGCCAAGCTCAAATTAGATCAGCCAACCCCTAGCCAATGCAAAAACTCAAGAGAAATAATAAATAATTTTTCTTTTAAGCCAATGAATCTTGGGGTGGTTTGTAACATCCTATTACCTCACTGATACATTTCTTCTTAATTTTATAAATCCATCCCAGTTTAGATGATATATACTCACACTGGACATGAAGGACTCCCTGGCAGGGATTTTTCTCCTTGACCTTCCTATTAGAGCCTTCTGATTTCTTGGCATGGTATCTTCAAATAGAACTTAAAACTAAGTCTGACATTTGGTCACTTACTTTACTAAATCATTTATGCATGCTTTCCACGGACTCTCAAGTCTATGAAAGGGACAGCGGAATTTATGGAGGTGATAATTGTATCTGGTGAATTTTTCAAATGAAATTTCCCAGGAGGGTAATTGGAAATGGAAAGGACCCTTTCAGTTTGAAAATTACCAGTATTTGCATATCTGGGAGCTGCTGCTGACCCTAGTGAGGCCAATCAACAGAGAACAGTTCTTAAGTACTTTTATCAAGGTGTCTTACTTCTAAACAGCTGTTATTTTTCCAATACATTATTCATTGTTTTAATGTTTACAGTTTGGGGAAAGCTAACAAGGAACAAGCAGATATACACATCTTTCAGCATATCTTCTTCCTTCTCCCTAGGAATTGTCTGTCTTATCTCTTTATATAAGTAAAATATTTTGGGGAGGCAAAAAGGCACATTTGGAAGGCAATTTATCATCACAGATAGACTCCAGATGTGAATTGATAGTGCTCTTTATCTGGTAGAAAATAGCCAGCAAAATTTCCTCACACTATTTTGAGCTGATGTGAGCTGTGTTCTGTTTTGACAGGCAGGCTTTTCCCCAGTGTTTGTTTCTAGTCACTGGAGACATATTCAGCTTTAGGGAAATTTTTTTTTTTTTTTAAGATTTTATTTATTTGACAGAGAGAGAGACAGCGAGAGAGGGAACACAAGCAGGGGGAGTGGGAGAGGGAGAAGCAGGATCCCCACGGAGCAGGGAGCCCGATGCGGGGCTCGATCCCAGGACCCTGAGATCATGACCTGAGCCGAAGGCAGACGCTTAACGACTGAGCTACCTAGGCGACCCTGGAACTGTTCAATGTACCGGTGACTTGGATAACTTGCTTTCTTGTGTTCTGATCATGGATGTACCTTCGAAGGGGGGTAAATATTTTTAATCCACTAACAATGTTTATGACACACCCATGCCTGGCTGGGCACTGCCTGAATGTACATTAATTTAAATATTAGGTGGCTTGCTCAAGGCATAAGTGGGAAAATTTTCCATAAAATTGAAGGACCAGAAGGAACCCTGAAAACATTCTTGTTCATTATTTCCCAAAGTGTAGATAACCATCGCTGAGGCCACAGCAAATGCTCTTCCGTGACATATGAGACAAGTGGGGTTGGTTCCTGGGTAAGGCATTAAGTGACATTAAATCACCTACCGAATAGTGTTCCCTTTTCAATACTATAAAATCGTTCTGATTATGGTAAGTAGAAAGTTTCAGGTTGATGCCAGTATGTGTTTACCCTTCCCAAATGCTTATCAACCTCCATTTTCACAAAAAGAGAGGAGACATTATGTAGTTAGGGCCTAATGCCATTATTCACTCCTCTTTGTATTTATTTCTATAAATACCTTCTGTTGGTGGCAAGTAACAATGGTGGTCCCTTACAGGTATCACTTGGAAATAGCAAAAGTCATGAAGGTGGCACACACGACTGAAAATCGGGAAGCATTAATCTAGTCCTGCACATAGGAAAAGTCTGCTGCCCAAATAAGGGGAACTTATTGTTAATGACAACCCATTCTACAGAGGAAACTTAGGGTGATATTAGTATTTACAGTTAGCACTCACTTACACTAATGGCGAAAGACAGAAAGCATCTGTTCCTGCAATGGTGCATAAATCTCTATGTGTCCTTATACTAGAGAGTCGGTGCGATTTCCTGGGAAGACTATGTATGTTTACATGCAGCCTGGCCTGGGTCGGATCCCAGTTCTTCTACTTGGGACATAGACAAACTGATTAACCCATCCATGCTCTCATTTTTTCATCTACAAGATGATGACGACGACATCAAGCTCACTGTCAGAAGGCTTCCTTAAGATAATGTGAATAAAGTCCCATTACAGTGCCTGGCTGGATGCTCGAGCGGGTCCACGGTAGCTGGTAGCCCTCTGGCTTTGGCATGCACCTTCCTGTGAATGGGAGCATGTTGGTATTCTTAGAGTCTTCGCGAATTTGAATATACAAAGCCATCTTTGTCACAGGAGACACCATTAAGCTGACCAATGTCCAAGTTGGAAAGACGTATGATGTAAGTCCCCCACACTTAGACTTTACAAGGTCTGCCTTGACGGAGTAGGAACTGACGGGTGGTGGGGCAGCCCTTGGTCTTCAAAGGGTTTTTAAGAATTTTATGGACCTCCCATGTTGCCACGTGTTCCTGCACATACTTTATATCATCTTCATAATGGCCTTAGGAACTGGAGGAGTAAACGTTGGCTTACTCAGTGAGGTTAGGTACCTTGCCCCAGTTCCCCCAAGGAGTAAATGGCAGAGGCAGGGCTTGATACATTTTAGGTGGGAAACAGATAATCTATGTGTAACAAGCAGACTATCTGTTACTCTAGACTAACATATAAGGTGCTCTCAGTTTCGTAGGAAGCTGTACAGTGTAGTGGTTAAGAGAATGATTTACTGCCTGAATGGACAACATGGTTCTACCACTTCCCAGCTAGGTGACTTCGGATGTTAATAAAGGTCAGTTTCCTCTCTGAAATGAGAATACTAATAGTACACCCCTGATGGATTACTGTGAGCATTAAATGAGAAAATCCCTATAAGCATGATGAGCTTGGCATGTAAGAAGGTCTATTACAAATTAACTATTAATGTAATGATGTTGTCAGCATAAGTGGATAGATGCCCAACCCATGGATGGTGATAAATGATACGGGGCAGATCTATTCTCTCAAAAACACAAGACTCTTGACTTGTTTCATCCTCATCAGGTAGATTTTTAGCTATAACTTTTCACTTACTCGTATACTGGTACAGATTTTAGCATATAGGTGTCTGTGTGTGTGTGTGTGTGTGTGAGAGAGAGAGAGAGAGAGAGGGAGAAAGAGTGAGAGAGGGAGAGAGAGAGAAACAATTTAGCTACTCATTTGTGTAAGAAGCCATAAGCTTCCAGCTCATTTAATAAATAATGCAATTGTATGGCTCACATATAGAAAACTCTTTACTTGAACTCTCGAGTGTTCAGTGAGGAATCTAAGTTTGTAAAACACTTACATATGCATAACAGTCATGGACATGATATTTCAGTGACCTGTGTGAATGAATACTTTTTTTTTGGTATGTGACTTTGTTCCCACCTGACTGCATGTGGGCACATAGAACACTTATGAAAGGAGGCTAGCATAATTTCTTGCATGGCTTCCTGCCACCACATCCCTCTGCTTGTCAGCCGTGTCTACCTGTACCCCTGTCCCACCTGTATTTTGGGACAATTCTCTCCCAGCTCAGGTAGTGTCTTCCTTGCTGTATAATTTTTTTTTTAAGATTTTATTATTTATTTGAGAGAGAGAGAGAGAGAGAGTGGGAGAGCAGGAGTGGGGGGAGGGCAGAGGGAGAGGGAAAAGCAGACTCCCTAGTGGGGAGCCCTATGGGGATTCAATCCCAGGACCCTGAGATCATGACCTAAGCCAAAGGCAGACACTTAACCTGAGCCACCCAGGCATCCCTGCTGTATGAATTTTTTTAAAAATGCTAAAATTTTGTTCAATTGCTGCCTTTTAATACAAAGGCTTATGTCAATATTCTGGAATATCTGACACCTGTGGTTCTCAAACTTTACTTCATCAGAATTGTAGGCTTGTTAAACACAAACTGCTGGGACCACTCTCTGTGAGAAATTCACTCAGTGAATTTCTGATTCAGTAAGCCAGGGGTGGGATCTAAGAATTTGCATTTCTAACCAGTTCCTAGGTGATAATGATGCTGGTAGTCTCAAAGATCACACTAAAATTTTAGATGTTTCAACTTAAGAGGATGTTCAAAAATATTAGGCCTCTTGAATCATACTCAATACCATAAAGACTGGCTCTTCATCCAGAAAGAGAAAGTATAGTCATGTCAGGTAGGTCCAGATGATATTTCTGCCTCCAGGTTTTGATTTTGTGGAAAAACCTATTTCTCTACAGCCTACCCCCAACTCTAAATTATGATTATTTCAGTGGTTCTGATAGTGATGAAACCGGAATATGAAATATGCAGAACTTGTGAAGTTCAAGTTCACAAATCAAAGTATAAATTTATTTTTATTTTCCACCGTCTCTTACAGTTATTCAGGGGAGATAATTTTTTTTTCCAAATGAAAATTCTGACAGCTCTTTGACTTTTCTGTTGGTTTTAACTACTAAACAGGTAAAAATACAGTTTGTTTGTTTTTAGTAACTGAAGTGTTCAATTGGGGATACAATTCAAAACCCTGAACTGAATGCAGTGAAACTCTTCTCTCCTAAACCCCAGCTTTGGCCTGCTTCAGGTGGCAGGTCTGTGAATGAGAATATCTCTGCCTTGTGCTTCTCCTTTCCCCGCTCCAGCTGCTGTTGGGATTCCACTGGGGGGAAGGTGGGATAGGAAGGAAGTGGGTAACAGAAGATTAAGAAGACAGGACGGTTCTCACTTGAACTGGTACCTTCATCCACTTCTGTCGGATTTGGCTGTAGATTCCCATGACCTCCTCTTCAGATTTGATTAATTTGTGGGAGCTTCCATAGAACTCAGAGAACACTTATTTACGTTTTCCAGTTTATTAAAGGATACAATAAAGGATACAGATGAACAGCTAAATGAAGAAGATATATAGGGCGAGGGTCTTTAGCATAGGAGCTTCTGTCCCCATGAACTGGGGGTGTCACAGCACTGGTGTGGGTGTGTTCACCTCCCTGAAAACTCTCCAAACTCTCTACTATTGGAATTTAATGAAGGTTTCCTTATGAGGGCATGAAGAATTATTAACTCCATTTTCATCCCTCTCCCCTCTCTGGAGGATCAGGGGTTGGACTGAAAATTTGAAGCTTCTGATCAAGGCTCAGAGTCACCTCAGTGGAACAAAAAACACCCTTAGAGATCTTATCACTTGGGAAATAATGAGGGTTTTAGGTACTCTCTGCTGGGAACTGAGGGCAGACACCAATATATATATATATTTCTTATTATTTAATATAGCTCAACTACAATAGAAGTTTATTTCTTGTGCATACAACCATTTAAGATAGTTGTTTCTGATCAGCAGGCAGCTGGCCTCCATGTGGTGATTCAAGGATCCAGGCCCCTTTCGTCTGGTGGCCTTACCACACCAGAGCTCTGTGATCTACATCCAGCTGGTGGAAAGGGAAAGAAAGCAAGGAGGAGGCTGTGGGCCATAAACGAATCCATCATTTTTGTTCACTGTCCATTAGGTAGACCTTGTCACCTGGCCCTACCTAAGTGCAAGGTGATCTACAAAATCTATTTCCTTCTGGGCATCTGCCTCCAAGCTAAAACTTTGTGCTAATGAAGACAGGGATGGTTTGGTGATCGGTTAGCTACCCAATCATGTCATGAATTATCGTTGCTATGAAGGTGCTTAGATGAATTATAGATGATGGAGAACCACCAAAAAGTTATAAGTAGTAGAATGACCTGGTGGTATTTGCATTCAGATGATCATGAGTGCATCAGTGTGTCAGTGGAATGGAGGGAGTTGGGAGAAGGGAGGCAAGGAAACCAGTACTGAGGATTTGCAATAATTCAGGCAAGAGATGAAGATGTCCTACGTAAATGAGAATTACGAGAAATGGACACATTTTAGAGGGATTTATGAGGTAAACCTTGGTTATGGGTTGACTGTGAAGAGAATGAAAAGAGATGGCCAGCTGACATTCTGGTCTGGGTATATGGATGCATGTTGCATTACCAGCTAAATTTGAGAAAAATGGAATGAGATCCCATCCAATCAATGTGGTGCTCCTCAATCTTTTCTTCCAAAGCTCCTTTAACAACAAAACAAAGTAAATATGTATCTTGGGAGGCTCTGGTAGGTAGTTTGCCCTGCAATTGGAAAACTTCTTTGACATGTCATATTTTATTTTGAAAATTATATAAGTTTATTCACTTTCTATTCCATTATATATCTGGGCTTGTTTCAGATTACTTTTTAAAAAAAGAAGCTTATTAAACAAATAATTTATAAATCTATTCTCCTACTTCGTGGTTTATTCTTACAGATTTGCACTCATTTACATATGTTGAAAAAAGATATCATGTTTTTGTGTTTTGAAAATAATATTAGCAGGGCACCTGGGTGCCTCAGTCGGTTAAGTGTCTGACTTCAGCTTAGGTCATGATCTCAGGGTCCTAGGATCAAGCCCCATGTTGAGTCCTGCAATGGGCTCCATGCTCCGTGCTCCCTGCTCTGCACTCCATGCTCAGCAGGGAATCTGTTTCCTCCCTCTCCCTCTCCCTCAGCACGTGCTCTCTCTCTCTGTTAAATAAATAAATAAGATCTTTAAGATTTTATAGATTTTATTTATTTATTTAACAGAGAGAGAGAGCACAAGCAGGGGGAGTGGCAGGCCAAGGGAGAGGGAGAGGCATGCTCCCTGCTAAGCAGGGAGCCTGATGTGGGGGCTCCATCCCAGGATCCTAGGACCACGACCTGAGCCGAAGGCAGGCACTTAACCAACCCAGCCACCCAGGCACCCCAAATCTTTAAAAAGTATTATTACACTGTGCATAATTCTGTAGCTTGCTTTCTTCACTCAAAAATGACATTTTTGATGTCTATCCATGTTGATACAGGTAGGTGAGTTCATTTAAATTACTTCTTAAGAGTCAAATTGATACTCTAGGAACAGGAACTACATTTATCTTGTGGCCTTGAGTGTTCCTGGCATGCTGCTGCACATCCCCAGTCTCTCATTAGCTCAATTAGAAACACAAGTATATGGAGGTAAGCTACTTTATCTCTGAAATAGTAGGAATCTGTTTGTCCATATAACAATAATCACTCATATTTATTGGCACTATGCACCAAACACTGTCCCATGCATACTACACATGTATTCACAACAATGCATTGAGGTAGTTACTATAATTGCAGATGAGATAATTAAGCAGGCAAAGTTTAGATGAGTGGTCCAGGGTCACTTAGGCTTTGAATGGCAAAGACAGGACACTTATCCAGGCAGTCTGAGTCCAGAGTCTGTGTTCTTAACCACTTTACAAAACTACCTGGGGAAATGTGTGTGATGCATCTCTGAATCTTAGCAGATTTCTCTGCGTTCCCCAAGGCAATGAGATATCCAGTGAGACGTATGATTTTAATGCCGAACTTGAGCCAGACACCTGCAGCCAAGTGGTATTTCCCATTACTCATTTCTGAGGTTATGCCTTGGCTCATTTACAGATTAGGTGCCTATTAATTTATTAGGTGAACTGTAGCAGGATAGATGGTTAATGCTTCTGCCCAGTGGATGTGTAGAGTGTGCCATAAGGTGCCCAAATCCTCAGTGACACAGCTCAATCGCCAAGATTGATCCAAAGAATTGGGGAAATGGCGAGAAGTCCATTTTCATGCAAGCTCAATGCTTTCTAAGAAGCCATTCTGTGTCTGCTGCTTTCCCTACTGATGCGGCCCTTAGAGGACAGTGCCAGGCTGGTGTGGGTTTTCAGCTGGTGTGGGTTTTCAGCAGCTGCTGCTTCCCAAGACAAGGACGGAATAACACAAATAAAAGGCATGACGGTGTGAATGTCATTTGTCCTGCCTTTTTCTCCCTCCCTGATGTGATTGTTAGTGTTGACACCTGTGAGGGAGGCAGTGGAGAGGAAATCTGTTACTAAGGTTCTTTCACTGACTTCCGGAGCCTGAGTTTCAGAATGTTGGGATGAGTGAGTTGTAACTTTGTTTTTCTTTCTCTTGTGCTCTTAAAGTACAAAGTGAGTCTTTATTCTGTTGCTGAATCCTTTTCTTACATTTGATACTATAATTTGGGTGTCCAAACAAATGTGGCAGGATGAAAAATAGCATTGTTTGAATAGCTGGCAGCAGAGTTTCTCTTAGGGAGAGAGGAGAGCAATATCAGTTTAGACAAGTGCCTTGATAAGACATAGGACGTAGAAGATGAAACCCAGAGGAGGTGACTAGGAAGGCAATAGCATCAGGAAGAAAAAAAAAGCTCTGTGCAAATATTTTACACAAGAAATAAACAAGAAACTGGAAAAGGGCAGAAGTGAGGGAGAGAGGAAGCCAGGCAATATGGTGGACAGATTAGCCAGGAAGAAGACGATGGCCAATGGGAGCTTGAAGACAACCTGAAGACTAAGGGGTCTAATGTCCAATTTTAATTCTCTCTCTGCCTCTGTCTCTCTGTCTCTGTCTCTCTGTCTCTCTCGATTTCACTGCAGTGTCAACATTCATCATTGCCCCTCAAAACCGTGAAACATATAAACCATCACATGAGTGATGGAGTGAAATTAAGGAAAGGGGACTGAGTCCCTGTCTGGGTCAACCTGGAGCAAAAAGAAGTGAGTAGTCTAATCACAAGAGGAGGAGTGAAAATCAGGATAAAGCAGGAAAAAGAATTCATCTCAGAGAAGATGCGTAACTTCCCATAAGCTATGTGACTGGTATTGAGCCAATTTTCCTTAAAACTTGAAGGGTGGCCCCAGTGAGACACCTGAGTGACACAAAGAAAATGTAGACTCGACTCAAACCTGCAGGGAATTCCCACTGATCTGTGCAGAAAACCCCTATTAGGTTATAGGTCAATGCGGTTACTCTACTACTTCACATCCCTTCTTTATTTTCATGGCAACGTATAATTTGGGGATGTTCAGCTCAGTCTCTTAGATTGGGATACACAATGCTGTAGGACAGAACATAGACTCTGGGTCAGAAACATATGGATTGGAAGGCTGCCTCAACGATTTGTGAAATATATACTCGGAGGTAATTCCATGTTTTTGTTTTTTTTTTAATTGCACTTATCGTAAGTCGGAAATATTTTTTTTTTTTTAATTTTACTTATCAATTGCCTATTTACTTAGTAGAGAACAGACTACAAGGCCCATGATAGAGGGACTGTGTCTTTTGCCATTATTGCACCTCTAAGGCCTGGCACATAATGGATACTCAATATGTTTGTCTTGAATGAATACGTAAACCTTTGACTTTTTGTTTATAAACCTGAAAAGAATGTGAAAGGAAATAACACTACCCACACTACATTTTGAGGGGATAAGACAAACCACGTGGTGAGACATAGTATAGTATAGAAGCTGGCTTCACAGTAAATAGCAACCTTCTTTGCCTTCCAAGTCATAGGTTTATTCTTTTCCTGGACTAGTTGATGTCACTGTCTCTATGACTGTGCCCTATGACTGTTGGTACCCCACAACAGTGTGTCCTTTGTTATAGGGAGATTTTGGAGGAAAAGGACATAGAAAGCACAATATAATCCAATATACTCAATATAACTAAGAGTGTTGAAAAATCATCAAGAATATGCCCTTCAAATGACATCAACTACAATGACCCAACTTTGTTACTGGGCCGCCCTGCTGTCCCTCTACCAGAGCCAGGAAAAATGGTCAGTTTGGCCTCTGATTCTACAGAGCTCTTCTCTGCATTTTGCCATGAGGTCTCTGCCTGAAAGATATAATTTTATAGACAATTACCAAAGGAGAGAGCAGTTGCCAAACCCAAAGCAGAAAATTACATTTAACGTATACAAGAAAGGAACGTGTTCTTGTAAAGACCAAGAATGATGCTCCCCGGAAGAGAAGCTAATCAGGAGAAGGAACAGACATCACAAGTACAGAAGGATCTCCCTGTTTGAGCACGGGGCCCAGCTTTTTAACTTGAGTAGCAGAACGGCAGGCCCTGATTTAAAATTTACAGATCAGTAGGTGTTGCCTCAGACAGATCACTGTTAGGAGAAGCTGACTTGATCTGGCAGAGTCTAAGGTGAAAGAACAAGGAACCCAAGAAACGTGGTTCCTGGACCATGTGAAGGAAGCACATTCACCCAGCATTACATGGAAGACAGTCCAATGCTTCCAGAGAGTCTGTCCACCAACAAGCCACTTAGACTTCGGGATTGCCAACCCTGACTTTGTAGGGTATTTCTCTGTTCATTAATGAAATATTTTAGATGGGTACTACCAGTTATGGAAATTATGTTCATATTACTTATGTTCAGTGAAAGAAGCCCTTGAGGCCCATGGACCCAGGTGACTTGGATCCTAGGTTCGGCTCCATCTTTCTCATATCCTGTGACCTGAGCAAATCGGAAGAGCCTCTTTGAACAGTTGTTTTTATAAAATAAAACATTACTGAAGTAACACTTGTCACACAGCTCAAGGGGTCTTGAGATTTTCATTTCAGACTCTTCCAATTGTAGGGTTTCACCCTTTTCTTTTGGGTTCCCAGGTTCCTGCTGTGTTGCTGGGAGTGTCCACAGGGAGTAATGAAAAGTGGATTGTGAGTCATGATTGAGTGTCCCTCCTGATGGCCAGGTCTTGGGGCAGCGATGCATACTGACAAAGTCCTCATTGGGCACCCATGGGGAGGCATGGCTGGTAAAGGCATCCCAAGCCTGGTGATGAAATGTTCATCTCCAAGTGAAGCCTATGTATTCAGAGGTGGTAGATCAGCAACCAGGTAGCTCCTAAACGCATGGATCATGCAGTGAACTTGGTGAGTTCCACTCATCCAGCCCCTCCTAGGTAGCTAGCCTCTCCTACCATGGAAACTTCCTTGGGATCTTCCCCTTCTTTTCCAATAAAGCTTGATAACATATTTAACTCAGGCCTAGAACCACAATAACTGAATGACCTGTTGCTCTGTTCACAGGGGATAGGGTGGGCTTAATATTCAAATTGTCCTTGGAGGTGTGGGGGTAACATGAGCCTTCTATTCTGCAAAGAAAAGGAAGAACACGGAACAGTAAAGTTTCCATATTTTTTTAAAGATTTTTTTTAAATTTTTTTTTTTTTATTAGAGAGAGAGAGAGTACAAGCAGGGGGAGCGGCAGGCAGAGGGAGAGGGAGAAGCAGTCTCCCTGCTGATGCGGGTCTCGATCCCAGGACCCCAGGATCATGACCTGAGCCAAAGGCAGACGCTTAACTGTCTGAGCCAGCCAGGCACCCCAGGTTTCCATATTAAAATGATCTGAACTAGTAACAATCTAGATGCTAGTTTGAATAATCTCTAAATTCTCTTCCACCTCTAACATACTATGAATTTGAAGCCAAGAGCCACAGAATGCTGCTTTCCCTACTGGCACCCCTAATTACATTGAGGAAATCTTAGCCTGTTTAGGATCTGGATCTATGAAAACTTTTAGACTCCAAGGCACAGAAGGGAATGAATGGTGGCACATAACCTAACCTACATGGCTTAGTGAATTTATGACACCAAATTGCCATTGCACCATTATTTAGACAGATGGGCGTGGTCTTGGAAGGCCAGTCTCTAAACATATTACTTATGAATTTGATGGTTATCTAAATTAATTAGCATGCTAATTCCTTACCCGTAGAAGTCCCAGGGATCGTTTGAAAGGGTTTATACAGACAAGTGGGTTAGGGGAAAATGACAGAGAAACCACAGTCAATTGCTTCACACTTTGAGACTCAGAAGCAAAATCTAAAACCCTCCTCCTATGCAGACTGACATTTTCTTTCATAGGTCTCATCTGTTTAATCAAGTTTCATGAGGCTGCTTGAACCATGACAAGCATTGCCATTCTAAGTTTGTTCAGTCAACAATGTTCAGAAGCTTCTGGGAGTCATCCCAAGCTACGAAGAGGCTGGAATCTAAGTCTAGGCTATCTGACACAGTGCCTTATGTATGACTCGATGAAGAAGGAAACTTAGTTTTTCATTCATTCATTTATTTATATTTGCATTCACTCATTAATCTATCTGTCCATCCATTATTGGATCTTAGTTATGCATCAGGCACCATGATAGGCAACAAAAAATTCTTAGAAATTTATTTTTGGAAATAAAGCTCAGGAAACAGGAAAGAGACACATTCTTCAGTTTAGTGTCAGGTAGTGCTGCACCATCAGGATGGATGCATTTGCAGCAGAGTATCTGAGGGGACGTGGTTGCTGTGAGCAATAATCTGAGATTAGGCAGCCCTTCCTGCCACTATGGGACATGCAAGAGCCCTAATGCTGCTCCTGGGAAGAGGCACGGACCCCCAGGGAACAAGGAGGACTCCCCACTTTCTCTTTATATTCTAAGCTCACAGAAAGTAGCATTTAGGGCTCCACATGGGGCACACATCTCCCCAGGCTCCCTTTGCTATTATGCTCTCACTGCATATTCTTCAGGGAATTAGATGCTACTCCAATGTGATGCAAAGTTGATCAATAATCCGTGCACACACTCCCTCCAAGGGAGACACTCAGATGAAACTATCCAAATGTGTCTGCCTAAAATCAAAGCAATTAACCTAGAAAGTTACACATCCAGGGCTTCAATCTCTGATCTATTTTCATCCACAGAAGGGATTTATGAAGCTTATATTTTTATGCAGAATATTGTCCACTCTTATCTCTCTTCCCCAAAGGTCAGAGAGTCTTCTGCCGGCCCAGTGGGAGAGGTCTTGACAGCTATATTCATGGCCTTCCTGAATGGGTATTTTGTGAAGAGTCTTAGAAAAACTTAAAAAAAAAATAAGCAAACCCAAACATCATGGTCAGAGAAAGCCCATGTGTCTCATCTGAAAGGTGGGAATAATAGAACCTTGAGGGCTACTGTAAGGAGTAGATGAGATAATGTGCAGATGCAACTGAAAGGCTTGGCACATGGGCAGTGCTCAGTAGCTGTTACTGACTTTGAAGGAAATGTCGGTTCCCTCTGGGTCCCGGGAAAGGCCAGTGACCGCTAAGTACTTTTATTGCATCACCTTGTAGGGAGGTCTGAACTCAGCCTGGGAGACAAGAATGCTTATGAGACATTCACCTACAGAGTGAAGGAGTGAAGAAGGGAAAGGAGTGACGACGAGAAAAGAACCTTTGTTAGAGAATGCTGGGCTTGCTAAGACAGATGGCCGCCCCAAAGAATGAACATCACTGTGACCGCACCCTCCTCTAAGAGTGCAGATAACATGATTAGTTCATTAGCTCTTCCTTGCTAGCAGAGGGATGGCCCAGGCTCCCGTGGTTTCCGGGATGTTGAAGCTGCAGGAGCCAATATTCCAAGGAGGGGCCAGGCTGAGCGAAAAGAGCTTCTTCCTGGGGGTCTCTCTCCTGTTGGAGGGAGCTCTGAGGTTTGTTCATTTCCTCCTGCCCTAGGACTTTCTGCTGTACCTGGTTTCCAGACTTCTGTCTTCCTGGCATTGACAGCCCCCGAAGGGCAGCCCATACTTCTTGACCAGTGCCATGGGAAGAGAACATGGCCGAAATGCGAGGTCTAACCTTAAGTTCTTCCAACACAGCACAATCTGTGGTTAAGAATGTTTTCTTAGGATGAAAACTGAATTCTCTGGATTCAAATCCCAGGTCTGCCATTTGTTTAACCTTTTTAAGCCTTAGTTTTCTTGCTTCGTCATGGAAATAGTAGTACCTAACTAGCAGTGTTGTTAACAGATAATAATGCATATAAAGCAATTAACCCAATGCTTGACTCATGCTAAGGACCCAATACACGGCAGCTACTAAATTTGTGGCCTGGCTCTTTCTTTCATCCCTCTCCTGTGCACAAAACCTTAGAGATTAAGCAACTCCTTGGATTTCATGAGGAAAAATGTTCTCAGAGTCACCTAAAGAGGTGACCATCAAGCCTATAGTCTTGTCTTTCAGCTAGAGATCTCTTTCACCAATTCAGACAGGGCTCAGGAAAGTCTGCAACCTCCCAAAGCTAAAGAATGAGGGATTGGCTATTTCTGGACATAGAGCTGTGCTCTGCTCCTATCCCTTGGGCCTCTCCACTTCATTGCTCTTCAGCTGAATTTCAGCAGTCAACGTCTGCATCTCTTCCCCTGGGGGCTTTCTCAGAAGCTTGGAGAAGCTCCATTTGCAAGGCAGGCTGGGAGTGCTGGGAATAAATCCCCCTAGGGAAGCCGATTCATTCTTCTCGGGGGGGACAGTGTTGAAGTGTGGGTTATAGAGTTTGCCCAAGATTTCCCATGGGACGAAGCTCCAGTTTATCCACAGTGGTCGAGGGATCGATCGTGTGTTCAGTATTTGCTGTCTTTCTTCACGGGCTACACTTCTCTACAGTCTGACTGATGTTTCCTGCACCTCCCAAATCAACTACGAACCTTTCGCTTGTTGTTTCAAGGTCATTTTCTGGGGGAGCCCAATTTAAGACAGTGGGATTAAGCTCAGGGAAGAAAGATCACTAGCGCGTGGTGCTTCTTGAGGGCTGACAGTCTCTCATTTGCTTCTGTTTCCTTAGCTCTGAGGAAAATGCTTGGCTCCTGGTAGTCATTCAATACAGGCTTCATTAAGGGAATAAGAGACAGAAGTAACACCACAGTTCCTGAGGAAGCAGAAAAGAAACCTACTTAAGCCTTACTTAAAGAAGAACTTGCGTTAATTTGTGTAACAATTCACCATTTAGAATTTTCGAAATCAACTTCATAGGCTTCACTTGCAGGTTATTTTACAGATGAAGAAACTGAGTCACAGAGCATGCTGCTCTCTTGTCCAAGGCCATGCTGTGGGTGATAGTGCTGAAAGTCACACCGTGGTCCTTCGCACAGTGTCAAGTTGCTACTGTCACCGTTAGTGTGCCGGCTTGGCGGCAGCTGATGACCCTGCCGCCGTGGACTAGGAAGACACATTGGCCTGTTATGCTTCCGCCGGAGGCACCACGCCGAGCATGATTCAGGGGGCTTCTTTTCTCTTCTCTCGAATTCCTCTGACGGAGGGGTTCTTAACCTGGGGTCCACGCATGGGCCTGGAGGACTTAGTATTTACGTTCATATGTGCTTTTTTGGAAGGGGATCCCTAGCTTCCACCGTACTCTCAAAGAGGTCCGTGACCCCAGTAAAAAGCCATTGTCCCGGCTGCTGCCGCTAATAGTGCCTTGCTCTTTAACGACACTTCGGATGACAAAGTACTTTCACTGTTTCACTTCCCCTCTCTTGCAACAGCCTAAGGTTTCTTAATGAATTCAGCACTTATCAGCATGATTCTTTTTTCTTTAGAAAAAAAGAGTTGGGACAAACCACTCCTTCCCCCGAATATGCATATTAATACTCTTCTTCCTAGGCTTGGATGTCACTGGAGCCTCCTTTTTAATTCAAGACTCTGCAATACAGGGCGGCAACTACCGTTCCCACCTCATCCTCCTTTGATTTTCTCCATCTTCCCAACTATAGGGTGAGAACAGAATGACCAGTCTCATTTCTCAAGCCTTTCCTTTCCTCTAGCCTTTCACACATCATAAATCCCACTTGAAATGCTGTCCCTTAGATTTCTTGCCCATGGAAATCCTACCAGTATCTGGAAGCATAACTCAGATGCCCTTTTGTCGGCCAAGCTTTTCCATCCTAATATTGAGTGATATTTAGAGTGATAGCTAACATTTATTGAGGGCTTGCTATGTACCAGGCATGATGCTAATAAGTTTTTGGTAAATATTTAAACCAAAACCTTTCAAGGTTTAGAAACATTAAAGAGTGTTAGCTTCTGTAACAAATACAACAAAACAAACAAAAAGTAATCTCTGTAGCTTAACAGAGTCGGAGCTTATTTCTTATGTAGGTAAAGTCTAAATAAGTATTTCTGTTAAGCAGAAAAACGGGATTGAGGGTGTTGTCTCTTTCCATCTTGTGGCTCTAGTATCTTTAACAAGTAACTTCCGAGCTGGCTGGCTTGGGGATAAAGGACAAATGGGCACGTGTGGGAAGCTTTTATGGGCCAATCCTAGAAAATGGCATGTATCACTTTCACTCATATCCTTTTGCCTAAAAGGGAGTCATATGGCTGGGAGATTTGAACTAGCTTATGCCCAGAAGGAAGAGGAAATAAATCTGGTGAGAATTTAGAATTGTTTTCCACAAGGCATCCAGCTAGGAATTGGGAGAGCCATGGCAATATTGAATCTTACCTGAGCTTTCTCTTGTTGGAAAAGAGTAGCCATTCAGAAGTCCCTCCGCTCTTTCATATTCTGGGAAATGGCTTACTGCAAAGAGACACCTTTCCTCATGTGACTTAGGCAAGACTGTCAGATGCCCCTTCGTCGACTTGTGAGGGGGCTCGACACAGACTCTAAATTCCCACTCTTTGCTTCACAAATGATTCACTGAATGGTTTGTCCATTTAATTAATCAGAACAAAATCCTTGTTAGCCACACAGTTCAGTTAACTTTCTCTTCCTCCCCGAGGTTCCTGACCCACCCTCACCCTGAGCCAGCCCACAACCGCTTCTTAACAGCCTCTCCCAAGAATAGGCTGACGGCAGGGTGAAGCATTCTCCGGTCTGTTGTCAGGTCACTGCCATGCCCACCTGTTCACCCCATTCACCCCCCTGCCCATACCAGCCGCTTTCAAGCCATGTCACTGCCGCTTAAAGCAAAGCCTCTTTCTGCATAACTCAGACACTGGCAGATCCCGTGGTGGGAGCTTTCTGCCTATGGCTATTATCCCTTACCTCCTCTTGCAATAACCTTTTAGAATAAAGTCTCCCCTTATGTAAATTTGTCTCCGTTCTTTTTTTTTTTTTTTTATTAGTTGAGAGCAGAGATTTGAACCCAGGGGTTCTGACTTGAATGCCCCCTCACATTGCCTCCTGTGCCAAGATGGCTACTGCTTACTCTGTTCTCCGTGGCCCCCTACCTTGTCCACCGTGCAGTCATCACACACGCAAGCACTAAAGTTTCCAGCTCCCTGCTTTGAGATGTGGAAGCATGTGACTCATTTGAGTCAACGAGATGGGAGTGGACGTGATGTGTCATCTCAGGCAGAGGAGGCTGAGCATCTCCTGTGCCTCCCCCTTGTTCTTCAACACCCCTCAGGAGACCTTGGAAGATGTCAGCACCAAAAATGCAGAGCATTTGATGCCTCAGGCATTGCATAGAGGAGAGACCTCCCCCAAAAGCCACCAAGCAGGAACATCTGCATTGGGCGTTTGAGACTGGGGACATAAAACAGACTGTTCCGACTAATATACTTGGCAATGGTAACAACACATTGGGTGCAGCAAAAGATCCCATGTTGGGGGACCAGAAATCCCTCATTCTTCATACAAACGCCTCTGTATTTAGCAGCTCCCTTCAGTCCTTACCACACTGTATTTTGCATTGGGATTGGGTCTATTTTCTCTCCTTATGCATTACTGAGGTCTTCAAGACAAACATGAGCATAGCCACCCACAGCATTTAGCAGTTTCTTACATATATCAGGGACTGAGTGTTGGAAGAGTGAATAAATGAACTGTCTGATTCTATTTTCAAAACAACCTTTTCCAAACGGCAAGACAGGTATTTATTTTTATTATAGAAATAATGCAATGCAAAACACTTGGAAAATAAAATTTAAAAAATCAGTTTTGATCCCCATCGCTTTTCTCTGTTATCATCTTTGTATAGTTTCTTTTTTCATATATTTTTTTCCCATATTTGCAACCACAGGACACGTGCATTTTGGCATCCTTCTCAATGTAACTTTATAGCATGGTTATTTTTACATGCTGCTACTTTGCCTCCATAACCATTGTTCTTAATTCCTGTTCATACAAATGAATAGCGTATAATTTATTTACCTGCTCTCCTATGCACTATGCAAATGTAGCCTCAAAAAAAAAAAAAACCTTATGCATAGAGATTTTTCGTGTACTTATTTCATTTCCTTAGAATAAATTTTCAAATGTAAGATGACTATGTCAAAGGGTGTGACCATTTTATTATTGTTGATACATATTACCAAATTGCTTTCTAGAAGATTTGTACCTATTTACAGAGAATTGCTGTACCCTTGCCTGCATAATTAAAAATGAAACATTTATTTGGAATTATTATATGAAATATCTCATTATTTTAAACCACATTTTTTCAATTACTCGAAAGAGAGAATACTTTTGAATTGTTCTTTCACTGTTTTTTTTTTAATTGTCCGTTCTTATCTATTTAAATCATTTTTTAAGTTAAAAAAATGTATTTGTGCCTTGCGATGTGCTGTGTGGTGCAGTGGAAAACAAGAAGTCTTTGTCCTTAACAAATGTTCATCTCGATGGGAAGAGATGGGAAGTCAACAAGTAAACAAGTAAATACGGAAACTGGTATGATAAAGGTTTATGGAGGAAAATCGCAATATTGGTGAGAACTTTACTTAAGGGAGCTGGAGAGTCCCCTCTGAGAAGGAGTTGCTTTATCTGGGCCTGAAAAATGGGAAAGAGTCGGCCATATAAAGAAGTCATCATTTAAATATCTGGAAAATGAGAATTACAGGCAAAGAGATGAGTAAGTACGGCACCATTGAGGTGTAAGCAGTCTTGGCATGGTCATGGCAGAAAGAAGGTGAGAGTCTCTGGAACACAGTGAGCATGGGGTATGAGATGAGGTTGGGGGTTTGGGCTAGGACTAGAACATTAAACTTTTCACGGGCCATCACAAGGAATTTGGGTTCTGTTCTAGATGAGACAGTAAAACACTTTAAGGGTTTTAAATATGGCAGTGATATGATATAACTTAAAAAGATGATTTTGACTGCCGTGTGAATAAATTCGAGGTAGAAGAGGCAAATCCATTAGGAGGTTATTATAGTATTCCAAGCAAGAGATAATGGGACATGGACTAGGGTGGTGGCAAGGGAGAGATCGAGATGAAAAGAACTTAGCTTCTTTTGGGTTATCCCCAAAGCAGAGAACTGATACCAAGATTCAGGAACAGATAATTTATTTGGGAGGTCTCCCAGGAAGTGGACCCCAGGGAGAGCCAGGAGAATCAGACAGGCAAGGAGGAAACATCCAGGGAAAGCTGCTCAAGGTCATTGCTCCAGTCAATGGCAAGGGGACTCTGGAGAATAGAATGCTTCCCAGAATAGTCCATCCAAACACCTGGATACTGAGGCATTTATCCACTGACTCTAGTCTCCTGTTACCTTTATTGATGACATTAATTCCCATGCTCTTCTGGGCTCTAGTCACACCTAGTAGACAGACTCCTCTAGTTTTGGAGAAGGACTTGGAGTGAGAGAGAGAAAAGATACAGTCAGGTGTTTGAGCTGGGATGCTGTCAGGGAGCGTGGAATGGTCTACCACAGTGGCAAGAGAAATCAAAGGTGGGTATCAAAAAAATCTGCAACACACGTGGATAGATACAGAGCTATCTTTCGGTGCAAAAATCTTCTCCCTTTGATGAGCTTGGAAACTTATCAGAGCCTTCTTTAGGTATTTGATTACCCACTGAAATTAAGATGTAGATCCTTTGCTAAAAATGGCAGGAAACAAATTGCACTGGTCCTTGATCAGGAGCTGAGGCTGATGTTTGCCTGTATTCCCCTTCCTAGAGTTAGATTTTCTTCTATGAAATAAAAGAAGAGAAAGGAGGCTTTGGATTGAATGTCTGCACTTAAACTCTCCAGATTGTCTGACCTCATAATTAGAACATTACACGCATTATTTCCTTCGACAAGTTGTTCATTTAGATGATTTCACCGGTGGCTTTGCTCCTTGCCATTTCCTGGAGAGTAAAAACGGTACGTCCTGAGAAATCACTTCAAGACCTGGAGTAACCTTCAGGAAGTCAACCAGGGAGTGATGCCTTCCCCAGCAACCCCCCCCCAGTATTGAAATTTCAGAGTCTCTCTTCACACGTGTGGTCCAGAGACTTTAGAAATTACTTTGTGGTTCCAAAATGAACCCAAAATTTCCTTGAACAAAAAAGAATTAGGACGGAATTGTCTAGCATTTCCCAGTTTTCAAATTTGGGTTTTTTTTTTTTTCCTTTGACCAAAATTATTTTAATAGGCACCATAACATGATGACGCTATTACCACTACTAATGTGATGCAGTATGACATAGTAGAATGATAGTATCCATGATGTATGAGGGCCACAATGTGCCCAATCCTTTGCTAGGCACTTATTAATTTATCTCAAATTCCCACGACATTAAGGAATAGACATTGTTATTCCTATTTTATGGATATATAACCAGGCTCCAAAAGGTTACATGAAATATGAAAATCAGACAGTTATAATGTAAAATCCAAGTTTTTCCAACTCCAAATCTCCTACTGTTCAAGTGTGTTTTGCTGCCTTCTCAAACTGTGTGCTCATCTACATATGAAGTAACAAATGCATTGAATAAGGACTCATGGGGTATAATCCAGAAAGCAGCTTTTCAATTGCAGTGAAAGACTTTTCTTCCCCTTCTCCCCCCTTCACCCCCTTCCCACAAAAACCCCTCCAGATAGGCTCTGTTTCTTTCTTTCTTCTTCTTCTTCTTTTTTTTTTTTTTGTCAATATTAGGTAATAATGAGACCTTTGAGTTACTGTGGTTTTGCATTTTTGTTTATGTAACAAACCTAATCTTTATTCATGGAGAGTTTCAGTCAAAGATGTCCCAGGTAACATCTGATCAACAAATGACTGCAGGTGGAGAAAAGACAAGCCAGAAAAGCAGGCCAGATCCAAATTGGTAATTGATCCCTAGGATCTCATTCTCCTTAGTTTTACATATGATAATTTCAAAAATTTAATCCAAATCCGTGGTAAATAATATTAGAATAGTCATTGCTTCTTGGAGTGAATGTGAGCAGGGGCTGACTGAGAAGGAGAAAGGGAACTCTGTGGGATGATACCAATATTCTGCATTTCATTAGGGGTTTAGGTTGCAGAGGTGTATGCAGATTTCAAAATTTATGGATTGGTACATTTAAGATTTGTGGACATTTAAGATTTCTATGTAAATCTTGTCTTAAAAAAAGCATTATAAGCTAACATCGAACTCTAGTGAATGACCTGCATACTGAATTATTTAGGGGTGGGGTGTACTGAGTCTACAATTTGCTTTGAAATGCATACAAAGTTAGATCGATGGATAGAGGAATGGACAGATGGATAGCTACACGCTAACACGATTACAGCAAAATGTTAATAGAATCTACATATTTAGTATAAAGGTGTTCAGTGTACAATTCTTTCAACTTTTCTGTATACTTGAATTTTCACTAAAAATCATGCTGGAGAAAACAATCAAACCTCAGGGGTCTGCAGTTCCACAGAGGAAACCACATAGGAGATAAATTGATGTGTAGTCTTTTGGTCTTTCTTCTTGTTCTCGATTTTTTCCTTATATAAAAGAGATAAATGGATCATCCTCATGAAGGCATTTGAAAAAGTCAGCCATTAGGCGGGGCTTTTACTTGATCATGGTGACAGGAAGAATTCATGGTCCCCATACAGGTCCTGGAATTTGTGAATACGTTACCTTAAGATGGCAAAAGGGACTCTGCAGATGTGACTAGATTAAGGATTTTGAGATGAAGAGATTATCCTGGATTATCTGGACAGGCTCGTGGGATCACAAGCGTCCTTAGAAGTGAAAGAGAAAGGCAAAAGAGTCAGAGCCGGAGATGTAACAATGGAGGCAGAATTTGGAGTGATGTAATTGTCGGCTTCGAAGGTGGAAGATGGTGGCCAAGAGCAAAGGAATGCAGGCAGCCTGTAGAAGCTGGGGCAGAAAATGAATGGGGTTTTCCAATAGAGTCTCCAGAAGGAATGCAACCCTGCCAACACCTTGAGTTTAGCCTAGTGAGAGCTGTGTCAGATTTCTGACCCATAAATCCATAAGATAATAATCTTGTGTTGTTTTAGGCCATTGGTTTGTGGCAATTTCAATTTCCCACTTCAATTACAGAAAGAAAGTTGTGTATGTCACCATATTCTTCCAAAGCATTACAGAGGAAAAACGAGGCTGAATGGGTAGGTAAACCATTTTACAGTGTTGTTTATTTTGGGTAGATTCTATGGGTTGAAGGAACAGGCTAATTCACAGTATACGTTTTGGTGATTTATTTTAAGCATATACATAAGGATTAGAAAAACAAGTCTCAAGCCAAGCCTCATGGGAACCTACAAAAAGCCCAACATCCCAGCCTCATGGGAATTATTGGAGTCACAGAAGACGGAGGCCTCAAGGAGTGTCAACACAAAGGTCATTCCACAACCAGGACAGATCTAGAGACCCCTCCAACAAGAGTTTCTATGCTGTGAATGGGACTTGAATTTTTCTAGGTCTTTGATTCATCCTGTATCAGCCTGCATTTTTTCTCTGTGCCTGTGGCCAGGACCACTGCACGCACCTTCCTCCAGTGAGCACAGCCACGCTTGAGTGGGCACAGCCTGGAAGGAAAAAGGTAGCCTGGATTTTGGTCTCAACCCCCCTGCCCCTCAGCCAAGGGCAAGGTGCAACTTGCTCAGCCTTCCGAATGCTCCAGCTGCTGCTGCTTCCTCACATTTCTGTATCTTTCTGTCCCTAGAGCTTCTTGCTTCTTGATCACTTCTGTTGCCTAGAACCCTTTTTTATTTATACCCTCAGCTCACATGTTCTTCTCTGAGGCCCCTCCTGGTTTTTTGGTGAGAATCCCTTTAGTTCAGCTTTCACTACCAACTGCTTGATGTTCCTCATTGGTCCCTGATTTAATTCCTGGAAATGAGATTCTGACTGCTCAAACTGACCTTAATTTGGCATGAGCTTTTCACTTCAAGTGATCTTATAAGCCTGAAGGCTTGACTGCTTTTGGATCAGGATCTCATCCCTCATCTTGTAAAAAAATATAATAATTTAAAAATAAAAAAAAATTTTGAATAGTAGGGTGAAGCCACTTGGAACCCAAAGTGGTTAAACCACCTTTCAAGGAGTTTTGGCAAGATAGGACCATAATTGACACTTTTAGGTCAAGTTTTAACTACCATGGATATTATTTCAATTTATGCTTCATCCCTGTTCCTGTTTTAGCTTTGGGAAAGCAAAACCAAAAACACAGACAGCACATTTGATAATTTAATCAAGCAGAAACTATAAGAAGAAAAAAAAAAAAAAAAACTTGGGAAACTAGTTAGAGAAGAACGCGAATATTTTGGCCAATGTGGTTAACATAGTTGCTTGATTGTGCTTCAGATTCATTTCTGAGCTTCCCCATATCCAAAGAAGAGAGGGAAGTAGGGTGATTTGCATAGTTCTTGTTTTTTTAAAAGATTTTATTTATTTATTTGAAAGAAAGAGCACAAGCAGGGGGAGTGGCAGAGGCAGAAGCAGCCTTCCTTCTGAACTGGGAGCCCCATGTAGGATTTGATCCCAGTACCCTGGGATCGTGACCTGAGCTGAAGGCAGACGCTTAACCAACTGAGCCACCCAGTCACCCTGTATAGTTCTTATTTTTGGAAAGGAAATGATTGCATTTCTTACTTTATTGGGTGGCAGAAGCCTTGTGCTCCTTTAACACAAATCCCCTCTAACAACAGATAGGACTTCGGAAAGAGCTCTGTTCTTTCTAAATGCTGAGAGAACAGAAGGGAACAGAATCTCTGGTTCCTTGGTCTCATCATTTCTAAAATAAGGGACTGAATCAGTCAATGTTTTTCACAAAATATTATGCTCTTTAAAAGAAAGATAGGGGCGCCTGGGTGGCACAGTCGGTTAAGTGTCTGACTCTTGGTTTCAGCTCAGGTCGTGATCTCAAGGTTGTGAGATGGAGCCCCGAGTTGGGCTCTGCACTCTGCATGGAGTCTGCTTGGGATTTTCTCTCTCCCTCTCTCTCTGCCCCTCCCCCAGCCCCTATCCTCCCCCTCTCTCTCTTTTTCTCTTAAATAAATAAATCTTTAAAAAAAATAAAAGAAAGCTGTATGTGGTCAAATAAAATTGGGAGAATACATGATCTACGCTGCTTTTAGCAATTTACTGGGCACATCAACATATTAAATGCTTTGCAAAACATGCCATAAATAAGACCTGCTTATTTTTGTTTAATTAGGAGTTCTAAATTTATTTGCATCCATGCTTTTCCACCCTTTTCCCCCCATCTTAAGACCAATAAACATCTCATGGGAAACACTTTGGGGAATGTTAGATTACACAATTTTTATATTTTCAAACATAAAATTCTATGATTTTTTTTTCACCGCTTACTGTTGGTTGGTTGATCTTTAGGGTGAAAGCATAGGTAGAAAACACTAGCCTTGACAGATTGAAACCACTGTGTATAGAAGATCAAAATAAGGAAGGAACAAAGTGGGGGGTCTCATTTATAGGCTGAGAAGTTTTGAGTTGAAATCTGTTCTGTTGAACTGAATGCTGATGGAGAATTCTTCTCATCTGAATACCTACTTAATAGCCAGAAGAGAGTTAGTATCTCCAGTTCAATGTTGGAAAAGAGATAGAACTCATCAGACAATGGCAATTAGTTGACCTCTGAGTGTGGGCTGAACCTCTTAAGAATGCTTGCTGTTGTAATCATTAGTCCAGACAACCAGGACCTGCATCCTTCTCCCTCTGGAACGGACAAGGAATATCCATTCCTGATGTTGTCTGTGTCTTCCCTCCTCTTGTGGCTGAGCAGATTTAATGCCCAACTTTTAAGAAGCTAATTCCTTTTTTCACTAAGAGGACAGGGAATGAATTACAATTTATTTGCAAAACAGTTGAGACTTCAGGCATAAAAATGAGACACGGGGTAGAGTCCAGAATTGAAAGTGTTTTCCAATTACCCATTGGAAATCTCTCCTACAGATTTGGATATGAAGTAAGGGGGGAGCTCTCGGAAGAACAGATGCAGACACTCCACATTCATCACTGATCACCTGCAGGGATGCAGCTTTGACATTGTAATGGGCATTTTCTTTTGCCGGGCATCATTTAACTAGTCCCTTGATCCAAGAACCCTGACTGCTATTGTTATTTGGCCCAGCCAAATCAAAAAGCATAACACTGTCTACTGGAAAATGCTTAATAAAAGGGCTTTAGTGAATCTTTTTTTATTGCCAGTGTTCCAGTACCATTTAACAACTCTGTATATTTACTCTTTTCATCTTGATCGGAGAGGCAGTTTTTCCCAAATATTCAGAAGCAAAGCCATCCTAATTGTATTTTTATTTCTGGTGGCTGCTTTTAAAACCACTTTAAGCTTTTTGTTTTAAAACATAAACAAATGTAGACAGAATAGGCTGATGAATCTCCATTTACTCATTCATTCCCCACCTTTGGCAATGATCCAATATGGCCACTCTTATTTCTGCCATATCTTCTTACTCTTCCCGCTCCCTATAACTGAATTATTTTGAAGAAATTCTCAGACAACATCTAAATTTGTTCATAAATACTTTGGTGTTTAGAAAATACATTTGTTCATAAACATTAGAATACAAGTTTCTTTTTTTAGGATGCTACAACATTGAGCCCTTTAAAAACTTATCAATAATTAAATATTAGCAGATTAGTAGTCAATATTCAAATTTTTCTGATTGTCTCATGATTTAAAATTTTTTTTTTTATTTTACAAAGAGCAATGTCCATACATTGCATCCAGCTGACGTTTCTTTCCTGCCTTGCCAACGTTTATTACCAATCTTTTTAATCTTAGCCATTCAGGTGAGTGTGCAGTAGAATCTCACTGTGGTTTTGATTTGCATTTCCTTTACGACTAATGACACTGCGTATTTTCCTTTGTGCTTAATTGCAACAAGGGTGTATTTCTCACTTGAGTCACAGCCTGATACAGGTAAGGTGGTTTTCCTGGGCGTGTCTCCTGAGGTTACTAAAAAATCTGGCTGCTTTCTTTTTGCAACTTTGCTATCTTGGAGTGCTTTGCTTCTACTCACTCCTGCTCTTAACCATCTTGAACCAAACTGACACATTCCCATAAGCAAAAACTCAATTATAAGATCCCAACCTAACTATCAGCAGGACTGGGAAATAGGATTTTCCAGAGTTTGCTGGGAAAAGAAATAGTGTAGTAAATACATTATTTCACTGAAATTATTGTTTGTCTCTATTTATAAACTTTGTTAAACTCATTTAAATATTTTAAATTGCACCTATAAATTTAATATATTCTATTTCCTTTCAAGTACCTCAATTAAGTATTTAAGTGTTTCTTATTAACCCAAAAATATAGATATATATTTATGGTGAATCTTAATTTGTATTTAGTGTTGTAATACTATTTACAATAACTTAATAAGATTTCAATTTAAAAACGCAAGTCTATAAATACATAAGCAAAATTTTAACAGTATTTTTTCCTAGGGTTGGAAAAGCGTTGGTGTAGAGAATAAAGAAGAGGATAAGTATTGTGGAAATGTTAACTATTTGTTAACATATTACTTGTGTATTTTTTAAAGGCATGATTTAAAAGTGAAGAAGAACCCAAAGTATAAACCAATAACTAAAGTCCACATTAATTTTTGAATTAGAATTTCGGGGCCCCTGGATAGCTCAGTTGGCTAAGCAGCTGACTCTTGATTTCAGCTCAGGTCATGATCTCAGAGTCCTGGGATCCAGCCCAGCCTCCGGCTCCAGGCTCAGCGGGGAGTCTGCTTGAGATTTTCTCTCTCCCTCTCCCTCTGTCCCACTGCTCCCCAAGCATGAGTGTGTGCTCGCTCTCTCTCCTCTCTCAAATTAATAAATAAATCTTTGAATTGGAATTACAAGTCTAACCTATTACTTTAATAGACCAAATTTTCCCGATCATTATAAATACTTTAACACCAAATAGGCACAAATTTAAAACCAACTATTAGTATCATTATAAGATACTTCTGTTCCTAATTCTGAATCTTCCCTGTGTTGAAAGATGCTCCCAACTAATTAAACACTTATGCCAAACCAAAATATTTAGGGTAACCTTTTCAAATAATTCTTAAGGTTATATTCTCAACTGACTGAAGTTTTTAATGACCTAAGAAGTGTCTGAGATGCTGATGGGATTCTTGCCCACAGCTCACAACCTCCAAGATGAAGGGTAATTTAGACTTGTTTCTTTGGCCCCCATCTCAGTTCCCCCTCCACGTCTCTTGGACTCCCTTTCCACATTATGTATTTTTATGTCTCCACTTGATTAGAGTCAACTAATCTATTTACTTCTTCTTTAAATTCTATTCCTGTTCTTCCTATATGTCAGAGCCACAACTTATGGATGTATTTTTTAAAGACTTATTTATTAATTTGAGAGAGAGAGAGAGAGCATGTGAGCAGGGTGGGGGGGGTGTTGTGGGGGAGGGAGCAGAGGGAGAGAGAATCTCAAGCAGACTCCCTGCTGAGCGTGGAGCCGGCCCTGGGGCTCCATCTCAGGACCCTCAGATCATGACCTGAGCTGAAACCAAGAGTTGGAGGCTTAACCGACTGAGCCACCCAAGCACCCCTGACTTACAGATATTAAATGATACGCAATTCAGTTACTCACATGACCTCAGACTCAGGCAGTACAATGAATTCTGGATCCAGACTGTTTATGTTCCAGTCCCAGCTTACCCATTTACTTGCTGTGTGACCTTTACCACGTTACTGGACTGCTCTGTGTCTCAGTATTCTTCTGTGTAACACAGTGATAATAACAGTACTTACCTCTCAGGGTTGTTGTGTGGGTTAAATGAACTGGTAAAGACAGAGGACTCTGAACAGTATTGACACGTATTAAGAGCCTTATATATTGGCCCTTATATATTGGTAACAATATGTGAGCTATTGTTACCATGATTATTGTTATTAGCATTATTATTATTTCTGTGACTTTGAGGTCGTGTCCACGACGCCCAGAGGGTAGTGTGCAGAACCCCACTCGTTGGAATCCATCAGTGTTTATCCTCTCATTGCATCTCTCCACTCATTTTATCTCCCAGAGAATCCTTTTCTTGTTTGGGGATCAGAGGGTAGGAGGGAGAAATTACTGTTTCTTGGGATGTTTTTGCCCGAATCTTTGGGTGAGCCCCGAGTTATTTTCCCCAAGGATCCTGTTACAGTTTCTGTGTGCCCTTCTCAAGCGTGGGTGTGCTTTGCTTCCCACACCTGTGGCTTTTTTTGGGCAGCCTGCTCTCAGGCTGTTGGTGCTACTTTGCCTGCACTTGCCGAGAGCTGGAAATGCTGTCGAGTTGATCCCCTGGGGCAGCCCTCAGCCAACCACGGACAGGTGTCAGGGTATGGGGTATGAATGTCCTGTTCCTCTGCCTCAGGTTGGGACAACCCTGAAGACTAATTCACACTCCAGAGCTCCTGCAGGATCAGGCTGCAGGCAGCCTTTCAGGATTATCCCTTTGCTTGGCTACTTCACCTTCCCCTACCTTTTGCAGCTCATGAATCCTTGCATAGGAATCTTTGTCTTTGCAGGGAACCCTGCTGCTAAGACAGAGCAAACCTGAACTAGCAGTTTGGGGAGAGGGGCCACTGGATTCAAAGGATTATATTTTTAAAATCATAATCCCACCATTCCCGTTAGCATGTTAATTTATATATTAAGGCTTCTCACATTTCAGGGTACATCAGAACCACCTGCAAGACTTGGAAAAAAACACAGATGACCACAGTCCTCTTTTCTCCCAGCTCTGTGTTTCTGATTCAGTAGGTCCAAACCGAATTATTGGGGCCCAACACTTTGCTTTTCTAGTGAGTCTCAGTGATGCTGATGCTGCTGGGCCAGGCACCAGACTTTGAGAACAAGTAATGTAAATGATGCCTGAGGCCCCAAGAGCCTCCCATAAGGAAATATTTGCACAGTAACAGAAAACAGAGCTACATGGCCAGATAGTGAAGCCCTATGAAGTTAGCTGGGAAGTATTTTGGGGGTAAGGATGGAAGATTTCTGCGCATCTCTCAAATGAGCCCGAGAGGAATAAAATCTTGTATTTTTTTGTATACTTTGATTTAGATATTCACTTATTTTCACTCACTTATATTGTCTTCAGGATAAAAGCCCCTTAGTCATAAAAAAAAAAGTGACGCACATCAGAGCCTCATGCTGTTCCTGTGTCATACTCCGTGGGCTTCCAATGGGTATTACTGGCTATTCCTTCTCTTCTCTAAATCACCACCTTCTGGAGCCAAGCCAATCTGTTGCATTTCCTTGGTATGGTTTCTTGCTACAGTTTGGAAGCAAACATGGTAGGGAGGATGAGGTAATAGTTAACTCATTTCCCACCCAAAGTTGTTCTCTGTTATATTGCCTCTGTCCAAAGTATCTGGACTACCATCACATGAGATGTATGTAGAAGCACAGTAGAGATGGAAATGCACCCATAAAATGTCATGATTTTTATTATCTGGGGCATTTATTCGGATGAGACTACACTGTCCCTTTGGAACAAACATTTATTGTTCATCAGGCAGCCACCTGAAAAATGTACTTGCTGTTCTGGAGAGAGGTCTGTGGGGAGACAGTGCTGATGGGTCGCTCACCCCCTCCTGGGAAAGAACTCGGAGCACCTGTTGCTCCCAAAATGGATCTGATGTCTCAGTCCTTCAAAGTGAGAGACAGTACAGATTATGTGATTCACTTGAAATTTCACTTCCCTTTTTTTAGAAAACAAAACATATGCTTGTTTGATTCAGTTATCTTAGGAGGCCCTAGTAAGTACCTGTTGAAAGAGGAAGTGAATAATTTGGAAAATGTGGCATATGTGCTTAAGAATAATATTTCACAATTATTATTGCTTAAAAACTGTGCTGTCGAGTTTAAAATTTTCTTTAATAAAATTCGATGTGTTCTGGCTATGAAACTTCAAGCATTCTATTTATAAAAATTCAGAAAAACCTTTGAAATACACAGTAAGAAAAATGTCCATAATTTCTGAGAGAACCACTGTTAATATATGGTCAAATAGATCCCTCTTCACTTCTTCATATAAAATAAATACTATTTAATGACATTGGGATATATATAATAAGTCTTGCAAATGTGGACAATTTATCACAAACTTAATGGCTTACCGCAGATTTGTTATCTTACAGTTGTGCAGTTCAGAAGTCTGTTAGAAATCCCATGGAGCCAAAATCAAGGTGTTAGCAGGCTGTGTTCCTTCTGGGGGCTCTAGAATAGAATCCGTTTATTTGCCTCTCCAGTTTCCAGATGCTGCCTGCATTCTGTGGCTCCTGTTTGCCATCGTTGAAATAGATGTTTAGATTTAAAATAAAATAAAACACACTAATAAACATATTTTTATTTTTGGGGGGGCTATATATTTTTACAATTTATTTTTATTTATTTATTTATTTATTTTTTAACTCCAGTATAATTAACATACTGAATTATATTAGTTTCAGGTGTGATTCAGGTGAATCACAATATAGTGATTCAACCGTTCTCTACATTACTCAGTGCTCAACACCAACAAGTGTACTCTTTAATCCCCATCCCCTATTTCACCCAACCCCCCCACCCACTTCCCGTCTGCCAGTCAGCAGTTCTCTATAGTTAAGAGTCTGTTTTCTGATTCCTTAGTAAGATAAATTCCTGGGTCATCTGGGTGGCCCAGTAGATTAGGTGTCTGGACTCTTGGTTTTGGCTCAGGTCATGATCCCAGGGTTGTGAGATGGAGCCCCACAACCAGCCCTTCATAGGGCTCCATGCTCAGCAGGGAGTCTGCTTGAGATTTTCTGATTCTCTCTCCCTCTCCCTTTGCCCCCCGCCATGCATGCAAGTTCTCTCTCTAATGTAAATAAATAAATCTTTAAAAAAAGATGAATTCCTAAGAATGAAATTCCTGGCTCAGAGGACATGTGACTGGGTTTAAAGGCTAGGACTATGTTTTATTAAGTTCTCCGCTGCCCCCAAGGGTTTTGCCAATTTAAACTCTTATCACTGAGTAAGGGACAGATGGGTCTAGGTAGGGAGAGCTAGGTAGGGGACTATGGGATCAGGCTCACAGAAATCTCAAAAATGCTGAGGTGTAAGGAAACCAGAGATACAGGAACAGACTGGACCACCCTGTCCTAGGCATGTGGGGGGAGCATCTTTTTTATGACAGTTACCTGTGACCACCAACAAGGAATAACCAGACCCTAAAAAAGAAGTAAGCCATTAAAGATGTTATCACCAGTCCTTACTCAAGACAAGACATCACAAGAATGATAAAGCCACAAGCTCCCTGGTCAGTTCTAAATAAAAGATTGTCATTGGAGGCCCTCATTGGCAACCTTGTCCAGACCCCTCTCCCGAGAGCTTTTTCTGTTTCCTTGCTTAATAAAACTCTTATCACTTTTCTCACTCTCCTTTGTCCGAGAGATTCATTCTTTGATTCTGTGAGACAAGAACCTCGCTCTCCCGCTTCACCATCACCGTCCAAGAGAAAAAAAATGTCTCCTGCACCTTCATCAGTGCTTGTTTTGCTATTTTTAAAATCTTTGTGTAGTTTTCAGGAAAAAAAAATGCTTTGTTTTTCTTATAATTTGTCTTTGGTTATAGGATGAGGTCAAAAAGAATATCATTTAAGGCAAATTAACTACCCATATTCATGGTTTATTTCTTTACCAACAAGTAGCTATTACCAGTGGTCTTCTCTTGAGACAGACAAGGTGGTTGGGGGAAGAGGGGGATCGAGAGACAGAGAGAGAGAGAGAGGATCTTAACTAGTCTGGATATCAGACAACAGTATTTATGCTGTCATAATATTTCCTGTCAAGCTCAGTCTCAGTCTCTCACTAGCTACAAAACCAAACAAAAAAATTAAAGTCAAATTTCTTCAAATTAAAATAAAATTCCTCCTTGACTAGGATATTTACAAGAAACAGAGCAAAATCTACTCCAGATAAATGTCAGTATTGACTCAAGAATTCCCACTCAACTAACTAAAGCCTATACTCAGTAATCATAGGAATGTCTCATATCTTTACGTTCTTTTGTATTTTCGAGACATTTCCCTGTTATATTTGTACATGCTGTTTTTATTATGAACGAACTTTTCAAATGCTTTCCTACTTATGTTGAAATGATCATATAGCTTTCCTACTTATGTTGAAATGATCATATACTTTTTGCCTTTTATTATACTAACATGGCATGTTACATACCTTACATTGCTTTTCAATTGCTAATCCAACCTTCTACACCTGGGATTAAACCCTAGTTGGTCATGATGTATGCTAATTTTTATACCTTACTTGTACTCATTATGCTAATATTTTGTTAAGAATTGTTAAGCCTATGAGAGATACTTTTCTTTGAGGTTTTTTGGTGTTTTTTTGTTTTTGTTTTTGTGATATCTTTGCCAGATTTTGGCAATAGGGTTATGCTGTCCTCATTCTCCTCCTCTTCTGTTTCCTTAGAGTTTGTGTAAGATTGGGGTCTTTCCTTCCTTGAATGTTTTATAGAATTCCACAGTGAAATCATCTGGGTCTGGAAGATTTTGTTTTTCTGTTTGATTTGTGCATGTGGGTGTGTAATGGGGGGCCATGGTTTCAACAACAAACTCAATTTCTTTAATGGATCTAAGAATCTTCATCTTTTTTCTCTTTCCTCATGTCACTTGTGGTAAGTTGTAATTTTCAAGAAATGTGCCCATTTCATCAGAGCTGTCAAATTTATTGGTATAAAGTTATACCTATTATTGTAGGGGCCGAGGGCAGGAGGTCCTAGAATGAGCCACTTTGGCATAAAGATTATTTTGAGTTAAAAGTAAGCAAACCCCAGCAGATGCAGGAAAAGCTCTCTGCCTCCCCTTCAAAGGCCTAAATTCACATGGAAAAGGAGAGCCTGTACGGGGATGAGCGCTATTAACAGAGACGCCCCTTTACCAAAGAAGCTGATCTGCATAAGAGGACAACTTTTGTTTTTCAAAACATCTCCTTTCACCTTCCTGCTAATGGCCTTCCTTCCCTGCACGTCCTCAGACCTACCTCTCTCCTTAGCTCATGTAAGCTTCCTGTTGCCTCATTGTCTTTGGAATCTCGTGTCTGGGTGGAGTCCCTGTACATATGCTATTAAATCGGATTTTTCTCCTGCTAATCTGCCTTATGTGTTTGATTCACTCCAAGTCCAGCTAAAAAGGTTGTAAGTTCCTCCCCAACAGTATCCTCTCCTGTTCTTTTTTCTTTTCTCTCCTTCCACTTCCTTTTCCTTCTTTGTTAGAATGGTCAAAACTATGAATTCAATTTCCTTAATATATTTAAGGCTGTTCATGTTACCTGTTTCATCTAGCTTCAAATTGCTGGGCATAAAGTCTTTTATAATATTCCATTATTATCCTTTTAATGTCTCTAGAATGAACAGTGATATGCCCTCTTACATTCTTTCTCTTTTTTTCGTAAGTCTGCATAAAGGAATGTCAAATTTCTTTATCTTTTCGAAGAATCAGCTTTTGTTTTTATTAATTTACTTTATTATTTGTCTATTTTCTATTTCATTGATTTCTGCTCTTCTCTGTATTATTTTCTTCTTCTGTTTGCCTTGGGTTAAATTTGCTCTACTTCTACTAGTTTGCTAAAGTGGAGATTTAAATGATTAATTTCATAATCAATTTACTATTTGGTAAATTTCTCTGTATTTTTTTTTAAGCTTTATCTCACAAATTTTGTATGTTGTGCTTTTATTTTCTTTCAATTACAAAGTTTTCTATTTTTCCTGTGAATTCTCATTTAAGCCCTGTGTTATTTAGAATCCTTTCCTTTCCAGTTATTTGGGGGATTTTCCTGATATATGTCTGCTATTGGCTTCTTCTTTAATTTTGCTATCGTTAGAGGATATACTTCGTCTGGTTTTCCTCTTTTAAATTTGTTATGGTTTGTACTCTTTTTTTTTTTCAGATTTTATTTATTTATGAGAGAGAGAGAGAGAGAGAGAGGCAGAGGGAGAAGCAGGCTCCCCGCTGAGCAAGGAGCCCTGGGATCAGGACAGGAGCTGGAGGCAAACGCTTAATGACTGAGCCTCACAGGCTCCCCTGGTTTGTACTCTTATCTAGAATATTGTCTATTGCCATTGTTGCACTGGAAAAGAACACATGTTGTGCATTTGTTGGGTGAAGTGTTACATAAATATCAATTAGGTTAAGTTGGTTGCTAATGTTCAAGTCCTCTATTATCATTACTGATTTTCTGTCTACATGTTGTATTGATTACCCAGAGAAGAATGCTGAAATCTCCAACCATAATTGTCGATTGGTCTATTTCTCCTTCTAGCTTTGACAGTTTCTGATTTAATATTTTCAAGCTGTGTTGAGGTGCATACACATTCAGACTTTTAATTATTCCTGTTTAATTTTCCTTCTTTATTTCTCTGGGATTGCTGGGTGATACAGGTCAGACCATATATTTTATTTATTTATTTATAAATATTTTTACTTAAATTCAGTTTAGTTAACATATAGTGTATTATTAGTTTCAGGGGTAGAATTTAGTGATTCATCAGTTGCATATAACACCCGATGCTCATTACATCAAGTTCCCTCCTTAATGCTCATCACCCAGTTACCCCATCCCCCCACCCCCGCCCCTCCAGCCACCCTCAGTTTGTTTCCTATGATTAAGAGTCTCTTATGGTTTGTCTCCCTCTGTGATTTCGTCTTATTTTTCCCTCCCTTCCCTTATGCTCCTCTGTTTTGTTTCTTAAATTCCACATATGAGTGAAATAATATGGTATTCGTCTTTCTCTGACTGACTTATTTTGCTCAGCATAATACCCTCTAGTTCCATCCACTTCGTTGCAAATGGTAAGATTTCATATTTTTTTTTGATGGCTTCGTAATATTCCATTGTACATATATACCACTTCTTTATCCATTCATCTGTCGATGGACATCTGGGCTCTTTCAATATTTCCTAATAAGAAACCCACAGTCACTTAAATCATTGTTTCCCTCTATGTAATATGTCATTTTTCTGCAGCTACCTTCACATTTTTTATCTTTGTTTTACATTTTACAGTAGTTTGATTATGACTTGTCTATCTGATGGTTTTGCTTGAATCTCTCCTATTTTGGATCCCACAGTGTCCAGAACTTTTAAATTTACATATTGTACCAAATGTGGGAAGTTTTCAGACATTATCTCTTGCAATATTTTCTTTCCTCCATCTCATTTTCTTTCCTGAGATTCCAAAGACTAATGTGCAGGATATTTTGGTATTGTCTCCTTGGCCTCTGAGGCTCTGTTTTTTTTTTCTTTTCTTTTTTTTTTAAATTTCCCTTTGTTTTAGATTAAATAATTTTAATTTTCTACTTTAAGTTGCCTTGACTCCTTTCTTTCATCTTCCTTCTTAAGCCCACCCAGGGAGTTTTAAAATTTTTTGGATATTTTATTTTATTTTTTAGTTCTAAAATCTCTACTTAGGTCTTTTTTATAATTCCTATTTCTCTGCTGAGAACTTACATACTTCTGTTCACTTCAGGTGCATTTTCCTTTACCGTATGGAGCAGAGCTGTAATAGTTGCTTTCATAATAGTTCCAACATCTGGGTCTTCTAGGGGCTGATTTCTGTTTAGTGTTTGTGCGCACGTGCACGCATCCACATGTGTGTGTGTGTGTGTGTGTGTGTGAGCACGCACACACATGCTTTATTGCACATTGAGTAACTTTGGCTTGTAACCTGAACATTTTAAATGTTAGGATGTTGAGACGCTGCATCTGGTTATAATCTTCTGGGGAATGTTGATGCTTTTGATTTAGCAGGCAATCCACCTGGGCAGATTCAATCGGAAAGTTCTGTCTTGCCTTCTGTGGGAGGCGGCTCCAATTCCAGGTCTGACCCCTCCACTGGGCCATGCTGGTCTGTGTCTGACCTGCACCTGTGGAGACAAACCGGGGCCTCAGCATGACAGGTTCACACACAGAATTAGGAGATACGCCCTGTGGCTCTCTCCGCTATGGGACTTTCCTCTCCCTCTCTAGCTACCAAGGGTTCTTCTCCCTGGTCTTGCTGACTCAAAATCCAGGGTTTCTCCTCAAGTATTAGCTGCCTGTGCTGCTGCCTCCACCTCACAGCTCTGTGTGAGAAGCTATCAAAAGAAAAAGGAAAACAGAGAAACTCACCCAAGCCGCCACTTCTCTAAATTTTGACATCCATCCTTAATCCATCTGCTTTTATTTTTTTAGCATCCTTGGGTAGCTTTTTGTGTTTCATCCAGAACTTTTCATTATAATCAGCAGAAGAGATGGGCTGTAACAGCTCAGCCTTCTGTGTTAGAGCCAGTAATTCTCAAGAATTCAGTCTTTTTATCTTTTAAACAAGAGAAGCTGCAAGTAAAAAAAAAAAAAAAAAAAAAAAATAAAATAATAATAATAATAATAACATCCTTTAACAGTTTTAGCAACTGAATTTCAGAGATTTGAAATAGACTAGAGAAGTTGGCCTAGCTAGTTAGTGAGGACATAGAATATAAATGGAATATAATGGAAATAATGAATATAATGGAATATATAATGAATATAATGGAATATAGAATATAATGGAAAAAAACGTGCACTTTATAATTAGATAGATCCGTGAAAGAACTATGGCCCCGCCATTTATTAGAATTATTAATGACCTCCTTTGAGTGTCATTTTCCCCCCTAAAGCAAATGAAATCAACACTAAGTTATTCTCTCCTCCACCCCCTGCCCCTGTATTTGGAAATGCCGCTGGTGGCTGAGAGCAGACAGGGAGTTGACTTTATGTGTGCTGGAGAAGTGATTTCCAAGTCTCCCCAGAGAGACAGGACTGCTTGCTTTCAGGCCAGTGAGGCTTGACTGTCATTACTTAGCAACCTGGCTCTGATCCCACTCTCTGGAAGAAACACTTCAGGTTGTTAGTTGACTCCAGGGATAGCTTGTCTATAGGGAGAGAGTGCTCCGGTCATACTGATGTGAGCTCCCAGGCTAGCTGGCAATCGTAGTTTTCATCAGATTTTCTCAAATTGGCATTCTGGCTCTCTACAGTTGTAAGATTTGTCAGTTTGATTAAGCCTCCTGGAATTTGTGTAACTGGGGGATACGGACAAGATCTGAATTTGTTAGTTTCTGAGCCAGGCAAAAGATCAGCTTTGAAATAGAATGAATTTTCTAGAATATGTACTTTGTGCAATTGGGCCTCTTGGCCAGTTGGTGCAAGTGTGGCATAAGATTATTCTAAATGTTTCATTTAGAATAAATATAGCTGAATGTAATAGTTTGTGCTTATTTTAAATGTACTAGAAATGTACTAGAAAATATAATTAGCACAGGGAACCCCATTATTTCTTTTTTTAAAAGTTTTTATTTATTTATTTGAGAGAGAGAGAGCGCGCCGGTGTATGCACAAGTGAGGGGAGGGGCAGAGGGACAAACAGACTTGGCGCTGAGCATGAGCCTGTCTCAGGGCTTGATCTCAGGACCCTGAGATTATGACTTGAGTGGAAACCAAGAGTCAGATGCTTAACCAACTGAGCCACCCAGGCACCACCCCCCATTATTTCTGAATAGGGGAAAAAAACCCTCAGTTTTCCTCCTTTTGTAGGGAAAAACCCAATCTTCCCTCCTGTGTCTTTCTTTTCTGTGAGCCTCCTTTACTACACAGTTACACTTCACTTCTGACACTTCTGGTCACCAAACGTGTGGAGGCTTTTCCCCACATCCAGCAATTCTCCATGCTATCTTAACTCAGTTCTGTACTGTGTTCCCAGAGACTGCGTCAGATCCCACATGTTAAGGGCTCAGTCCCACAAGACTGCTCCCACCACACTTCAGACGTCAACTGCAAGCGTTAAGTCTCTAGGTTACCCATAACTTCTGTCCAATTTGGTTACAGATCAGAGGCTCCCACAGTCTACTCCAAGGTTTGATGAATTTGCTAGAGCCTTTCACAGAACTCAAGGAAACACTTATGGTTACCAGTTTATTAAAGGATGTGATAAAGAATACAGACAGCCAGATGAAAGTATACCTAAGGCAAGGTCTGGGAGGGTCCTGAGTGCAGGAGTTTTTGTCCCTGGGGTGTTGGTGTGTGTTACCTCCCAGCATGGATGTATTTGCCCACCTGGAAGTTCGTGGAAACCCATACTATTAAGAATTCATCGAGGCTTCTTCATGTAGGGATGATCAAATATTAACTTTATTTCTACCCCTGCCCTCGCTGGAGGATGGGAGGTGGGCCTGAAAGTTTTGACCTTCTAATCATGGCTCAGTCTTTCTGGTCACCAGCCCCCATTCAGAAGCCCATCCAGAGTTGTTTTGATAGAATAGAAGATGCTTTTAGCGTTCTTATCATGTAGGAATTTACAAAGGTTTAACCTACATTTTAATCATTGGCACATTTGAAATCAGTTTTAGTGTAAAGGATGAGGTAGAGATGTAAGTTTCTATGCTATATTTTCAAATGACTAGTGGCTTATATGGTATGTCAAAAGTTTTTAGAGCCAGACAGATGTGGATCTACCACTTCCTTTTTGTGTAGTGGGGCTGTTTACCGCCTCCCTGAGTCTCAGTTTCCTCTTTGTACCTTGGGAACAACAACATTACCTTGCAGAGTTGTAATAAAGATGAGATATAATGTATATAAGGCACTGAACATGGTATCTTGTACCTTAAAGGCTCCCAATCGACAAGGCAATAGCTGCTCTTGACTATTGACCAGTAGAATAACCTATTGATCAGCAAAACTGTATTTAATTTTTTTCCAGTTTTATTGAGAAGTAATTTACATATATCACTGTAAGGGTTAAGGTGTATAGCGTGAGTCTGATTTACATACATGGTGAAATGATTACAATAGGTTTGATTAAATTCACCATCTCATATGAATGCAATTTAAAAGAGAAGAAAAAAATTCTCCTTGTGATGAGAACTCTTAGGATTTACTCTCTTAACAACTTTCCTATATATCACACAGCAGTGTTACTTGTAGTCATCATGTCCTACATCACAAATCCAGTACTTATTTGTCTTATACCTGGAAGTTGGTTCCTATCTTCTTTTTCTTTTTGTTTTCTTGGAAGTTTATACCTCTCAACTACCTTGCTCCAATTCTTCCTCCCCCTTCTCTACCTCTGGCAACCACAAATCTGATTTCTTTTTCTATGAACTTGGTGTTTTTTGTTGTTGTTGTTGTTGTTTTAAGATTCCACATATAGGTGAGATCATATAGTATTTGCCTTTCTCTGTCTGACTTTATTTCATTTAAGATAATTCCTTCAAGGTCCATCCATGTTGTTGTGAATGGTAAGATTTCCTCATTTTTTATGGCTGAGTAATATTCATATCTATCTAACAATTTATCTATCATCTATCTATCTATCTATCTACTTACCTATCTTACAACTTCTTTATCCATTCATCCATTGATGGACACTTAAATTGTGTTCATGCTTTGGCTATTGTAAATACTGCTGCGATGAACACGGGGGTAGAGATATCTCTTTGAGTTAGTATTTTCATTTCCATTAGATATAACCCCAAAGTGGAAATGTCCCATCATATGGTAGTTCTATTATTAATTTCTTGAGGCTCCTCCATACTGTCTTCCATAGTGATGACACCAATTTACAATCCCACCAATAATGCACAAGGGTTCCCTCTTTTCCCAGCATTTGTTATCTCTTGTCTTTTTGATGATGGCCATTTTAACAGGCACAGTGATCTCTCACTGTGATTATAATTTGGCAAAGCTAAATTGATCAGATTTATTGCATCAAGGGAGAACACCACATTGAGGGAACCATGGGAAATTAGGACAGGATATTTATAGGGTGTTAGGGCTTGAGGGGGTGACTTTAAGGTAGGTCTTGCAGGCAGAAGCTGTTTAGGGCCAAGCAGAGTGTATGACATAGTAGCTTTAGATGGGTGGTAACAATGAGATTAAGGTCTTGAGGTAAGTCTTGTTGAGCAAGTCATTAGTTCTGATGACTTAGCTATTTGGCTGGCCAATAGCCTTAACTTCTAGGTGTAGTTATTTTATGCAACAGCTAAGTTATTTTTGCTTGATTCCAGTAGTGTTTTCTATAGAGTTAGGTTGGTATGTCTACTCAATCCTAGTATTGTGTATATAATGGTTTCAGTTATCACTTTTCTTATTATTAACTAGACCTTACCTTTAATATATGAAGTGTGCATAGCTGTAGAAAAAGTTCCTGCAGAAAGTGTTAAAGTGCTTCCTGAGAATAGCACTTTGTGATCCTACTGTCTGTTTTGTTACAGTTTGCCTCTGATGGTCTTTCTCCTCAGTATGCTCATTAACAGTCCTTATATTTATTCTTGGAATTTTCTTATGAATGAAAATGACAACAGGACTCTTTGGAAACCCCTAAACATCTCTCAGTTTAGTCACTACTAAGTCCTACTACTTAAATGTGGAGCTCACGCCAATTTCTGAACTCCCTGCATACGGAGAGTAGTAATCTCTCAATTAGATCAAATTGCACTTAACGTATCGACAGATTTGAGTCAGTGTCTGTCTACTCTTCTAATGCCATTACTGGAATTTGCTAAGTCACTTGCAATAAGACTTCTCTTCTCACGGGCTCCTTCTAGGGACCCCAAACCAAGACAAGCCCAAATAATGAAAGAAACATTGTGTGAGGGGCATGGCTGTCGAGGTCATTAGTGGGTGAGAGTTTCTAATATAGTTAGAGACAGAAAGTTTATTGATAAATAAAACAGGGCAGAAATTATCCACGTAGAAGGAGACCGTGGTGCTCAACACTGCCAGTAGAGAGGGAGGACATGTGCGTGACAGGGGGCTGGTTAACAGAAAGTTCTAATTTGGAAAAGCTGTGAGTTAGTGCCTCCCCTATCCCAACATATATCCCAACATGTGATCATTTGATCATACAAAGATCGCCAGGCCAAAGTACACAAATACAGAACTGACTCCAGAGGAAAGAGAACTGAAACAGAGGAGGCCTAAAGCAAAACAGAATAAGAAAATCTTTAATTAGGGTGCACAGCTGTAAGCAGTTACTGGATTTATTACACAAGAACTGGATAGTTTTATCATTTTTGTACTAAAAATGGTAAGAGAACAAAAAAGTTCCAAGATACTCTAAATGTTTGTGGGAATAAAGCTTTCAGTAGGAGGGCTGGGAGGTAAAATTGAGGTGCTCTGCCATAAGGTAAAGAAAATATGAAAAAAAGATACTGGAGACTGGGAGTGCAGAACATGGCGCCATTAGCCACAGCAGCTAGCGAGTGCTTGAGACGTGGCTAGTCCAGAGTGCTGTCACCTATTACGTACACACCAGCGGAGCAGCGTACAACTTTGGTTTTGGCTCAGGTTGTGATCTCAGGGTCATGGGATCGAGCCCTGTGTTGGACTCCTCGGAGTCTGCTTGAGTTTCTCTCTGCCTCTCCCTCTGCCCCACCCCCCTCCCTCTCTCTCTTTCAAATAAATAAATAAATCTTAAAAAAAATACACAGCAGATTTTGAAAACCTAATACAAATACAGAATGTAAAGTATCTCGGTCATATTTTTATATTGATTAAATTTTGAAATAATATTTTAATATTTAAACATAAATGAAAACTAATATTAAATAAAAGATTGTTACTATTTAATATTGATTAGTAATAAGATGCCATTAATAGTAAATAAAATATTTTGAAGAAAATCTCTTGTGGCGCTCAACATAGGAAGCATGATACAGGTCTATGGGATCCAAAGCTTGAGTTTGGCCATAATGCAAAGCGTTCTTTCTTTTTTCCAAGTTACTGAGTTCCTCTTTCTGATTTAATTGCTCAGATGGGCCCCTTTCCCTGTTCTTTAGGCACAGATTGTAGACTCCCCATTTGGTTTCACATCCTTTTAAGACAACAGAGATTCACTGGCTGTGTCCACTCCCTGATGTTTATTTTCCCTATTAGCGTCCAAAAATCATACTTAGGCTCCCACTTCATTTGCGTGACTGCAGTTTATTGCTCTCCTTGTTAAATAGAAAAGCACGTTGTATTTCAAAGTGTTGTTTCCCTCATTACCTTGTTGGTAAATTTGCTTTTTTTTTTTTGCATTTGTTTGCTCCTACATCCTTTTCTCCAACCGTCATACATTTTTCAATGGCTGGACGCCTAATGAGACAGAGTCAGAAGATGTCTCCAAGCAATCTGACTTCCTAGGTTGTGACAAGCCTGGCTTGGGTTTTCAATTAAAAGAAAGTTGAAAAGAGAAAGAAGAAAACAAGCAAGTAATTAAGCAGCAACAGGGTCTTGGCAGAAGTTGTTAAGTGATTATTTAATGAAACAGTTTGGAGCAAGGAGTCCTGGCTCCCTCTGGCTCCTTCTTCCTGTAAAAACCCAGGTGGAGGCTTCCTACTCTCTTTGTCATGCTCCGACAAAAAGGCAAGGTGGATTTATAGCTAGGACTTGGAGAAAGTGGGAAGTTGTGTGTGATAAACGTTTTGCAGTGAGTTATCAGCCACAGGAAAGCTCCGCCATTGATATGTAGCGGGGAAGAGGCTTGGTTTGGGGGTTCCCAGCACCCCCAATGAGGGCGTGTACAAAAGAGCAACTGTCTTCAAGAAGCAGCCTGGTGTGACATCGGGGTTTCAAGGTGCAATGCAAGGGCTAGGCGGGTTGACATGACTGAGGAGGGAATCTGGAGTTTCAGAGTTTCATGTGTAATCTTCCTCTTTTTAGCAACTAATCCAAAACACATTATGGTACCCTTCTGGCCATCTGCTGGCTAGATTTCACATCTGAGCTCCCAGTTTAATATGCAACCTCTGGGTTCAATCATGTGAATAGGAGACATTTATAAAGAGACAGAGGGATGGGAGTCAGAGCCTCCATGCCATTGGGCACCAATGATTTAGTGTCTCAGCCTCCCCATCAGGAGCACCCTGTGTGCGGCCATTCTTGCTCTATGCCAAGTATTCATGTCAGAGAAAATGTCCTTTCTGTTCTGTGCATCTGGGCTTAAACATACTGACTTGAGGCCCCTGGAGGGGGGGAGCAAGTGGGGCACTTGTGTGTCTCCACCTATAGGGTTTCTCACTGATGATACTTATTTGTGCATACTGCTTCGTAGCGTGTGTCTGTGTGTGTGCACATGTACAGCAGGTTCCCCCAGAGGAAACAAAACATGCTTGGATAATGCAGGGGAGTAATGGAAGGGACTGGAGGATGCGATCTGAGAGGCTCAAGGTGATCTCAACTTTCCGAAAGGAAGCCCTGGTATGCTAATATGGAGGGGTATCCTGAGCGTGGAGTAGGTGCTCTGTAAATGCTTATTGTCCTTGAGGGGTGCTACGGAGTTCAGCACCAGCAATGTGGGTCTGGAAGCAGGGGCACATATCTAAAAAAAGAGAGAACAATTGACAAGGGAGGGTATTTGCAGGGGAAAAAAATAGTATCTGCCCTGGGAAGGGATAAAACTAACTGAAACATCAGGTGACTGTGTCCTAAGGGAAAAAGGAGTACTGGAAGGGATGTCTGTGAATAATGGGACACTCATGTCTGCTCACCTCCAGGACACTGTGAGGATAGTGGTCAACTCTTTCCAGATTCCACATTCTAGTGAAGGAGGCTTCTCCTTTTAGGTTTGTCTCTAGTTAATGCAAAGACTAGGCAGAACTGTGTCTGCACATGTCCAGCGAATATTCTAGCTATGCCAGGGCTGCGGCAGGCAGAGACCGACATGTCTAAAATGAGCCATATGACCACAGTAGTAATAACAGCTATCATTTCTTCAGTGTTCTGGACAATGTAACAAGGAATTTAGCACTGTTATTTCAATTAATGTGATCTTTGCAATACATTTAAGGAAGACATTATTTTCCTCACTTTGAAGATGAAAAAGGTGAATTGGAGAAATTAACTTACTAGTTAGCCCAAAGTTACACAACCTATAAATGGCAGAGCCAAGGTTTAAGCTCTGTTTTGTGTGATTCCAAAGGCACTGTGTAATGAATGCTTTTTTATTATGCTACCCTAGCCACAGGGCTATAAGGGTGTGGCAAAGCTGGAAATGGATGAAGATGTTCAGTCACTGAAAAGGAAGAACTGAGAGAGAAAAAGATCTACTGAGCTTAGGAGCCCAGGAAAGCCCCCTAGGGTGTGTGTTACCCGGCCAGCGAGGAGTTAGCTAAGCAATAGGTGAGAAGAGAGACTGTTCGAGGGAAGAATGACTTCAACTTACCTGTGCCAATCATTCAGGATAAAGTCAGTGGCTGAGAGAACAAGAAACAAGTAAAAGAAATAAAGATGTAGAAGGACTGCAATAGACAAGATGGAGGGTTCCTTGTTCTCTCTCTTCTTTCTAACTTCTGTGGGGGGAGGAAAAATAATTTTTCCCTCTACCCTTCTATATTCTTCACTGAGAATGCCTTGTAATGAAAGGCAGATTAACAGGAGAAAGGCAAAAGTTTAATAACATGTATACTTCCTGTATACATGGGAGAGACCCAGGAAAACTGAGGAACTCCCCCAACTACTCCAAGCCACCACTTCAATACCATCTTCAGCTAAAGACAACAGAAGATTTTGAGTTGGTGAGGAGGCCAGTCATGGGAATTTACAAAAACCACAGGAAACAACACAGGAAACACACAGTGGGATTGTTATGCAGATTTAAGTTAGTCTCTTTTCCACTGATAAGAGTTCTAGAGATTTAGAGTCATCTTTCTCTTCCTGGTACAGATTGGAAGGCACTTTTACAAATAGAGGTTTCCCTTATGCATGTAAATATCTCTTCCAAAAGAATAACTTCAGCCCAGTTCTCAGAGCTTCACCTGTGTCTACTGTTTCTTAAAAATAACCAATTCAAAATAATCAGTATGCCAAAGAAGCATACTTTGGGGTGGCATACTCTGCTCCCCTTCATTTTACCCTCTTTCTTGTTTTGCTATCTTGTTCCCAGCTTCATGAACTTTGAATAACTGATAAACCACAAGGTATGCAAAAATAGTTCTTAGAAAATACTGTTCTCATGTTTTACAGGAACTTGAGCAAGGAGCACAAAAACAGGAATGACCCCCGCCCCCTAATCCCAAGTTTTGGTGAAAGTAAACAAACTGCTGCCTATGCCCCTACTGTAAGAACAGCTACTCAACTGTCACTTCCTACCCTGTAAAACCTGACTGGGGTCCTGTTGGAGAAAGTCCTGGTCAGCAGGTGCAGCCTGATGTGGATCAGCTGAATTGAGCCTTTAACCTTGGTTGAGTCACTTAAATCATTTTCTCTTAAAAATTACCAATACCTCTGTGTTCCAGGTTATAGAAGATCACCTGTCTCTTCTGCCCTCTTCCTTCTTCAGAATACACATACCTAATTCTCACTTCCTAGGTGCTACTTATTCTCTCAAATCTCCTTCCTTCTTGCTTCTTCCAAACAAACACTTGTATCCTCAGTGAGCTTCCCTTTCCAAACAGCTCCCCTCGTTACCTGCTTCCTCACTTCCATCCTTAGCCTTCACCCAGTCCTGCCACCTTCACCCCAGGTAGATTTCTACCACATTTGTCGTAGTTTGAATATATATATGGATGTATTATATATGGAGAGAGAGAGAGAGCATGCACGCTTTCCCTCTGATTATATTTTCTCACTATTTAATCTTGCCCCAAACTGCTCTAATTCACTATCAATATTTGCCACACTGAGAAAATGTCTCTTTCAAAAGTAAACATGCCAAAAATCTAGCCTCTCCAGCCAGAGGCTTCATGATCCTACAGAGTGCAGTTGATGTGCCTTCTGAAAATCTTTCTTTCTGGACTCCTGCAGCTCTGTGTTCTTGCCATTGTACCTTTCCACCTCCCTGCTGATGAGTCTGAAAGGTACAATTGCCCTCCTCTTACCTCTCAGTTGGCATTCTGTCCTTCTTAGCATTATCCTTTCCCTACATTCTTTCTCTTAGTCATATTATGTCCTTAACATTGAAACCTCAACAGCTGACTCTGTATTTTCATCCCTATCTCTTCTCTTAATGCCACATTTCAAATAGGTGTGACTTTGACTATGTCTAAAACAGAACCTATCTTGTCCTCCTTTTAGACCAGACATTTTCTGATTTCTGGTAGTCTTTTGGGCCCTTTTCTAAATCTCTCTAGCTCAACAAAGCAACAGAAGTGGATGTCTCCTATGGCTCAAGTACTGCGCGTGGTGCTGAACAAGGATGGAAGTTTTGGTTTTCCTGAAAGCTTGTATTCATCAACTCTTGCCATGTTCTCTCTGCTGGCACCCAAGTCAAGCCCTGTTTACCACTTCCATGCTATCACAATAGTTCTCTAATTGGTCTTCTGGTTTCTAAGATTGACCTTTTCAATCTATTTTGCATCCCACTAAAAGTTACAACTCTTATAATATTCTACTACCTAGATATCTCACTTGTTAAAAAGCCAAATAATAGGGGCGCCTGGGTGGCTCAGTTGGTTAAGCGTCTGCCTTCAGCTCAGGTCATGATTTCCAGGTCCTGGGATTGAGCTCCATGTCTGGCTTCCGGCTCAGTGGGGAGTCTGCTTCTCCCTCTGCCTCTCCCCCCTGTTTGTGCTCTCTCTGTCTCTCTACCTCTCAAATGAATAAATAAAATCTTAAAAAAAAAAAAAAAGGCCAAATAATACAACCAGATTCCTTTCTGCACATTCTATTTATTCTAGCCTCAAGCCCTTACCCACCTCCCCAGTTGTCTTTGTAGTTGTTCCATTGTTACCAAAGTCATTTATTTGCTTTTCAAGCACATTTTAAATTCAGGCTATTTTTCTTTCCTAAAATATAACTTGTAACCCTATTCTACCTCTTAAAGCTCTTGCCATGCTCTACGACCCCTTTAAAGTGCCAGCTTCTTCATTAAGCCTTCATTTTTACCTTGGGGTAGAGCAACTCCTCTTCTCCTCTAAACTTTTAAGATTAAAATTATCAATTAAAAGACAACATTTTTTCCTCCCCAATGCATTGCAGACTGATACATTTGTAAATTACCAAAAAAAAAATTAAGTACTAGAAAATTAAAATAAAAATCTATAAAAACATTATTCCCCAATTTTTATTGTTGGATGCAACGTTCATGAGCACTGATCATATGGATTACTGCAGCAACATCAAATATTATCAGAGTTTCCACACAGTTACTCTCAAATCCTGTGCTTTGCTCACCATGGAGAGGTGACAAACACTTCCTAGCCTGGCTTGGGTCTGCAGACCATACTGCAAGTAAGCAGTGCTTTAGATTAGCATATTCTACCATTCATATATCATTGACCAATTCATATTGAATTATATGTATGCTTGTCTTATGTTACCTACTGGATAGATCATTGAAAATGGCACCAAGTGGGCCTCAAGCATATTTTTGTATCCCATCCAACCCAGTAGAGTGTCTTGCAACAAGTATTTGTGGAGTGATAATTAACTGATAAATGAAAGACTACTGATACACCTATACTCACCAACACTAATACACACACCTACACAAATACATACATAAATAATTCCCAGTATTTAATCTAGATGAACAAATGACCTTGCATTCAACCCCCAGGAGGTATTTTGCATCTAGACACTAACTGTGAACTACATTATAAATTTATCTTTTCTTCTGGTTTCTCTTTTTCTTCTCTTCTCTGTTGTCTAAATTAGGTTCTTGACCTTCCTTTATTACCACCATTCCCAGCCACTGCTAGTAATCATGTTTTTATTGAAAAAGCAAATTCTGATAAATGAAATCTGATTTCTATTAAAACTGGTTAGTAGGTATTGATATCAAACAAGAAATGATCTTTGTTTGGCCTTAAACATCTTATATTCAGCTTTTATTACTTATTCCTTATAATTTTTAATGCAGTTCTATTGTAAATTTACTGAATGATGTTCTTGCGTATTCTAAACAAATACTGACTTTTCATAAAACTTATCTTGTAGTGTGAAGAAAGTGATTGAAAATTAGATGAACTGCTTGTATCTCTTTTTTTCAATTTTTTTTTCCTTTTTTTCAATGTTGCTGCTTTAAATTAGAGAGGAATGCAATTAAGCAACTCTTAGCAGGACAGATGGTATTAAACCTAGTTTAAAAATGTAGGCAGGGCAGGAAAAAATTGTCAACTTCTATCTCAAGAAGACTTCAAAATGAAAAAAATTTAACCCACATTTATACTCTTCCCCAGGTATTTCAATTATTCAAGACTAACAGAACTTTTTGAGACTTTAGTTGACACCTCAAGTAGAGAAGAAAAGAAACCAAAAGTTCTAAAAAGCATAAAGATGGAGGCCCTTTGACTCCAACGCAGGTATGTACTTGCTAATGGAGAAAATCATGCTCCCTCTAAAAGGGCTTATATTGGAGTGTGTCTGAAAAAACAACAGCAAACAAACATGTTTGTCCTTGGATGATCCTTCTACCTTAGGGATTTTGTGCCAAAGGTTCAGTTGGCATCTGTAGGAATACTGAAAAGAAAATAGTTTGGGGAATACAAAGAAAGGACTTTCCTCATAATTTTTCCTTTTAAATAGACTTCATTTTTTAAGAACAGTTTTAGGTTCATAGCAAGGCTGAGAAGAAAGTACAGAAGTTCTCATACAGCCCCACCCCTATACATGTAAGCCTCCCCCACTATCAACATCCCAACATTTGTTCCAGTTGATAAACCTACACTGATACAGCATTATCACCCCCCCCCCAAAGTCCATAATTTACCTTAGGGTTCACTCTTGTTGTTGTACATTCTATGGGTTTAGTAAATGTATAATGACATGTGGCCATAATTATAATATCATACGGGACATTTTCATTGCCCTGAAAATCCTCTGTGTTCTGCTTATCCATCCCACCCCCCTCCCTAACCCCTGGAAACCATTGAACTTTTTATTGTCTCTATAATTGTGCCATTTCCAGAATGTCATATTGTTGGAGTCTTTTCCATTTCAGGAAAAAGTATGTAGCTTTTTTCAGACAGGCTTCTTCCCCTTAGTAATATCCATTTAAGGTTCCCCACGGCTTTTCATGCCTTGATAATTCACTCCTTTTAGCACTGGATACTATTTCATTGTCTGGATGTATCATAGTTTATTTATCCATTCATCTATTGAAGGATATCATGGTTGCTTCCAAATTTTAGCAATTATGAATAAAGTTGCTATAAACATCCATGTGTAGGTTTTTGTGTGGACATATTTTCAATGCTTTTGGGTAAATACCAAGAAACATGATGCTGGATTGGATGGTAAGAGCATGCTTTGTCTTGTAAGATACTGTCAAAATGTTATCCAGAGTGGCCATACAATTTTATATTTCCACCAGCAATGATTGAGAATACCTGTTGCTTCATATCCTTGCCAGGATTTGGTATTGTTAGTGTTCCTGATTTTGACCATTCTAATAGATGTATAGTGTTATCTTACTGTTTTTTTTAAGATTTTATTTATTTATTTGACATAGAGAGACACAGCAAGAGAGGGAACACAAGCAGGGGGAGTGGGGGAGAGAGAAGCTGGCTTCCCAAGGAGCAGGAAGCCTGGGGTCATGACCCAAGCCGAAGGCAGACGCTTAATGACTGAGCCACCCAGGTGCCACTTACTGTTGTTTTAATTTGCACTTTCCTATTGATATATGATACAGAGCATCTTTTCATATGGGGTTTTTCTTCACGAAAGGAAGAAGAGTTTTCAGTATGAGATACTTGAAAAAAGGGCTCAAACTTGAGATTATGAATCATGTTGGCCCCCACCCACCTGGGGACCTCTTCTTGTGAGCCCGGACATTGTGAGACCTAAGAGAAAATCTAAATTGGTTCAACTTCATACTTAGAACCTTGTACATTATTAACTGTTTCTGAAATTTTTTGACCTTGTCAATAAGGAGATTTTCATGTGCCCAAATAGGCTTGTGGAGCCTAAAAGTGCAGAAGGTGGGGCGCCTGGGTGGCTCAGTCTGTTAAGCATCTGCCTTTGGCTCAGGTCATGATCCCCGGGGTTCTGGGATGGAGTCCCTCAGAGGGCTCCCTGCTCGGCAGTGGGGGGTTTGCTTCTCCTTCTTCCTCTGCTGCTCCGCCTACTTGTGCTCTCTCTCTCTCCCCCTCTCTGTCTGCCAAAAAATAAATAAAATCTTTTTTTAAAAAAATAAAAGTGCAGAAAAGTAAGAAGGAGGGTTGTTTGCTCTGTCTTGCGCTAAGCTTCACCAAGTGCACTGCAGTAATGATTAAAAAGGTGAACAGGAGTCAAGGTGATGAGTAAGATGCCCAGGCCTGTGACAGTTGGCAACTGACAAATAGCAGATAGCAAGGTGGTGGTGTGACCAAAAAATCTTGAGTGAAAGACAAGGAAATGCCAACAGGGAATATAAACCAGTAGAGTTTTACAGAATATAATGAAACATTGTAAAGTCTTTTTTTAAAGGTTCAACAATTTTACACTAGAAATCCTTGATATAAAAAGAATATACTGCAAGAAGAAAGTAAGAGTCTAAGGAATGATGTGAAAATGAGAATAATGATGCTATTTCCAATATTATGCAGTAAAAAATGTCAAGTGACAGATGGCTTAGTTTTGTCTGAGGTAGAGTGGAAAGTGTATGTCTTTTAGATTCAGACAGATCTGGACTCAAAATCAGCTTCCACTCCTACTGGTTATGGGAACTTGGCCTCTTTATTTTAGTTTCCTCATCTGAAAAATGAATTTAATAAGAGCTATTCCCACCACAGGGAAGAAGATAGTTCATGTAATCAATACACCTGGTTGCCTGACACATGGTAAGTGTTGGTATTAGAATTAGAGTCAGTGTGGGTATTAAATGGTACTAGAGTTGGCGTTAGTGTTCATATTATGGGCATTCACTTTTCTCAACGACTTTTCTAAAAATTTTCAACAAAGTGGAGATATATATTTATCTGTATTGCCCCAGAGGAATTACAAGCCCAGAGTGAAGCCTGATATACTGATTCATACTAGATAGGGAGGCAACGATACCAGATTAAACCATTATTCTACAAAGGTGAGGTCAAAGTTGTATAAAACTCTGATAGACATATATCCCCAATACAGAGATCTAAAAACACAAAGGAAAGGAGTTATTCAGTTTTTGTTAGTTTTCATGAATATTAGTGCAGTTAGCAAAAAAGACTGGATAATTTTACTGTTTAGATAAAGTAAAACACCCAATTGAGACATGACCATATGTTTAATTCATTGACTATCTCTTTCTTCATTAACCTGGCAAATGAAAATAATTTTTAATACATCTAATTTTAGTTGGTCTATCATTTAATAGATATTTTCTAGATAAATATTTGCCAACTTTTGAACATTATTTTATCTATCATTGTCAAAGTTCAACAGTTTAAATGATCAACATGGTTTTCAAAATATGCTCTTGTCTTCATGTTTTGCACAGAGTGATTTTAAAATCCACCAAATACAATTATAAAAATCAGATATAAATCTAAAACTAAAAGTGTGCTCATGTTATATTGGGGTGTGTGTGTGTGTGTGTGTGTGTGTATTTGTGTTGAGCTATACTTATTCTGGAAGTTAAATGGATGTTCCTTGGGTCATGAAATCCCTGACATATAATAATTAAATCATACACAATGTATTCCATAAAGCCCATTATTTTTCGGAGGTAGACAATACTGCATTATGTGCAGAAAATCAAAGTTGTCAGCTGCATGAATCAAGGCATTAAGGTAAGATTGCAAGTGATGTTCAGATAACACCAGAAGGCATTGTGTTCCCAATCATTGGTGTTTTTTTGAAATCCAGGCCTGTGGAGACGGTGCATGGCTTCAAGTGAAGAGAGGTCAGAAACAGCTTAGTGCATGGTTTACAAATCCTGGGGCATCTCTCACGTTCCTGAAAGATCCCCCTCCTTGGTGAAAGAACATGGGGTAATCAGGCCTCAGGCTCCTCCCTGAAATTCTCTGAGGTTCCCAAGATCTCTGGAGACTTTATCATTATGCACTTTCTTTTAGCTTCGATTTTGCACCCCACAATCCTTTACCTTGAGTATGTAAGGTATATTTATTTTCTGACCTTGACAAATGTGAGTTACAAGTAACCTTCTGAAATGAAACAGTTGTATAATTTGGGAAGTATTTATGCAGCTCAGTCAAATAGTAAACATTAGCCGTAAGACACATACTTTACACTGTGGTAAAAACCTAGGGGAAGAGAAATTTACAGAACATCAACAAGGCACCCGGGACATCCTGCATAGGAAGAACTCCATAAAATGGGAAATATATATTCAGCTCTTGGGCAAAAGTTGGACATTAGCAATGATACACATGCTTTTGACTGTGGTAAAAGTTTTATGAGAAGATAAAATTACTGTACATTGACAAAATAGGGTTCTTCTTTCTTTGGGAAATTAATTCAATTCTGACTGAGATTCTCATCCCATTTCTAGAAGTTATTTTTGGCACTGGCCTCCAACAAGGACGTACCATGGTCAATTATTTAGCAGTTCCAGAATTAGACCATCGTTCAACTCTTTTATCAACTTTTGAGCAACTCATCTTCACTCTTCAGATCTCATTTCCAGTGCTCACAATGGAAACTGATATATATTCTTTCTTGAAAAGATGCTCATTTAAAAGAAAACATGCAAATTCTTTGCAGTCTTTTAGTAGCCTTGGGCCTCTAAAATAGTGTCTCAGGAGAGAATAAAGTAGAAGTTTGAAAATGTGTTGCATTTTCAAAATTTGAAAATATGTTGCATTTTCATTTCCCTTGTGCTTAAGAGTAATGTAGGAGATATATATATCTTTTTTTTTTTGAATGAGAACTAGAACAATAAACCCACTGTAAATGAGAATTACTGTTATTTTGTTGTCTGTACAATTTTGTCACTTGTGCTCCCCCCCCCCCCCCCCCCCAAAAAAAGTGCTATAGCTGCATGGACTAGATGTGGAATTCTTTGTGATTAATTATTTTAAGCTTTTCTGATGCATTTTCTAGACTTTTAAGAATAGGACACAGAACATTAAACATGGGAAATAGGAAAGAAGATTCTACTATGTACTAAAATTACTAAAAGGATATTCTCAGTCTTTGTCTTAATGTTTGACAAAACTGCATACCTTACATGTCATTCCATATTAGACCACAATGTACATTTCTCCACTTGCAGTGGAGAAAATGGAATCACTTAATATATCTACGCCCCGTTTTCCTTAATGGTGGAGCAGCAATGATTATCTTCTCTATCATAGGAAGGAATTCATGCTGATTTAAAGAGGTAATTGAGAAATAAACGATGATTTTGAAGCACATAATACTTGATTACTGATAGCATAAGAACAGCCAAATTAAGAAATATTTTCAAGACCATTACACATTTCTCATTTGTTCCAATGAAATTGAAGTTTGGTAGAGAAAAATTCTAGAATAGCGCCAAATTGAAAATCAACAAAAATTCCCAAATGCAAGACTCAAGCAGCCAATAATTTGTAGGCAAATCAGCCACAATGAACTATAACAGTTGGAACCACAAGAGGGCAAATGAAAAAACAAGCTTCCTAAAATTCAGCAATGACAACAAACCACATCCAGGTTTTGACCCAACATAGCTCTGTAATTAAAATGACTCTCTGCTTAAATTAACTTCTGTAACTCAACAACGATATGTTGAAACTCGGAGTTATTCAATGTGTTTTACATTTTTATTATGACACCTTTTAATTTAGATAAAGTTTGCACAGAACATTTTTTATTATTTTAAAATACTTCAGGATGAGCAACCAAATATTCTGTATACACTTTAGTAACATTATTAGTGTTGTCATTTGCCTAATGAGAAATTCTACTCCAGGAAGGGTGCTAGTATCAGAAAGTTCACGCTTAGGAGTCCTGCTACCCTTATTTCTGATCAATAACCACAGGCGTTGTTAACTAACATATGAGTTGCCACTGGTGAAATTACTGGCTTACTCATTGGCCTAATGGGTCTTGTAAATAAGCTTTCATCGGTGAAATTGATGCCATTCATGATAAATGGATTGGATTGAATTAGACATTTAACAGAGTCCCTATATTGTGTGAATTGGGCATAAAAGTTGAGAGACATGGTCTTCATCTATCTATACTATTTTTCCTCCCTCCCTCTCTTCCTATCTCCTTCTCTCTCTCTCTCTTTTTTTCTCTCTCTGTTCTCTTCTCTCAATCTCACTAAATTTCTAGTCAGTTTAAGAATATCTTAGGATGTGAAAAGTCTTCAAAAAATGTAAAATGAGTGTTTGGAGTAAATTTTTCTGTCTTTAATTTGTTTTTTTCCTCTGCCAGTTTTATTGAGGTTTAACTGACAAATAAAAATTATATATATTTAAGGTGTACAATGTGATGCTTTGATATACATATACACTGTGAAACGATTTCCACAACAAGCTAATTAACATATCCATCACCTTACACAGGTGCCATTTTTTTTCCTCTAGTGAAAACACTTAAGTTCTACTTTCTTAGCAAACTTCAAGGATGCAATACAGTGTTATTAACCATAGTTACCATGCTGTACATTAGATCTGCATTATTTATCTTATAACTGAAACTTTCACCCTTTGACCAACATCTCCTCACTTCTTCACTCTTCAGCCCTTACTAAGACTGAATCACAAAGAAATAGAAAATCTAAACAGACCAATAAAGGGTAAGAAGAGTAAGAATATTGAGTCAGAAATCGAACTTCTCCCAGCAAAGAAAAGCCCAGGACCAGATGGCTTCACTGGTGAATTCTACCACATATTTAAAGAAGTTAAATTAGAAGTTAAATTAAAAAGCGAACTCTGCCAACCTTTCTCAAACACTTCCAAAAAACTGGAGAAGAGGGAGTACTTTCCAACTCATTTTTTGAGGCCAGCATTACGCTGATGCCAAGGCCAGACAAGAGCACTACAAGAAAAGAAAACTGCGGGATAGTAAGCTCGATGAGCATAGATCAAAGTCCTTACTTTGGATTATGTATATGTTCCCACCAATTTTCGTTGGTACTTGTCATCAGACTAGAGAATGAAGCTGTTTCTAGGTTCTATGTTAATACTCACTATGTGTGGGATCACTTGGAATCTCAGGGCTTTGAAGATAAATAGACCTGAGTTCAAGTCTAAACCTGATCTCTCACTAATTCTGTGAACTTTGGAGCTGATATTTGAGTTTCAGTTTTTCTAAGTAGGGTTGATAATGTCTCACGTGAAGGGCTGCTGTGCTGACTAACTGGGATAGCTTGGATAAAGTCCCTAGCATGGCGCTTTGTCCTTAGTAGGATTTTAATAAAGATTAGCTTACTTCCTCCCCTGTAATATTGCTGCCTTTGAGAATATAAATGGGATATTTATGAAGGTCTATCTGCTTTCTTCAGTTTTATTGAAGTATAATTGAGGTACAATAAATTGCACATATTTAAAGTATAAAACTTAACAAGTTTTGACATATGTATACACTTTGAAAATCACCTGCTTTTATAAGCCACGGTTTTCCCATCTGTAATGCTTTCTACAAATTGTTGTTACCTAAATATTTCTACCCCACTTTTCATCATATCTACTTAAATGGCATCCAATGTGAATAAGATCCGATCTGAACATTGGAGTCAGGCCTTTATTTGTTCCAACATTTGGCCCTTATATTCTTCTCCATTTTTATCTCCTTTGGGTTCTTTGTTAGAACAACAGGTCTGTTCCTCACTCTTCAGGTGTGCCTTGTACCAGGGCTTTATTTTTCTCTCTAGAATAGTAGGTACCACCCTGTACCTACCTTATTTATTAAAATGTCATTTTAATAAATAATATTTATTATTTTTTATTATAATAAAAGATATTTATTAAAATATCTTCTTTTAAAAACCAGCTGAAATCTCACATCATTTATGAAGGAGTCTCATCAATGTTAACTTTGTTTCCTCTGATTTCCTTGACTTGGTACCAATGCTAGTCTGTTCACTGCCTGAATGAGGGTGCATGAGAAGCTCCCAGATCAGTGCCTGGAACAGAGTAGGAACTCAATAAATGTTATTTTAACATAGTTAATGGTGGATAGCTTGACTCCCTAAAGTTAATAAACACTTATTAACGTTTTAACAGGAATATACTACGTAAGTCAGGGTGGAAGGGGTACAGGTGTAAAAGAAACAGTATCACCCCACAACCAGAGGGAAAGATGAATGAGCAAAGAGAAAATCACAACTCACTGTGATTTGTGTGATAAAGATGAGTATGGGGGGGGGTCATGAGAGGGAACTTGAATTCAGCTCTGCTGTTCACTGCCAAAGCTGGTATGCCTAGAATACTCTGAAGATATTCCCAGAATTGTCAGATCTTCTCATTTTTCAAGCCAAACTAGAAATCCATATTTTTTAATGTACTCTCTCATTTTGTAATGTAGGCTCAAGTTTCTTCAACATGATTTGGGCCAAACTAAATGATTTTGAGGAATCTGGCCTACAACATAGCAGTTTATGAATTTGGCTCTCATGCAATGCAATACCATACTCACTTGTGAGATGGCAGGGTCTGCTGGGTTCAAGAAAACACACCAGCGCTGGGAAGGATGTCATGCTGTGTGTGACATAGTCGGAGACACTATTTCCAGTCAGCTTGCCCTCTTCCTCTTCTGTTGCCCTTATCTTCTTCCTGTTATAGCATCTCATCTCATGGTTCCATTGTGAGTTTTCCACAGCCTACACCATTCCCCATACATGCCCCAAGCTGAGGCCGATTGTCAGGTGCCAGTCAGCACCATGTTTGCATAGTGTTCTTTATCCTTGTAGTAGAGAGAGACAGGTCTACCATATGGCCATTAAAGAGGGGAAACGAAAGATAAACCGAGACTAGATTCTATTTAAAATAAAATGGCAAATAACATTTTCTGTAAACATGGGAAATGTTCTTAAATATTTAATATGCAGCAGGAGGTCCTCGTCACTTATGTATGGCTCCTTTCCTGGCTCCTTATATGAATTGTTGCTCAGTTGAAGACAACAGAAACTCTAGCATTTTGAGAAGGAAATGATTTAATATAGGGAACTGGATGTTGACAAAATTATGGTTAGTCTGAAAGACCAGGTCTTCAGGATTGACTTTTAGCCAGCATCGGAGGGCTGAATCCCCAAAGAGACAGCTGTACCTTTGCTATACCCAGGAGGCACCCGTGGTAGTCCTCCCTGAGATCTGGGGATCGGGAAGCCCTTGCCAGTCTGCTGCAGCTCCACGCTATTTTAGCTGAAATCCAGAGATAAGGTCGCAGCTACCAGTTCAGAACCAAGCCATGCCTATTAGATCCTTACCAGCAAAACAGATACCTTGCATGTCCCTGTCCCCTCTGCACTTAAGACATTTCTGAATTCAGATTCATGAAGTTCATGGGGCTCTCTGATTAGTGAAACTTGAAAAATATTTGGACCTCAAGAGATTCAGGAAAATGCAGAATTTTTTTAAAAATGAATTTTTATGGGATGCCTGGGTGGCTCAATTGGTTAAGCGTCTGCCTTCAGCTCAGGTCATGATCCCAGGGTCCTGGGATCGAGCCCCATATCGGGCTCCCGGCTCAGCGGGGAGCCTGCTTCTCCCTCTACTCCCTGCTTGTGCTCGCTCTCACCAACTCTGTCTGTCTCTCTCTCAAATAAATAAATAAAATCTTAAAAAAAAATAAAAATGGGGACGCCTGGGTGGCTCAGTCGGTTAAGTGGCTGCCTTCGGCTCGGGTCATGATCCCAGGGTCCTGGGATCGAGTCCCACATCGGGCTCCTTGCTCGGCGGGGAGCCTGCTTCTCCCTCTGCCTGCCTCTCTCCCTGCTTGTGTTCTGTCTCTCTGACAAATAAATAAATAAAATCTTATTTAAAAAAATAAATAAGAAAATAAAAATGAATTTTTATTTTATAGTATGTTTTCAGAACATTATTTTTATTTTTATTTATTTTTTTTTAAATTTTTTTATTGTTATGTTAATCCCCATACATTACATCATTAGTTTTAGATATAGTGTTCCATGATTCATTGTTTGTGCATAACACCTAGCGCTCCATGCAGAACGTGCCCTCCTCAATACCCATCACCAGGCTAACCCATCCTCCCAACCCCCTCCCCTCTAGAACCCTCAGTTTGTTTTTCAGAGTCCATTGTCTCTCATGGTTCTTCTCCCCCTCCGATTTCCCCTCCTTCATTCTTCCCCTCCTGCTACATTCTTCTTCTTCTTTTTTTCTTTCTTAACATATATTGCATTATTTGTTTCAGAGGTACAGATCTGAGATTCAACAGTCTTGCACAATTCACAGCACTTACCAGAACACATACCCTCCCCAGTGTCCATCACCCAGTCACCCCATCCCTCCCACCCCACCCCCCACTCCAGCAACCCTCAGTTTGTTTCCTGAGATTAAGAATTCCTCATATCAGTGAGGTCATATGATACATGTCTTTCTCTGTTTGACTTATTTCGCTCAGCATAATACCCTCCAGTTCCATCCATGTCGTTGCAAATGGCAAGATCTTATTCCTTTTGATGGCTGCATAATATTCCATTGTATATATATACCACATCTTCTTTATCCATTCATCTGTTGATGGACATCTTGGCTCTTTCCACAGTTTGGCTATTGTGGACATTGCTGCTATAAACATCGGGGTGCACATAGCCTTTTGGGTCCCTACTTTTGTATCTTTGGGGTAAATACCCAGTAGTGCAATTGCTGGATCATAGGGTAGCTCTATTTTCAACTTTTTGAGGAACCTCCATACTGTTTTCCAGAGTGGCTGCACCAGCTTGCATTCCCACCAACAGTGTAGGAGGGTTCCCCTTTCTCCGCATCCCCGCCAACATCTGTCATTTCCTGACTTGTTAATTTTAGCCATTCTGATTGGTGTGAGGTGGTATCTCATTGAGGTTTTGATTTGGATTTCCCTGATGCCGAGCGATATTGAACACTTTTTCATGTGTCTGTTGGCCATTTGGATGTCTTCTTTGGAAAAATGTCTGTTCATGTCTTCTGCCCATTTCTTGATTGGATTCTTTCAGAACATTATTTTTATTGTTAAATTTATGTCTTTTAAAATATAATTTAACATAGCATAGTATCTTTTACTTAAAAATGAACACATGGTTCGTATATTTCAGAAAAAAATATTGAGTTCATCCATTTTCTGTATTGGTCACTTCAACATCTATATATGCCTTTCTTTCCATATGTAAACTTCAAAACAGCAAAAAAACAAAAACAAAACCAAAAATTGCATATTGAGATAAAAAATTGTATTTACAGATGTCAGGAATACTGCTGATTTTCTCCATTAAGCTTATTGTACTTCGAACAACAGAGGTAACTGGAATCTTCACTTAATTAAGCTTTAAATCATTTTCATAGACTCATCTTTTTTTTAAAAAAAATAACATTTTGTTTTAAAATAATTTTAAAGTTACAGAGAACTGTGCAAATAGTATATATAGAAAGTTCCCATTTACTCAACAAACATCCCCCCATTATTAACATCTTACATTATTATGATAATATGTGAAAATTAATGAACCAATATTTATATGTTATTATTAACTAAAGTCCACATTTATTCAAATTTCCTTACTTTATTACCGAATACCCTTCTTCTGTTCCAGCATCTCATCCAAGATACCACATTACATTTAGTCATCATGTCTCCTTAGGCTTCTCTTTGCTGTGACAGCTTCTCAGACTTTCCTTGTTTTTTATAACACTGACAATTTTGAGGCACATTGGTCAGGTATTTTTAGAATCTCAATTTGGATGTGTCTGACTTTTTTCATGTTTAGGCTGGGGTTATAGGTTTCGGAGAGGAAAAGCACTGAAAAGAAGTGTCATTCTCATCATATCATGTCAAAGTTCTGTACTCTCAATATGACTTACCACTGTTGGTATTAACCTTGATTGCTTGGTTAAGGTAGTACCAATGGGGACATTGTAAGGATTAATAGTCCTGCATTCAAATTTTTCGTAGTGGAACTAATGCTAAGATCCTTATGTATGTAGTATTGCTCTTGGTTTTCTATTTTGGTGGAGAGAAGGGTGGTACTTCCTGCATAAGAACCCCCAGTTCACAGATCAGAAAACCAGCGTGGAGTCTGCCAATTTCTGATCCTATCAGTTCAACTATGTACTCAAGAGCAGGGAAATAATCACAAGGTGGATTTATGGACCAACTGGTTCCACTGGGAGACAAACTCAGGTCAAAACTCCACCTATGACATGATCCTCCTAACCTCCCACTCTCTCTGACTGGTGGGCCATATTGGTGTTCTTTCCTAGGTCCCTGGAAGTTAACATTAGCTCAGAGGCAATGTTTAATAATCCCCCCAAATCTGAGTCTTTCTGGGCATGTCCCTTTCTTCAATGTACAGCCATTCGAGTAGGTGTTTTAAATGTTCCGTATCACGTAGCCTGGTCCCACTGGAAATTGACTCAGGCCAACCTGCTGTACCAATTTCATACTTCCTCAGCACATCAGTATCTGCCAGCCCTCCCTTCTTACCAAAAGGGTTTGCTACCAGCATTCATAGCTCATGGGACTGCTTGTTGCTGTTGTTGTTTTAAACTTGATGATGAAGTCAGCAGAAATCAGTGAGAGTACATATGTAAATATTCCTTTCTTTCAGTGGGAGAATCCCTGTTCTTAATTAGAATTAGTTCAATAATGGATTGACTGATCTAGGGATCATAGATTTTATGTAGGCTAGGAAAAATAAGCAGGTGAAAAAGAGAAAATTATAACATTAATATTTCTGTCCCCAGAGAAAAACACTTTATAATATTCACCTTTCATCTTTGCATAACTTAAAAAGTTTTCTGTTTTTTTTCATAACCTGATCATTTTTGTCCTTTCACCTAACCCTATACATCTGATGCCTTATTACAACAGGAGTGCAGCATCTAGATTAAGACCCTGGGCTGGGCTTAAATTCCTCCTGCTGTTGGCAGCTTTGGCATCACCTGGGTCCTTGCTAGAGATTTAGAATTTCAGACCCCACCCTGGACCTGCTGAATCAGAATTAACATTTTAATAAAATCTTCAGGTGATTTATGCGCACTTAATATCTGACAAGCACTGTTTTAAGATACTCACCAGAAAACCTGCTTGAGTATACCAGGCCTCATTTCTGTGACATTTGGTAAGTTACTGCATACTGTAAAACTGGGTTTTTACATCTATAAAATGATATTAACAAAATTTCTTTATAGCGCCCTTGACAGAATTAAATAACATAATGTGAGCAAAATGCTTGGCTTGGAGGATAGTATTATTATTATCTTGTGTTATAAATCCAGGACCATAACACTCATAGCTGCCTTTGACTGAAGAATTGCCCTGTGCCAATGTATTAAATGCATGAGTTCTTGACAAAGTAAATATGAATGAGTCCCATTTTACTGATAAGGACTATGAGGTCAGAAGGATTAAGTGTCTTACTAAAGCCATAAAACTGGTAAGTAAGGGAACTGGGATTCCAACCACAGTTTATATGGCTCAAATTTCTACCTTCTGTATTTTAGGCAGGAAATTGTTCTTTCTCTTCATTATGGAGGGCATTTCTTTTATATTCTGTATTTTTTGCCAACTATACAGACTTGTTTTGTTTTGTTTTTTTAAGATTTTATTTATTTATTTGAGAGAGAGAGACAGCGAGAGCAGGAACACAAGTGGGGGAGTGGGAGAGGGACAGGGAGAGGGAGAAGCAGACGCCCCACTGAGCAGGGAGCCCGATGCGGGGCTCGATCCCAGGACCCTGGGACCATGACCTGAGCCGAAGGCAGACGCTTAACCGACTGAGCCACCCAGGCGCCCCTATACAGACTTGTTTAACCTATGTGCAATATCAATGAAGAATTTGAAGTGAAAGAAAAACTATATCCTCAGAATGACGTTTCCTCCCTAGTCCCCATAGTTTGTCATATGAACAACTAAAATTGGTCTCATTTGATGTAATTTTCTTTACTTCCTTCACTGAGTTATTCAGAATTGGTGTTATAGTCAACTCACTTGTGAATACCCTTAACGAATATTTACAAGTGAGCTGCTATGAGCTAGTGATGCATGGAGGAGAAGTGGAGTGTGGCCAGCCTCTCATGAGAAAGACTCAGGAAATAGCAGGCTTTGCTCATCCTGACAGGTGACAGGGGACAAGTGTCATTATCAGAATGCCCACAACGACAACAAATATCTAATGGATGCCCCTGGGGTACAAAGAGTCATGTGAATATACAAGTTACCTTCAAAGCTGTATTTAGTTTCTAGATTGGGTCCCAATCCTTTATGGAAATTATTACCCAAAGATAGAGAGACCTTTGCATGAGCAGTGAGATGTCTTCTCAACTGGGACAGGCAGATAATAGGACTTTAAATAAGAAACACAGTGAAATTAAAGTTTTTTGTTTGTTGCCTGTGAGCTGAAAGGATAGACATGAGCAAAGAAATTAAAAAAAAGGTAAGAGAAGGGACAAAAAGGTAAGAAAAGCTGACAAGACCAGTGGTTCCTTTATAAGAAGACCACTCTGGGAGCACCTAGGTGGCTCAGATGGTTAAGCGTCTGCCTTCGGCTTGGGTCATGATCTCCAGGTCCTGGGATTGAGTCCCATGTCTGGCTCCCTGCTCAGCAGGGAGTCTGCTTCTCCCTCTTCCTCTGCCTCTCCTCACTGCTCCTGCTCTCTCTCTCTCTCTGTGTATCTCTCTGTCTCAAATGAATAAGTAAAAAATTCTAAAAAAAGAAGAGCACTCTGCAGAAGATGTATCTCTCAAAATGCTGACTATGATTATTTTATTTAACCAATATAAAAGCACTTTAGGAAACTGTTGGAATACCAAGAAGCGTAGGGTAATTCTGTCCTTGGAGAAGAGGCAGTGGAGGGGCATTTGAAATAAACATGGGGAAATGACAATCAATAAGAGTAAAAAAAAAAGAGGCTTACTTAAAGGGATATCCTTGACCAAATATTCACTTCCTTCTTTTGGGAGAAGATTATCTTCTTTAAACTGGGTGTAGCATTTAATTATGGAAATATGTAGAGTACAGAAGAGAATAAGAGGGAAAATAAGCTGCCTTCATGTATATTACTTGCATCTTTCAATAAAATATTAGAGGGTCAGAGTAGGGATATTATGACGCAGAAAGGATATGGTGATGGTCTGAGATTCTTGAGGGATTCCAGGATGTGGGAAGTAGAAGAAGCAAAATTTCCTTGGGATCTTAGGGCATGCAAGGAGAATGTATTGGAAGGAAAGATCCTTCCAAATGAAGGAAGTGTTGTGTAGATTCTCACCCCCATTCCATACACCATGGGTCCTAGGATACACCATCAATTTAACAACTTCTTGAGGGGTGGGTGGGTGAGTGGGTATGAAACCCTAAAAGAGATGTTTAGATCACTTTTATTTTTTTTTTAAAGGTTTTATTTGACAGAGAGAAAGACAGCCAGAGAGGGAACACAAGCAGGGGGAGTGGGAGAGGGAGAAGTAGGCTTCCCACGGAGCAGGGAGCCTGATGCGGGGCTCGATCCCAGGACCCTGGGATCATGACCTGAGCCGAAGGCAGACGCTTAACGACTGAGCCACCCAGGCGCCCCTAGATCACTTTTAATACCTGTCCCAACTTAGGAAATATTAAATAAGTTATAAAGAAAGAGAAACATACATATTGGAATTTAATTGTATTATTTAGGATAGGTTAGATTATGCTCTCAAAACAATCTCACCAAAATCTAATGGGTTTAAAGCAATCAAACAACAAAGGGTTTAATTTGTGTGCAGGCTACATTGGCTCTGAGTATTAGTGAGGACTTTGCTTTATATAGCCTCACTTAGAGATCCAGCCTATGGAGAGTTCATTATCCAGAACTTCATGATCTTGGCAGCCTTCGCAATTAAGGGCCAGAACTGGCACATCACTTCCATTCATATTCCATCGACCAAGTGAGTTAGTCAAATGGACTACGTTGCCCAACTTTAAGGGTGGGAAGGGGTACACCCCTCCTGTTGACCCAGAAGTAGAAGGACCTGCTATTGGTGAATAGAAGTCATGGCTTCCATAGTAGAGTATAAAAATAAAATCATTTAACTCTAACACATTCCTTAAAATCATACCAATTACAGATTCATTATGTTTAATGTGGTCATCTTGAAAATGGAAGTTCTCTAGAGAATAAAATGGACCATTAGCAATTAAGGTTTTAGTATGGACGGGTTACATTATATTGTTCTTCCTTTGATATTAACTAGGGTTAATTAGCCTTTGAGGGAAATGGATATTTTAAGCAGAATGACAGAGTTAATCTGAGACAAGTGGCATGGAGGGACAGAGTAGTGGAAGTCTAGAGGGCACGCGGAACTCTGGGCATTTACAGGATGAGGGAATGCAAAAAAAAAAAAATGCCGTCAAGGCATACTTCGCCTTTGAGTAGTCACGAAACGTGAGGTGCAAGCCCGCAAACCCACAGCCTTTGGATGTGAAAAGGAACTAGCTGCTTTCAAATGCTCGCTAACTGCTTTTACCTTGTTTCTATTTATGAATAACTTTATTGAAAAATTAGCTTCTTTTTGGGCTATTCATCAGTACTGAGATGCTTGAAAAGTTCACTTTGGGAAAGATTTGGAAAGGGATTCAATATTGGGTTGAGAGAACCATTTGAGAATTTGGATTCAAAACATCTGGAACTCAAATCTTAGTTTATGTTTTACTAGCAATGTGATTATCAGCAGGTTATTTAAACTCTTCAAAATTCAGTTCTATCATTTGTGAAATAAGGATGGTAATAATAATGTCCTTATTTCATAGAATAGTTTAAGGCTTGAATGGGGATCTTTATGTAAAAATATGTCATAAATACATTATAAAAACCTCATTATAAATATTATTGATGAAAACTTTACTTATGTGTCTTTTTCTTTTTTTTGATCAATCAAAGTTAGTGAGGTGTAATTTATATACATAATCACCAATTTAAAGTGTACAATTTGATGGGTTTTGACAAATGTCTATTATATAATTGTGTAACCACCACCAGAATCACGATTGAGAACATTTCCATCACATCAGAAAGTTCCCTTGTGCCCATTATATGTCATTTCCTAACCCCAACCCCTGGTCCAAGTAACCACTGATTTTTCTCTTGGTCAATGTAGATTGGTTTTGCCTTTCTAGAACTTCACATAAAAAAGAATAATAGTGTGTATTTATTGGAGTCTTGCCTCATTTGCTCGGTATACAGTTTTGGAAATTCACTCATTTTATTGCATATGTCGCAAGTTCATTCCATAGTAATACTTATTACTTAACATGAAAAAAATAGGGTAAATAAATTATCTGGTCAATTTTAAAAGTAGAGAATTAATAAAATAAGCCTAAAAAAGAAAAAAATAATCAAGATAAATAATGACAAATTACACGACAAGCCCTTGACTAACATCACCTTCACTGTTTGGATCCCTGTGGGTGTCCATATTTTCATCACGCACCTTCAAAGATCCCATATATGCTCAGTGCAAGCATTATCACGGAGCTGTATGAAACAAAGTGGATCATTCCATGTGCTCTGGGAACTCAAATTTCATAAATAATATCTTTAACAGACACATTGAGGGTGATTTTCCTTAAGTAGCTGTTATCATATACAATATTAAATACATAATAATACACTAAAATTTTATATTAAAAGCTAGACTAAAATAATGAAAATAATACTTAATTTGAAATTAAAAGACAGGTTTTGAGTCTGCTAATGAATAGTTGGTGAGGTCCCATAACCTCTTGCAGATTCATTTTTTTTTGTATGGCAAATAAAGGTAAAATGTGAACCCTTACTCATTGGTTGTGTGGGGCCCTTGCTAAACTAGAAAGGATAATATACCTGTAAGATATTAATAAACACAGCATAGTATACCTACTTGGTTTAAGGCATTCAAATACAGTCTCGGTTTTGGACTACTTGGGGATATTGATTTCCTTTTGGAAAAGAAGACAGAATAACTTCCTATGCTTTATTCGTGCTTTGGAAAGAAGTATCTAGAGCGTTAGTGGTTTGCAGAGACAGACTTGCTCTCAAACATTTGTTACAGCTTTTTTTTTTTTGCCTTTTCGATCTTAACAGGCATTTGTTTCTCTCTCATCTCTCTTTTATCTGTTGCTCTGTGATAGGATTGAATTATACCCTTAGGGTGAGTGCTAATTTCAGTGGGCTGAATTACTGCATGTATATAAAAATATGTCCATTCAATCATCCTGTTTCTTTATATGGAGAATGCAATCACGAGATACTAACAGATGTGAGCACAATGAATGAATGCTAACATTCTCCCAGTGATTCAGGTATTACTCCCCCCAGCCCAATATTGACAAATTGGGTATTTAATGTAGACCATTTATTGTATCGCATACTATAAAGTACTCTGTCACTCTTCCAAGGATTACTAGGTTGACTGTAACAGCAACATTTTCAGTAGCCTGACCTTGTTCTGGTCTCTACCAACTCCCGTCCCTCCTCTTCCTCAAGACACAAGAAGCTTCTAGGTCATCTCTTGCTCAGACGAGTCCGTTTGGCTCATCCAAGGATATTTTTCTACTTTCACTCTTAATTGTGCTGTTATTTGATGAGGGTCTTGGATACTAAAGTGTAGCTAGGTGATATAGCTACTGAAAGCAGGAACATAAAGGGCTTATGATGGATAAAGCACTCATTTTGATCTGGTGTCTTTTCTCCCTTGGTTTTTTAGAAGACTACTATACTTCCCCAGGGACATGCACCCCAGGTACATCGTGAATTCCCCAGTGCTCAAGGGAGTGTCCTTGAGATCCCATCTAGGCTTCCTTATTACCAGTTTGTTCTCATTTAAACTCCATCCCTCTCTACCTCTTTCTTTCTGGCTCTCTGATTTTTACCTTGGTTCTTCTGTCTGGACCCCAGCTCAAGCGAGTAGACCCCGTATTTTGGTATCTACATCTTGAACTCCCCCCAATCGTTTAGCCATCCCTCTGGATTTCTGTGCTTCCAGCTATCTTTAGTAGGAAACCTCTTAACTGCAACTATGTTCCTAGTATCTTAGATAGAACTTCCCTTGAACAGGGGCGCCTGGGTGGCTCAGTCGTTAAGCGTCTGCCTTCGGCTCAGGTCATGATCCCAGAGTCCTGGGATCGAGCCCCGCATCGGGCTCCCTGCTCGGCGGGAAGCCTGCTTCTCCCTCTCCCACTCCCCCTGCTTGTGTTCCCTCTCTCTCTGTCAAATAAATAAATAAAATCTTTAAAAAAAAAAAAAAAACTTCCCTTAAAGATAACAAATACGGAAAATACTCCTTGAGTATTGATTCTTACATATACTGAAATTTGGGTGTGATTACAAAAAAAAAAAAAAAAAGAGAGAGAGAGAGAAAGAGGCTTCACAGAGTTCCAATACTATTTTTTTTTAAAGATTTATTTATTTATTTTAGAGAGCGAGAATGAGAGAGAGATAGTACATGAGAGGGGGGAGGGTTAGAGGGAGAAGCAGGCTCCTCGCCGAGCAGGGAGCCCGATGCGGCACTCGATCCAGGGACTCCAGGATCATGACCTGAGCCGAAGGCAGTCGCTTAACCAACTGAGCCACCCAGGCGCCCCAGAGTTCCAATACTATTAGAAGATTCTGCAGCTGGCTCCAGAGAGTAACACTGGTTGCACCTCAATTGGGACTGATGTCTGCAGCACATATCATATGAAAACTGCCCTATGGCAGTGTTGATTCTCGATCTGAATGTGTGAATCAGACCCGGCCAGTGAGTGGAATAGAAAGTGAGGCCCAAATAATGTATACAAATCTCATAGGTTGGCTGCGTTGGTCAGGTGTGTTCCACATGCTCTATACATTTCACAGACCTACCAATGTGAGCTCTGAGCAGTCAAGGGCCTTGTCTTTCCTGTTTATGCCACAACCCCAGTGCTTAGGACTATGCTTGACACGTAGTAGGCACTCAACAAATATTTGTTCAGTCAATTCCTTCCTCAATATAACAACTACTGGAGGGGTGTTACAGCCATCTCCCTGTGACTGGAGAAGCTCCTTCCTGAGTCTGGGTTCGGATATCAAACTCATGCCATCAATCTTCTGGGAGGATCAAATAAATATTTATTACTCACACAGGTGGAGCATCTGAGACAAGGGGCAAGAAGACAGTTTTGCAGGAAGGACAGTTCTGGAACTTGGAGAGCAGCAAATGCACAGGTATTTATAAAGGGAAGCCTTTATAAGAAGGAAGGTCCTACCCCAAGTGAAATTTCAAAGAGGCAACAAGAAGGAGCACACATGCATGTGTGTGTTGTGGGGAGGTGGAGCGAGGTCTTATAATTCTTACGGAAGGAAGGCGAATTTCTGGATTGGCATCCAGAATTGAGAAATTCTCCCTATTTGATGATTCGCCAGCATTATTTGTTAATATTTTTAAACTTCTCTGTCTCCCTCCCCATAGCCGATATGCTAATAAACACTACAGTTCTCAATCTTTTTCATTCAATATTAGTTGACATTTAAAATTAAATTGATAATGATTCCTTTTTTGCCTATATCTCATTGCTTGTAAAATGTAAAATGTATTCCTGGGACACCTGAATGGCTCAGTTGGTTAAGCATCTGCCTTCGGCTCAGGTCATGAGCCTGGGACCCTGGGATCCAGCCCGGCGTTGGGCTCCCTGCTCAGTGGGGAGCCTGCTTCTGCCTCTCCCCTCGGCTCATGCTCTCTCTCTCTCTCAAATAAATAAATAAAATCTTAAAAAAATGTAAAATGTATTTCTATAGATAAAAGTGACTCAATATGGCAGCGATCCTCATCCCATAGGGGGTCGCATATGAATTTGGGGATGGGAGATCCTGTGTAGTTTGCAAGAGGCCACCAAGTGATTCTGACGCCATGCCCTCTATTAGAGGGGCAACCAGGCTTGCAGCCTTTCCTCTCTTTGAGTTTGGGTGTCATGGTCTGGACGTGGACTGTTTAAAAATGCACGAGGGTAACTTTCCCAAGTTTTCTTCACGACATTTGGGACTAGTAAGTTATTCGTCTTTGCGACGTATGCTTTATGAATAGAACTGCTAAGATCATCATTTATTTATTTGGCAGCTGCTAAGTGTTGACCCATGCTCAATCCTGGGAGGAGATTCAGGGATCACGGGGAGCCAGTCTAGGACTCTTCTCCTGAGACCAGGACAGAGTCCTTGGCGCTGTCACTTGCACTGTCGGAATTGATACTGTGGTAGCTCTTAGGTGGCCGCCACTGACTGACAAAGACCACAGGGAAGGGAGTCTAAGTCCGGGTGTGAGAATCAGCTTTAACAGATCCATGATGGCCTTGGAATAGTCAATTCCTTTCTCTGGCAGATGCAAGGGAGAACTAAAAGTATTTCCTACATAGAAAATGACCTTGCAAACTCCATCCAAGTTCCTTGTGAAAAGCGTCAGGTTTTAAGTTCCTTAGAGATATGATGTTAAAGTTAAATTCTGGGTGGAAATTTGGTTTGCAAAGAAAGTCCATTCATTCAGCAAAACTCCAGACATTTAGTGATAGAACTAAATCGTCTAACATGATCTGAGTTACTCCTGACCCTGCATACTATGAAAGTGCGTACCTCAGGGCGCCTGGGTGGCTCAGTCCATTGTGTCTGCCTTCAGCTAGGGTTGTGATCTCAGGGTCCTGGGATCGAGCCCTGAGTCTGCTTCTCCCTCTCCCTTTGCACCACCCCCCTCATGCTCTCTCTCAAATAAATAAAGTCTTAAAAAAAAAAAAAAAAGAAAATGTGTACCTCAAAAACTCTCCTTTTTATCTCAATTCATTTTGTTCAATATAAAGTTAGAAAATTCTATTACTTGAGGCAAGCTCTGTATGTAATCAATATATAATAAAAGAGCTACAGATTTGATTAGGTAATGTTGTTTGTCATCTTATTGCCCAACATCAGTCATGTTACACATGCCACAATAGTAAAACTAAGGTGTTTGCCTTAGCAGTAAAGTTGGTTTTTTTTTTTTTTTTAAAGATTTTATTTATTCATTTGAGAGAGAGAGAGATAGAGAGAGCACAAGCAGGGGGCAGGGGGAAAGGGAGAAGCAGACTCCCCACTGAGCAGGGAGCCGGCACAGACTCAAATATATATATATATATATATATATAATAAAAAATTAATAAATATATAAATGACATTTTGATATATCAAATATATATATATATAATATATTTATTATTTTTTTATTAGTTCCTTTGACTTTTAATTGCAGGAATAAAAATTTGTCCCCTGACAGACATTAATATCTTCTTATTAAAGGAACTTTATTCATGTGTCAGAGTAGGAACCGAGGCAGGGATGGTTCTGCAGGCTGTAAGGGGAAAAATACACACAGTGACGCTGAGTCGGGCTCCAAATGCACGTGCTCTCTGTTTGCCTGAACTATACCTACTCCTATATTTTTTCCTTAATTCCTTTGCTGATGCCATTCCTTCTCCTTGGAGTCCTCTTCTCCTCACTATCTCTGTATATGGAGCTCTTATTCATCTTTTGTGACCCAAACCAGTTGTCATTTTTCTCCCTGAAGTCAGAGCTGTGGGACATTATCTTTACAACCAGGTGTCTGCTCTCTTCGGTCTGGCCCACAGAACTTGACTTTCATTTTTCTGAACGTCTTTATAAAGTCTGCTTTGGGCTATAGGTATTTGCAAGCGTGACTTCTCTTTTCCACCAGGATTAAGTTCCTTGAGAGTAGATTTTATGTCTTTTATATCCATGTAACGCCTACTGAGCCCATAGAGTTTATTAGTATTTGTAAGCTGGTATTCATAATGGGTTTTGTTTCTTCATAGGATATGCTATGCCATTGGTACAGTCTTTGGAAGATGTGGTAGATACCTGAAACATGGAGCATAATGGAGGATGTTTGTAGTCTGCAACCTTATAAACTATTCCAGAAGAGTAGTGGACTGATTTCAGGAGAGTAGTAATACCCAACGCTTGTATAAATCTTGCCATGTGCTAGGCTCTGTTCTGAGCACTTTATTGGAATTTTCAACCCTCACACTTTAAGAAGAAATTGAGACACAGGAAGTACATGTAACTTGTTGGAGATCACAAAATTGGTAGTTTGCAGAGATATGCTCTGGGACCATGTGGTTCTGGACTCCTTGCTCTTAACCTTCATGTTGTGCTGCCCAAACAAGGAGAGCCCCGTTTCCAAGGTCTCATCGTAGTGCTTTCCTTTGTGGAAACTCTCCAAGCAAGGAAAATTTAATATAACAATCAACAGTCCTTTTCAAGTTCTTGTCCTCATCCCTTTTTTGGAAGAAAATGCACTAAAAAGGGGAATCTGTCACTGAAGTCGAGAGGTATCCTTAATGTGTAATTCATGTGTAGGTCTACCAGGGAGGTATCTTTGACTGGTGAGATAAATAACTACAGATAAATTCTCATATGCTCATGCACTGATTCTCAAAGTCTGTTCCCTGAGCCAACAGCATCAGTGTCACCTGCAAACTTGTTGGACATGCAGATTCTTGAGCCTCACCCTAGACCTACTAAATTAGTCTTCTGTGACTTTAATGCACACTTAACTCTGACAACTACTGCACTAGTCCACTGGTTCTTTAACTTGGCTGCACACTGGGATTGCCTGGGATTTTGAAAATCCCAGGGCTTGTGTCTCTCCCCCAGAAATTTGGATTTAATTGGTAGGGTGCGGTCTTGGCACTGACAATTTTAAAAGCTCCCCAGGTGACCCAAATCTTCCACCCCAGTGAGAACCAAGACTCTGTCCTAATATTTAGGGTTTCTGGCATATTAATGAGCACCCAGTACAAACCTTATTAGTGAGGGGGCAGCTCTTATTGGTGACCATAACCATACAGGGCCTAGGATAGTACTTGGTATTTTGTAGGCTCTCAATAAATATCTGTGAATGAGTAAGTGTTACATAGATTTGTCATGCTTCATAAAGTATATAAGATAAAACAATATGGTATTGTAACATTTTACTTTCTTCAAAGAATATTCAAGAACTTTGTCCAAAATGAACCCAGACTGCCCATGTATGCTATTTCTTTTTGGGTCTTTGCAAATCAATCGCCTCTGCCTATAACGAATTCTCCTTCTCCTCTTCCAAACATTTCCTGGTTAACTTTTACTCTTCATTAAAGTCTCAATTTCTCAGCCTCATTTTCTGGGAAATGGGCCTTGACTGAGAAAAGCTGCCTAGGTGAGGCCCTCTCTAATGTCTTATTGAACCCATTGTTCAACTCCACTGCATTTTTTAATCTCATGAATGGAACTTGCCCACTTTTTAGACTGTTTAACCTTACTTCTTCTTCTTTTTTTTTTTTTAAAGATTTTATTTATTTATTTGACAGAGAGAGAGAGAATGCAAGGGATCAATCATTTAGTCCTGCAGGACTATCCCACATGAGATGGTCTCTTGGTCACCAAATCAGGCCTCCTTTGATCCGATAATAAAATAATCTTCTTTGCCACGTGGATGCTGCATTGGTGAGAGATGCCATGCAATTTTTAGCTGCTGGTCATTCTCATGACCAGTATCTAAGTCCCAGAAAATGGGTTGGCTGGTGTTTTGGTTCTATTTGATTCTGCTCTTGTACAGATGAGCTATTTGGGAGCTTCGGTCTCAATACCAACTTGTTAAACCTGACCATCTGTTGGGGAGGATTTTATTTTAGATGAGAGCATCTGGGTCCCCATTTACATTTGCTGAGGTTAATAGACCTGACAACCTTCCTCTGTTCTCAGCAGGGAGCCCAGCCTGGAACTGCTGGGGAGGAGGCAGCTGAGCTCCTCACTGGCTGTTCTCAAATACACTCTTCCCACCCGCAGGCATTTCTATCTTCCGTCTTAAGACTCTTACTTCTTAAAGCCATAGCTTTCTAGTCCATAGATGGCACCCAACTGAGAAGCTGTCCTAACTGGCCTGAGGTTGTAGTAGGCTATGAGGTGGCAGGGTGAAGGGAAATCGCAGAAACCTCAGGCCTGTTCCCACCACTGCCACTTAGCTTGATGACCTGGGGCAACACCGTGACCTCTCTGAAAATAAAGGAGAAAATATCTATCTTGTAGCTTTTGTGAAAATTAAGCAATATTCATTACAGTGCCCAACACGGTGCTCATGTGGTGAGTGGCCATGATGATTTTTATGTTTCTGCAGGCCACCACTTGGGAGATTCTGCAGGAACCTCACATACCCTTCACTTGATTCTCATCACAACCCCACTACAGGCTGTATTTCCTGGGAAGCAGACCTGAGATGGGTTAGTGGGCGGGATGTTATGAAGTATTCTTGGGATCAGCACTGAGGGAAGAGCAGGGAGGATGAGGGACAGGGCAGAGGGAGAAGCTGAGCAAGGACTCAGCCCAGTGACAGCCTCAGTTGATTCTGTGGGAGCTCTGGAGCTGGAAAATACACTGAAGGATTGTCCTGAGTTGGGCCAAGAGGCCCAGGTCTTTATAACCCTGCATCTGCCAGTCATTGAGCGAGGGTGCCCGGCGTCTGCTAGACAAGGGCTCTCTCTGCAGTGAGGCGTCACTAAAGGAGATTGCAGCTGAGGCTTTCTACCAACAGCTCTCCCAGCAGCCAGGTGACAAGCTCTTCACCGTAGAGGGATCTGGTGGTTGTCACCTATCCCAGGCTTTCTTTCCTAAAAACATAACGATACACACGGGTGTGCATGGTGTGTAGAGAGAGAAGAGAAAAAAGAGAGGAAAGAGGACAGACTGGAACCTAACATCGTTTTCTTAATTTTATTAAATGGAGGCCCTTTGGGAATGAAGCCAACTTGATTTACAAGGTGCAACTTGCTTTAGGCAAGACCCTTTTGAGCACGCACCTAAGTAATCTCCCTCAACTTCCCAGAGAGATAAATCAACTGAGAATCCTCTTCCTCCTTGTTAAAAAAAAACACTAGGGAATAGGATGAGCTGAAGAGAGAGCAAGGAGGTGTCAAAGTAAGAATTTGCTGGAAAAAGTCAAACAGGAGACTTCATGCAAGACTATTGCACTATGGGAAAGACAGTGACCTCATAGGAGAGGGGAGTATTGCAGGTGTCAAAAATGGGTTTGTAGTTATTTCTTATTGGAAGGTTTTTAAGAACTGGGGGGACATACAAATGGCTAACAGATACATGAAAAAATGTTCATCATCATTAGCCATCAGGGAAATTCAAATCAAAACCACATTGAGATACCACCTTACACCAGTTAGAATGGCAAAAATTGACAAGGCAAGAAACAACAAATGTTGGAGAGGTTGTGGAGAAAGGGGAACCCTCTTACACTGTTGGTGGGAATGCAAGTTGGTACAGCCACTTTGGAAAACATTGTGGAGGTGCCTCAAAAAATTAAAAGTAGAGCTACCCTATGACCCAGCAATTGCCCTACTGGGTATTTACCCCAAAGACACAGATGTAGTGAAAAGAAGGGCCATATGCACCCCAATGTTCATAGCAGCAATGTCCGCAATAGACAAACTGTGGAAAGAGCCGAGATGCCCTTCAACAGATGAATGGATAAAGAAGATGTGGTCCATATATACAATGGAATATTACTCAGCCATCAGAAAGGATGAATACCCAACTTTTACATCAACATGGGTGGGACTGGAGGAGATTATGCTAAGTGAAATAAGTCAAGCAGAGAAAGTCAATTATCATATGGTTTCACTTACTTGTGGAACATAAGGAATAGCATGGAGGATATTAGGAGAAGGAAGGGAAAAATGAAGGGGGGGATATTGGAGGGGGAGACGAACCATGAGAGACTATGGACTCTGAGAAACAAACTGAGGGTTTTAGAGGGGAGGGGGGTGGGGGGAGGGTTAGCCCGGTGATGGGTATTAAGGAGGGCACGTATTGCATGGAGCACTGGGTGTTATACACAAACAATGAATCATGGAATACTACATCAAAAACTATTGATGTACTGTATGGTGACTAACATAACATAATAAAATTAAATTAAATTAAAAAACAAAATAAAAGAACTGGTATGGGGAAATTGTTGCGACCTCTGTTTGTTAATTGGTTTTACCCAGAAAGAAAGTAAACTTCCTCCTATTTTCATGACCGTAGTTTTACAACTGGAAGCAAGGCACCCTCCGAAGGGAAGCTGCTACCCCCTGCACCTCCCCCCCCCACTAAGACTGGAAGGGAGTGAGCTTTCTCCTTGGACTTTGAGGAGAGATGGTTTCTAGGTCCTTGAGAAAGACGTTTCTTGGGTCCTAACACTGGTGAGAGGCTTCTTAGGAGACTTAGCTATGTTTCAAAGGGGGCAGAGAAAGAATTTACAAATACTAATTCTCTAAAGTCTCTAAGAAAAAGGAGGTAAGGGGTGAATAATCAGGAGCAAACTTCCCTAAAGTTTAGTAATGCTGAGAGGAATGTTAAAGCCATCTTGGTCAGAGATTTTCAGAAGAGCTCAAGAATCAGAGCATGACTAACTGGTTTTGACAAGGCAGACCAATTAAATTGGCTCACAGAAAGAGGCACTCTGGAACATGTTCTTGCTGAACTGCCTGGAGATGGAGAATCCGATGTTAGCTACCTAGAAAGGGTCTATGTAAGTTGAGGTCCAACCAGGAAAACAGAAGGCAGCAAGTATGTTAAATAGAATGGATTATAGCACCTTATTTTCCAAAACCTTATAAAGTTATACAAGTAACACATACTCATTGCAGAAATTTCAGAAAGTATGGCATGATAACCACAGCTGACACTTTAATGTATATGTTTTTAGTTGTCTTATATGCATGAGTAATCTGAATTTACTAGAAGAAATGCAATGTTCTATTTATGGTAATAACTGAACTTTCACCGGCTTTGCCTCCTTGAGTATTGGGGGAACTTTAGCACCCCATCTTCCCTACTCCTGCTTAATCTCACCCAGAGATTTCTGGAATCTCCACTGGGAGGGGGGAGTTACAGGTGTCAAACAAGAGTTCACAAAAAATTCTCACATGTATTTCCTCTTCCGGCCTATAGTTGCTTCTCATCCTGGGGAGGGATTCACCTGGGCTTGTGAGATGGTGCCGCACCTCATAGGCCAACACTGAAATCCGTTTTCATGCAGCTCAACTCTGGTAGGTGAGGTGAAATAGTCCTCCTTCTAAGGCCATTTGCTGATTTAGACCTGTTTGCCCTTAAATCCATGCCTTGACCTTCCTATGATGAACTTCTAGCATGTTTTTCCCAGAGACTGGGGGATGGGAAGAGAGGGGAGGTCAGGATAATTCTTTATCTTTCTTTCAGCCTCAGGTTTAGCTCCTCCATGGCTCTACTTCAAGCTAGACAGGACCACCTTAGCTCCTGTTTGCCTGGGATGACCTAACCCTTGGGTTCTGGTGTTCCCACCACCCCCTTTTATCCTGGGGGGGAGGGGAGTCATGTGGCTTCCTGATTTTCTTAATCTCTGGTTTCCTCATCATCTCCTCTTTTCACCCAGGTGTTCTATCACCAATTCCATGAATTAAATTCTCTCTGTTTAAAACATTTAGCTATTTCTCTTTTCCTTATTGAACCCTGACTGGTACAGACTTTCTCTGGATAACCAAAATGAAATGTAATATAACCTTTATTCTTCGAGCTAGCTCTTATTTTCTCTGGGGAATCCCATAGGGGAAAAATTATTTAGTTTTAGAATCCCTCAGCTGAGAATAATAAAGGAGGTAACATTGTGTTAGCTAAACTCATATTTCCCCCTGGCTATGTTTGCAGCAGAGACCAGAAGAAAAATCATGAGGTCATCTGTAAGACCTCAGAGCTTTCCTTCTCTTTGTTGAAAAAGGGAGACAGAAATTTGGTGGCTTATAGTAAGGTCTTTAAGAATTGCTGCCGGCACCATATTGCTTAAACGAATATAAGAAGAAACACTTCTCTCTACTTATGATATCAAAGCATTCATTGTTTCATGTGTCATGGATATTTAAGGCAACTGGAAGATGCTTAAGTGAGTAGATGGCTTGAATTCTGTGTTTGTGAGTACACCCTTTTTAGTTACTTCCTTCTGATCCATTCTTCAAGGCAATCCTGTGCTCACCTTTTCCCCATAACATAAAGAATATATTAAATGCAGTTAGTGTTTGATTATTAGAAACCACAAGTAGTTACTAATGCAGAAGGGTTCTCATTGTGTGTGGTGAACTAAGGAAAATTGGTACCAGAAATTTTATATAAAGTGTTCAGCATAATAGACTCTTGGTAAACATCAATCTCCTTGCCACTTCAACTAAAAGTGCATTTTCCTTATTGTTTGTCTTGCTGAAATCCGTATTAACATCATTTGTGTGTGTTCTAAGTACCCATCTCTTTTTTTGCATACCCCCTTAGCCTTTCTGAAGCCATAATCCTGGTGAAGAGTGTGGAAGGTAGAACCAGTGATTACATTTCTGCCTCTCATTTTCCTAAGCTTACCTAGAGCATGCTGACCTGCTTTCCAGGGCCATGCCCTTCATATTCATCACTTTGCAGTATGCTTTTCTCTATTTGGTCATCACAAAAACCTTCTACAGCCCTTACATATAAAACAGGCTAATGCAAATTAATTATAATGCGATAGCTAAGGGTTAGTCATAAATGGTATTTTAAATATAAGAGTGTGACTCTTTTAGGAAGGCATTTTAGAATTAATGGGTGTTCTATACCTGGATACCTGAACCCTATAATGCCTGACCACTCATTGTAAGAGTTAGAGTAGTAAATTGATCTAATGACCATCTCTCTGGGGATTTCTGAGGTTACTGGGTATAGGAAGAGACTTTCAGGTAGAATTACTCTTCTTTTTTTTTTTTTTTTAAGATTTTATTTATTTATTTATTTGAGACAGAGAGTGAGAGAGAGCACAAACAGGAGGAGGGTGGGCAGAGGGAGAGGGAAAAGTAGACACCATGCTAAGCAGGGAGCCCACTGGAGCTTGTTCCCGGGACCCTGAGATCATGACCTGAGCCAAAGGCAGATGCTTAACTGACTGAGCCACCCAGGTGCCCGGAATTACTATTCTTTATTGATAAGTTTCTTAAGGACACATGACACATTTTTCCACTTACTGGGTGTCAGATCCCTTAGAAATGGGTCTTGCACTGTTTGTACAGTGGAAGTTTAATGAATGAATATTGCCTTTGTGAGCTTATTGATGTAAGCACTGGAGTTTGCTACAGGTAAAGACAAGAAATGGAATCTCTGATATGAACTATGCTTGGCTATTGCTCTCCTGGACAGGTCATTACACTGGTAGGACCTCAAATTGTGTCCTAGCTTCAGAGCTTTTTCTGACTGTAATCTTGGATGGATCATTTCACCTGTTTGAGTCTAAGTGCCTTTATTTATAAAATGGGAATAATAATGTAACCAATATTTCACTAGATGTTTTAAGGATCAAATTCAGTAACTATATATGAAAGAGTCATGTAAATTGTAGAGTAAAAAACAAATATAACCAGGTAGTATTAATTTGCAGAGAGATAATTGTGAGATAAAAGTTGGAGAAAGAACGTCTTGGTCAACATGTACCTAAATATTTACAAATTCTTCAGATTCACTGCCTTGTATTTCAAGGTAGTCTGTTTTTCCATCTTGTTTTTACCCTGAATTGAATTCATCGTCATTAAGCATCTCAGTGTGTATATACTTCCATTCTGTTTTTGTGACCAAAACTACACTTTACAAACAAACATGATGGAGTTCAAAGGAAGGAGAAAGTAAAACACAAAGTTCCATCTCTCTTCATGAAAAATGTCAATCTCATGTCCATCTATTCAAAGTCCACAGATGTAACTATTTCTCTCTTGAGGCCCAGAGATAAATACACTTTAAACTAAGATGAAAAATGATTATGAAGAAAAAGTTTTAAAAACCACAAAGAAAGGAAAAAATACATACAAATAAAATAATACATCATGAAGAAAATTAAATGAAAAAATTCCATTACCTTGTTACACAAAAGCATCTAATTCTAGCATATTTATTCATTTTTTTCTTTCTATAATTGACAAGCTTTGGCTATCTCAGGGTTCATACACTGGAAAGAATGGTCTAAGTTTTTATGGTAAAGAATGCACATGCAACCTAGGAATCATAAGACTATTGTATATATTGGAGGACTCTTTATGTCTTATTAGACAAACCAGACAGCTATTTATAGATGTATTATTTACTTGTTATCAATAATAATTACATATTTATTTTCTGATGTATATCAGGCATTACTTGTGTATATAACACTACAATAACAGATTACATAAAGAAACATTTAATTTGTCATTTGGCTCTTGTCTCTACAACTGGGCCAATTCACTGGACAAATTGTTGAGGAAACAATACATGAACAGAATGAATTTTGGCTGAATTTTTCATCAAACACAGACATAACTAGCCAAGTTCATGAAAATGTTAAAGTACAACCTCATATAAACACTTACCTTTTTTGAATTTTCATTTTATCTGATAAATGAGAGTAATAAGAGACAACTTGCAGATTGATACATTTAGTTCATCAGGTACTGAGACATTAATGGCACAGGATCATGATTAGAGTTGTTAAGAATTAAGTGAGATTCTATTTCGCATCTGTTAGCACCGTGGCACCATTTAGTGGCTGTATGTTATATGTTCATTCTATTTTCTGCCATGAAACTCACCCAGCTGACTGTTCCTTTCCCCTCAAAATAACCACTAACAAAACAATCATTGGGCATCAATTATGTGGAACCATTTTGGTTTGCTAATTAAATGGGCCAGGCCTCTAACAATATAGATAAACTGTGTTATGGGTAAATACACAGCTAGCGTTCTGACTTTGAATGCTGGACAAGGACCTACGAAGGTCACCGCTACCCCAGCTAGGGAACACATGCAAAAAAGAATATTCCAGGAAAATTTTCTTTATTGTTTCAGTCCAAAATCTTCATCTAATCCAATCTGAGCTTGACTATGGCAAAACTCAAAAGCCTCTATTTAGGACTAGAAATTCTGTGTTCCTTTTTTGGAATATTCTTGGTATTTAATTTAATTTAATTTAATTTTAAATTTTGGCCTCTGGAGAGCAGGAGGTGAGTAGGAACCTCTGCCACTGGTAGCCTCCCTCCAACTACCTTCACAGGAAAGGGGAAAATGTGAAGAAATCAAATAGTTCCCAGAAAGGAGAGTTGTGTTTACATGTTGCACTATTTAGAATCTCTTTATTTCTCCCATGCCTGCAAAACAAACAACAACAACAACAGATTTCAACAACATATTCTTTTTTAAGATGACCCCATTTTGAATGGAACAGAATAGAGAGCCCAGAAATGGACCCTCAACTCTATGGTCAACTCATCTTTGACAAAGCAGGAAAGAATGTCCAATGGAATAAAGACAGTCTCTTCAACAAATGGTGCTGGGAAAATTGGACAGCCACATGCAGAAGAATGAAACTGGACCATTTCTTTACACCACACACAAAAATAGACTCCAAATGGTTGAAAGACCTAAATGTGAGACAGGAGTCCATCAAAATCCTAAAGGAGAACACAGGCAGCAACCTCTTCGACCTCAGCTGCAGCAACTGCTTCCTAGAAACATCGCCAAAGGCAAGGGAAGCAAGGGCAAAAATGAACTATTGGGACTTCATCAAGATAAAAAGCTTTTGCACAGCAAAAGAAACAGTCCACAAAACCAAAAGACAACCGACAGAATGGGAGAAGATATTTGCAAATGACATATCAGATAAAGGGCTAGTATCCAAAATCTATAAAGAACTTAGCAAACTCAACACCCAAAGAACAAATGATCCAATCAAGAAATGGGCAGAAGACATGAACCGACAGTTTTCCAAAGAGGACATCCAAATGGCCAACAGACACATGAAAAAGTGCTCAACATCGCTCGGCATCAGGGAAATCCAAATCAAAACCTCAATGAGATACCACCTCACACCAGTCAGAATGGCTAAAATTAACAAGTCAGGAAATGACAGATGTTGGTGGGGATGCGGAGAAAGGGGAACCCTCCTACACTGTTGGTGGGAATGCAAGCTGGTGCAACCATTCTGGAAAACAGTATGGAGATTCCTCAAAAAGTTGAAAATAGAGCTACCCTATGACCCAGCAATTGCACTACTGGGTATTTACCCCAAAGATACAAATGTAGGGATCCGAAGGGGTACATGCACCCCGATGTTTATAGCAACAATGTCCACAATAGCCAAACTGTGGAAAGAGCCAAGATGTCCATTGACAGATGAATGGCTAAAGAAGATGTGGTATATATATACAATGGAATATTATGCAGCCATCAAAAGGAATGAGATCTTGCCATTTGCAACGACGTGGATGGAACTGGAGGGTGTTATGCTGAGTGAAATAAGTTAATCAGAGAAAGACATGTATCATATGACCTCACTGATAATGAGGAATTCTTAATCTCAGGAAACAAACTGAGGGTTGCTGGAGTGGGGGGTGGGGTGGGAGGGATGGGGTGGCTGGGTGATAGACATTGGGGAGGGATGTGCTATGGTGAGTGCTGTGAATTGTGTAAGACTGTTGAATCACAGAGCTGTACCTCTGAAACAAATAATGCAGTCTATGTTAAGAAAAAAAAAAGAAGAAAGCAGGAGGGGAAGAATGAAGGGGGGGAAATCGGAGGGGGAGACTAACCATGAGAGACAATGGACTCTGAAAAACAAACTGAGGGTCTAGAGGGGAGGGGGGTGGGAGGATGGGTTAGCCTGGTGATGGGTATTAAAGAGGGCACGTTCTGCATTGAGCACTGGGTGTTATGCACAAACAATGAATCATGGAACACTACATCAAAAACTAATGATGTAATGTATGGTGATCAACATAACAATAAAAAATTAAAAAAAAAAAAAGATGACCCTATTTTGTGATCTTGAACTTACATTTTGTCCTTACCAGCATTCCCTCTCCTTGGGGCAAAGTATGTCCATGCTAGGGAAGAGGGGAAGAATAGAGGTTTTAATGCCTAATGGAGGATAGGGACTTTTTATTTGGAAAATGGAGCCCCAAGTATGTAAAAAGATGATTGAAATGAACAAAAGTGAGCTGAAATTTCATTTGGTTTTGACATAGTTTATGCAGAGTTTGTGGTTACCAGTGTCCTAGGGAATGAGTGGAAAAGTACACAAATGATTATGCCTACAAAACTGAGAGTCTAATCTGTGGGCAGGTGAGTAAATGAAATTCTCTGTGCCTGGAAGCATGTGTACACATTGTGTATGGCAGGAGGGAAGGGGGCTGGTGGGAGGGGGCTCATTTGCAGGCCAAACTGTGTGGGCAGAAACATTTTGAGGAAACTCCCATAACATTCACCAGCTGCAGAACATTCTGTGTGTTCATGAAGGGCCAAATTTACACTCTGTTAAAATAAACTTAACAGAATCAACATGAGATAGTTTTCAAATGAAGCCCCCTCTCATATCAACAATCCATAAATCTAAACCAGTGTAAGGGCAAAGAAAGGGGGAAAATGTTTTAGTTGGTAACAACCAGATAAATCAGGCCTGGAAATTGTAGTAGTCAGTGCATTAAACAAGAAAGATTTACAAGAGATCAGAAAATGCATTTAGTTTTGTTCTCCACTCTTCTTTTAAATTTTATTCAGTGGGAAAGATCCTTCCCTTGCTCTTGTATAGAAACGTAGGCAAAACTTAGGGAAAAAACTCCAGGATTTTTCCAGTAACTCTTAGATAATAGAAGTCCCATGGTCACTATAAATTGCAATTGTCATCTCATGTTAGCAACTGAAAATGGTCTTTTCCAAATAATAATTTCCAAATAATAATCACAGCACAGAACTTGTTAGATGATCTAGCTTCCTCCTAGTGATTTCTCCTTCCCAGTTAGTTAGCCTGGTCCCTCTTTCCTCTTGTTCACCACCTGAGTTTAGGATGGTGGTCATTGGGGTTTATGGCTCTTGATGGAAGGCTTTGGATGAGACCTAGCTTTTTAGAGAATTATCTTGAGAATTAAGAGGTAAATACTAAATGGGAAGATGGAAAAGGTAGGCACTAGAAGGAAACAGAGGTCCCAAGATCAAGATCCTTTTTATTACTACTACAACCCTATGTTCTTTCATGGTATTCCATAAATGATCTCCGGGTATCAGAAACATTTGACCTATGGACAGATGGATGTACAGTTATTTGTCAGATGCACCCCTAAAATCAGCTGATAACCTCACCTTCTCAGGTTTAGTTCTTTCTGTTCTCCAACTGCAATTACACATACTAAGCTCTCCCAGGATCACACTAATGCCCCCTCAACAAAGCATAGGGTTAGGAGATTCCACACTCCCTTTGATTAAGATGTGAGTGTAAGATTCAGACCGACTCTCTCCCTAAATAATAATAAATCCTCCTTATAAATATTTCTCTCCTTGTATATCTTCCTTAGGGGTCAGTTACCTAGCTGGTCCTCACTCAAGGCAAGTATCACCCAATGATTGCCCTCATGCCTTGCCTGAGCTAAGTTACATTATCTAAGTGCTAATTTAATATTGCCCAGTCCCTAGATGTGCTTTGGCTGTGATAAACCTCCTTAGTGTGGGTGGGGGGCAAGTTGGATTTAATTCAGTCTGCCTCATCCCTCTAAAATACAGCAAAGCAAAACTGTCTCAGACTCAATAATTCCTTATAGTTTACATCCAATTGAAATGACTTATGTTTCCTTTTCTCAATGGCAGAGTAAACTAATGACCCTCCTTTCCCAAGACAAATGCTGCCACTAATGAGGTCAGGTGGGCCTCAGATTTGTTTCTAGACACCAAAAAGCTTAACTTCATTGGTTTTTCTAGTTTTCCTCACAGAGAAATATGCTTAGTACTCATTATAACAGAGGCAGCACTGGAGGTCCCAGAAATCACTCAGGGCATTTACCTCCCTGCCAGCCCTGAATTTACCTTTGGAAGGACTTTTTACCAATCGTATGACTGTTCAGGGAGTGCTTTGTTGACAGATTTTCTGAAAAATCTCTCCTGAGGCCCTCTAGAGACATTTCCTAGTATTTATTAATGCTTTGCCAAGTTAGAGTGTTTGAATTTCCTCTAACTAGATTAGTATCAGATTTTTCAAGTTACTATCTATAATGTTGCTAAAGGAAGGGAAGGGACCAAAAGGAAATGAGGCATTGATGTCATGTGATTGGGCACCTGCCACTCTGTTGAAATATTCTCAGATGTGTACATTCATTGTACACCTGCATTTTATGATAGAACATGAAACCGCAGCTCATAGCATCTATGTGGGTCCATAGGGTCTATGCTTATTATCTATTTTATATTATTTCAGCACTGTGTCATGCAATTACTTTCTATTTAAGCTTTTAGTTTCCTCCTTTTAGAAAGGTCACATGCAACAGAGGAAACATTTGCTTAAAATAAACCATCTTTGACTGCTTCTTCTTCTGGCAATGTCAAGTGATAATATCTCTGAGCTTCGATTTCCTCATCTGTAAAATGGGAATAATTTTAACTGCCCCACATAATTGGGAGTGTTAAATCACAAAAATATGTTAAGTCCCTGGCTGGGAGGGTTCTCAATAAATATTTATTCAACATATGGTAGATAAAATTATGACCCATTCTGGAAAGCATCTGTGAGGTTAGGGAGTCTGGGTCCCGTGTCCTGTTCATCACTACTGTCTCCGGGCTTGTGGAGATGCTCACAGAAGTGGCATAGCTTGTCAAGGTCATGCAGTGAAATCTGGATAGATGAAAACCCTACCCCACTTCTTGCCCATGCTCACTGCATTCACTGTTCCTTCTATCATAACTTGATATCCTTTGCTAAACATCGTGGTTCTAAACCGAAGTACTTTTCACGTCATCCTACTAATTAATAGGGGATCCTGTGGGAGATGTTCCAAATAATTTAATGCCCTTAAAACCTATTGTGAAATAAATTTTGTGTATAAATTGCTGAAGGGAAAAAAATCCTATCATTTCAAAGTTCTATAACTGCCACTAATGCAAATAGTATTCACATGTACATATACTCATTTTCAAAGCTAATCAGTTAGATGAGATTTTAGAGAAGCTAACCTATTTTTCTACTTAATAAGGCACAGAAACTTCAAATTAGAAATGATGTCATTCTTTTTTACTATGGGAGCCTGAGAGTCCCAAATGATTATTAGACAAATATGTTTCTCAGAGGAGTCATGCTGGAGATTTGAGCATTCTACTGACATGAAATAATTATCTCTCACCCTTTGGGAGCCCTCACATGCAGAGTTTAAAAGAGGAATGAAATGCCTGTAAGATGATTAGTACAATGGTAATGCTGTTTTTAATACTTCTCAAGCCAAGAAACTTGTAATAGACATCATTGAAAAGAGGAAAAATGATATAAAGTTAAAACAAAAATGTCAAAATGGAATATTTCTTTGAGAATTTTTTTTGAAATATTCTACTTGGACTTTTTTCTTGGGTTATGGTAAACATATTCTGTTTTCATGTAATAAGAGTAACATTTGTGTATCACTTGACTCATGCGGCCAGAAATGTTTTCCATACATGACTTCAGTTTTTTTTTTTTTATACTTAACTAGTTTAAGCAAAGCTGAGTAAGTTTAATTACACTCTTTTTAAAGATAACACAGGTGAAGCTTAAGGTGATGAAGTAACTTTGGAATTCATCAAAGAAGTGAATAGAAAGGGCTTGGAAAAAAGAGAAGTCACATGTTCCTTAGAGACTGGGGAGAAATGGTTTCTAGATGGTTACCTATGTGATTTGGATCCAGAAGCCGATGATATTTGCATCCGACATAATCTGTGACACTGAAGGCAAAGCCATCTTTGGAGAAAGAATGGAACAATATAGGTTGGGACATGAGGAGAATAGTAAGTGGTGGCAGAGGGCAGAGTCACCAAGCCCTAATTCAGAGCCTCCACGATAAGGACAGGGCTGCAGGCTCAGACAGGAATAAAACCATCTCTGGACAGTTACCTCTGAAGGTCAATTACTGCTTCAAAATAGCATTCTCAGTTCCTCCTTCTCTTCCCTAAAATCTGAGAACTAGAATATCAGTGTGGTTAATGTTATACTTTTCAATATAATATTTTGGACCCTAAGAGTTACAACTGAGCACAAAAAACACAGCAGGATTGAAAGAAGTAACTACCTCCTCACCAAATGGAGTATAAATTCTTGAGGACCTCATTAGCAACATCTGTGCTGTCATCCTTGGGTCAGCAGCTGTGACGGCGCTGCGTGTTGTCATCTATTTCTCACCCTGCAAAGAATCCACTGAGTGTCTCAGTCTTGGATACTCCGAATGGTCTGCCCTTGCATTCCAAGCCTGGACCCCCACTTCTCTATGCCTTAATTCAACTGGTTCAAAGGTCATAGACGGAGGAAATTCAAGATTTGTAGAATTGGGGATGAGACAAGGTGAAGAGATAAGATGAAGTGGGATGAGAAGAATTATTCAGGGAGGTGCAGAGTCAGAACATTGCACCTCAAAGTCCCTAAGGGGTAGCATGTACCCCCTATACATATGATTCATGGATTCCAATGGGCCAAATAGTAGTTTAAGATGGAATCTTCCTTCCACTTACAATGCTCCTCAAGGCAGGATTTTGTTGTGAAAGTTACGTAGGCACTGGAACTAGACAGTTGCGACTCTCACCTACAAGATCCACAAAGGATTGCTGTACCAGCTAATACTGACAGAAAATTCAACTTTAGATTGTTTTTTTTTTTTTAAATTTTATTTATTTATTTGAGAGAGAGAATGAGATAGAGAGCATGAGAAGGGGGAGGGTCAGAGGGAGAAGCAGACTCCCTGCTGAGCAGGGAGCCCGATGCGGGACTCGATCCCGGGTCTCCAGGATCATGACCTGAGCCGAAGGCAGTGGCTTAACCAACTGAGCCACCCAGGCACCCCAACTTTAGATTATTGTACAGTGAAGGAGATGAACTGAGTATTTTAGATGGAAGTCCAGGGCCTGGTTGTGTTTCATGGTTGATTTGATTCAATAGCTCAACAACGGTATCAGGACCCAATTTCCATCCCATCTCTCAACGAAAGACACTAGATGGCTGACTACCATTCCCACACTGCATGCTTCCTTAGCCCTGTCCAGATTGTTGACTTCAGCCAATCAGCACATTCCACTGCTCTGGACACCATCATTGTTTCAGAAAAGAATATAAATTCTGTGCTTGTTAACTAGGGTAAGTTTTAGATTTAGATTCTGGGACTGGAACCACCTTTATTGAATGAACCACTTAGTTGTGACTACCTCTGTGAAGGCACCTTAGAAGGGGTCATTGAGAATGGCAAGCTTTGCAAGGCTTGGTAGACAGGTTACATGGTAGTCTGCAAGCTTTGAGTTCTTCATCTGTACATTATGGAAAATGTCAGGGCTGATAGGAATGTTGCATTTCATAAACATCCGAAAATCTCCTAGTGTAGCGCTTGGCATGCAGTATGTTGGCTTATTTTTCTCTCCCTCTTGTAAAGCAATAATGCCCTGAATAATGAAGCACAGATACAGAATTGGGTAAACTAGTTTGCAAAGTACTTTCCAGCTCTCATATTTTATACTTCCATGATAATTTGTGTCACTTTGTTTGCATTTTATTACCTTAAAAATTCCAAGGACTTTAGGGCAACATTCAACCACTGATAGACCTTTGTTTTTTTCTTCTTCCCCTTGTTCTTTTACTTTACCCATTTTTATTATAAAATATAACAGAGGCACCTGGGTGGCTCAGTTGGTTAAGAGTCTGCCTTCAGCTCAGGTCATGATCCCAGAGTCCTGGGATCCAGCTTCCCTGCTCAGCGGGGGGGGAGGGGCTGTTCTCCCCCTCCCTCTAGCCCTCCCCCCTGCTGATGCTCACTCTCTCTCTTTCTCTCTTTCACGCACTTGTTCTCCCTTTCTCTCTCCAATAAATAAATAAAATCTTTTAAAAAATATAACATCCATCACACAATCCTTGCTCCATTTTTAAATGTTAAGCCTTAACATGATCTGTGGGAGTAGTAGAAACAATTTCTTTAAAGTTAAATTTTGTACTTGTGAGTAAAGTGGAGTTCAATGCAATGTTTGCACCCGTTTATTTTGTTGGTTATGAGAGCCATTTGTCATTTGTCATGAAGCTGGATACAACTGTGAGAAATGGAAAAAAGAGGCAATGAAGCCAAGCGACATTCTATGAGAACGTTGGAGAAATTCTTAATCTCCTAGTTCCTCCATTTTCTGACCGGCAAAATTGAGAGAAAGAAAGAAGGAAAGGAAGGAGGGAAGGAAGGAAGGAAGGAAGGAAGGAAGGAAGGAAGGAAGGAAGGA
>NW_022589713.1:36473780-36570249 GCF_004348235.1 Phoca vitulina | reverse complement strand
GAAGGAAGGAAGGAAGGAAGGAAGGAAGGAAGGAAGGAAGGAAGGAAAACATGAATTATGAGGATTAAATAAGGAACATGAAGGCTGAAGCAATTTCTGCCAAGATGGTATGATAAATAAATGATCCTTATAATCATAATCTCTAAAATTAACAAATTTGCTTTTAAAGGTGCTTTTAAGTATGTGTTTAATAAAATGAATTGATGCTGTTAGAAGTCAGAATATAGGCTGCCCTTAGAAAAACAGTGACTGTTTATCAGTCAGGTTCTCCAGAGAAACAGATCCAGTAGGAAATGTATATGCATAATGTATATAGTATATGTGTGTTTACACACACACACACACACACACACACACACACAAAGAGATTTAATTGAGGAATTGGCTTACACAGTTGTGTGAGCTGGTAAGGCTAACATCTGTTGGACAGGCTAGCAGGCTAGAAATTCCTGGGCAGGACCCCATGCTACAGTCTTGAGGCAGATAAAATCTCAGTTTTAAAGGACTTTCAGATGACTGGGTGGGGCCTACCCACATCATTGAGAATAATTTCCTTTATGTAAAGTCAAGTGATTGTAGATGTTAACTAGTTCTATGAAGCACCCTTACAACACCTAAACCAGCACTTGATTGAATAGCTTAGCCACATGAACACATAAAACCATCACAGACTGGAAAGAAACATGAAGGGAACTTCTAGAGCAGTACCCTGTTTCTTGATTTCGGTGCTTGAATTTGGGAAATTCTTCCTGCAGTACATTTATGATATGTGTATTTCTCTCTCTCTCTCTCTCTATATATATATATATATACACACACACACACACACACACATATATAATACTTTAATAAAAGCTTTTAAATTTTATTTATTTCTATTTTCTCTACAACCCAAATCAGAGAGAGCAAGGGATTTCTTCTCATGCAGATTTATCTGGTGGCTGCTTTTGGGACTGAATAAAGGAGAATTCTGTGATTGCATCCGGTCTTGGTGGGTGTGATTATTGTGATCAGTTGGTGATAGCTACAATAAACAGGGACAACATGTCACTCCTGTGTTGACCATCTTTCTGGTTATTACAGTTTTAAAGTATGTGGACTCTATGAAGTCCTAAAATACTTAATACTATGAATATGTTATGTATTGTTAAAATAATGCTATTGCTAAAATGGTCTTTGTATAAGTGGTTAATTTAACAACATTTATTCAGTTATAAGAGCCCTTAATATGACTTTCTTGTCTACATTCATTTATCTTCACATCTGCTTTTTCTCTTGTTCTTTTTTTTAGTTACAAATGATGAATAAAGTACATATGACAAGATATAGTTGGAAAATAGCACCGTGTAAACACTACTTGGACTGGCAGTTAGGAAACTTGAAATCTAGTATATATTCTCATGAAAGTTGCATGGTTTTCTGCATCCTGATTTCCTCTCAGTCTTACTTGATGAACCACTCATTAGGGCCTGGACTCTTACATTTCTCATTGACAAAGGAAATAAAAAGTATGAGATCACTGTTCTCCATTCATCCTTCATAGTTGGCCCTATATTGCCAAAGATCACGTTGAAATCGAAAGAAATTTCCAGGTACCTCTCTCCCATCTGACTCTTTACACCTGACACAGGCTACATTTTTGTTAACCAGGTTCCCTCATGGTTTAAATTATAATGGCTGCCGGCAATGATTATACTGAAGAAGGTGGCATGGAAAGGACCTGCTTTCTGGTCATGCCAGGTTGTTAATACTTACAGTATACAAATGTCATGGTTATCTGTGAGTGATTCTTTTCTCTGTATGGACTCTAAACAGAAAAGCCTTTTTTTTTTTTATAATGCCAGATAACCCCTTCATAAACAAATGATCAGGCCATGTTTCTCTCTGGCATTGGGTGGAAGGGTTAGGACTAGGGTGAGCAAGTGAGGCACTTGCCGCACGTACAGAATTTTAGGGGGCTCCAAAAACTTAATAGTCAAGATCAATATTACATTAAAATAGTATTGATCTTGATTAATGAGTTGTTTTTGGCTTCCCTTAACTACTGTCCCAAAGCAAGTTGAGTAGAACACAACTGATGTCTTTAGGGCTCTTTCTTTACCTTTCTGTTTCCTAAACCCACGTGGTTTGGAGTTTATACTTTCTCTTGAATATGTAGTTTCTCTTCCTTAGGTATTTCCATTTTAAATGTATCCAAGCTTAGAAATACCCAGGGGAAAACAGCAGGCAAGGTTTTAAGGTGAACAGTGTAATTCAATAGATAAAATGAGCCAAATGGGCAAAAGAAAATACAAAGGGAACATGGAGGCAAAAACTATATAGAAATATTTTCTGATTAAACGGTGGGTGTTCAATTCTTATTATGAAATTTAAGATTTATAAATTTCAGAAAATTGTGAAGAGTAGGAATATTACCTTCCAACCATCTTTACTGCCAACAAATATGTTGATGAGTATCTTCGCATTCTCTCTCTCTCCCCACCTCTGTACATCTAATATCTATCATCCATCTATCTATCTATCATCTATCACTTATCATTTATCATCTACCTATGTGTGCAAATATATATAGTCAAAAATTATATCTATATTTATATACCATTTTGTATACTTCCTTTTCCACTTAAAATTTTATAAGCATTGTCCTATGTCAACTCAAGTGTACATTTATAAATATTTGTGTTACAAGGCACTCTATTTATATACTAAATTTCAGTTAAATATTTACCTCTTGCTATACATTTAACTCTATTCAATTTTTTTTTTTGCTATCGTAAATATTTATAAACATAAGTCTTCAATCATTGTCTAAGGAGACATTCTTTGAAGTTAAACCATAAAGTCAAATGCTATAGGCTTTTAGGTAGTTAATGAGGCAGACTGCCAAATTGTTTCCCAAAAAGTCTTTTTATAGAATTATTGACAACATTCCATCTTTTTTCATTATTTTTAATGCTTAAAAAGTCCTTTCCAAATCTGAGATACATTATTCAGATATGTTTCCTTTTTCGAATTTGTTTTTCATTGTTCGACTTTTGACATTTAACAGTGTAATCCATTGGGGTTTAATTTCGAAGTAAAGAGTGAGTGTTGCAGTTGCACTTTGGGATCTAATTTAATGTAGAGAAAGCAGAGGTCTTGGTCTGTGTGGTACAAAACTTCCATGTATAATTCTGGATTTTGGGTTATTCTTTTTTTCTCATGGATATGATTCTCCTTGCTCTGTTTAGCAAAGTTTATTTTGTATTAAATTAGACTAATATAAATCATATCACTCATGCTTGCCTTTGGCTTGTTTTCATTTAATGTATCTGTGCCCATCTTTTAGTTTTACCTTTCAGAGTCACTTTATTTTTAGCTCTGCCTTCTATAAATAGCAGGTAGTTAAGAAATGTTTCTTTAACAGAATATTTAACCTATTTACATTTATTTTAAGTAATACTTACTTTTCTTGCTGTCTTATGTTTACATTTGATTTTTATTTTGTCTAATGCTTTATGGGTTTCATTTTTTTTCTCAAATGATTTTATTTTTTTAGTTTTTAAAATTTTATAAATGGTTTTATTTAAATTTTCAAAATGTATTACTGAATCTATATGTATTTGGTTTTTTTTGTTTTTTTTTTTGTTTTTTTTTTTTTAAATATTTTATTTATTTATATGACGTAGAGAGACACAGCGAGAAAGGGAACACAAGCAGGGGGAGTGGGAGAGGGAGAAGCAGGCTTCCCGCTGAACAGGGAGCCCGATGTGGGGCTCGACCCCAGGACCCTGGGATCATGACCTGAGCTGAAGGCAGATGCTTAATGACTGAGCCACCCAGGTGCCCCTATATGTATTTGTTTATTGTCATCAAGAATAAATGAGTTTTGAGATGCCTGGGTGGCTCAGTGGGTTAAGCGTCTGCCTTGGGCTCAGGTCATGATCACAGGGTCCCGAGATCAAGTTCTGCATTGGGTTCCCTGCTCAGCAGGGACCCTGCTTCTTCCTCTGCCTGTAGCTCCCCCTGCTTGTGCTCTCTCTCTCTCTCTCTGACAAATAAATAAATAAATAAAATCTTTTAAAAAAGGAATAAATGAGTTTTTAGAATTTTTCTTTCAGCTAATATGAATTAATAGTTACTCTCTTTGTTGTAACAATAAAAGAAAAAAAGAACTGAACAAAATATATAAAAAAATAGTTTCCAAGACAGTGAGTATATGATAACAAAGGACAGTGACCCCAGAAGGAGATATGGGAATCAGACAATATTAGCCCTCTGATTGACCCAGCATCGTGCCTTGAGAGTTTCCAGGCTGTGGGGCAAGGAGGGAAAGCCTAGGCAGAGTCCAGTAGACTTCACTTGTTGAGCAGACAGAGTTGGGAATTTGGGGAGACGAGGCAACTAGAATTCAAAGGATAAACTACGGGGTAGGAGAGAGTTGCATGGAGTGAGATCTGAAAAGAGACCCCTCAAGTATTCTGTAGACCACTGATTAGTGCATGTGAGGAAAACTTCTGAAGGCTGTGGAAATATTCACTCTAAAGGGAAAAAGAAAGCAATACATTATTATTAACTATAGTTACCATGCTGTACATTAGATTTCCAGAACTTATTCATCTTATAACTGAAAGTTTGTCCTTTGACCAACATCTCCCCATTTCTACAACCCCCGTCCCCTGGTAACCACCATTCTACTCAGTTCCCATGAGTTCAACATTTTTAGATTTCACATACAAGTGAGATCATGCATTATTTGTCTTTCTGTGTTTGGTTTATTTCACTTAGCATAATGCCTTCTAGGTTCATTCATATTATCACAAAGACAGGATTTCCTCCTTTTTTAAGGCTCAATATTATCCACTGTATATATACATACCAAATTTTTAAAAGATTTTTATTTATTTATTTATTTATTTATTTATTTGAAAAGCGAGAGAGAGAGAGCGTGCAAATGCACAAGCAGGGGGAGCAGCAGAAGGAGAGGGAGAAGCAGGCTCTCTGCTGAGCAGGGAGCCTGACACAGGACTCGATCCCAGGACCCTGGGATCAGGACCTCAGCCAAAGGCAGACGCTTAACTGATTGAGCTACTAAGGTGCCCTTATACCAAATGTTTTTATACATTCATCCATCAATGGACATTTAAGTTGTTTTCATATCTTGGCTATTGTGAATAATGCTGCAATCAACATAGGTGGGCATATATCTCTTTGGGATAGTGATTTTATTTCTTTTGGATATATACTCAGAAGTGGAATTGCTGGATCATATGGTTGCTTTATTTTTAATTTCCTGAGGAGCCACCGTTCTTTTTTCTATAATGACTGTACCAATTTATATTCTCACCAACAGTGTATTAGGGTTCCCATAACCTTGCCAATATATGTTATCTATACATCCTTACCAACACTTGTTAGCTATAACAAGTTGGCTATAATTACTAATAATGTATTGTATGCTTGAAATTTTCTAAGAGAATAGATCTTAAATATCCTCACCACACACATGCACACACACATAGTTACAAAGGTAACTATGTGAGATGATGGATATATTAATTAGCTTGAATGTGGTAATAATTTCACAGTGTATATGTATATCAAAACATCACATTGTACACCTTAAGTATATACAATTTTTATTTGTTAATTATACCTTAATGAAGCTGGAAAAAAATAAATCCAGTTTTGTCACACCAAAAAACAAACAAATAAACATAAAGAATAGAAGAAACAGTTCTTGATGCTCACTCTAGGCTAGGAACAGTGCCTATTTTTCTATTAGCCAAACTGGAAAAACTCATAATTCATTTAAATATTGGGTAGAGTACTCAGAAGTGTCTTGCCTCCACAGAGGGGGGAAATTAGCCCTAGACTAACTGCTTTTCTGGTTCCCATCTAACAATCTTAAAAGCAAGATTGAAAGGTTCAAACTATATCCAAGTTATTAAACTTTGTCCCAGAACAAAGCTCAAGAATATTTATGAGAATACAAAAATATCCATCATCCAACAAGGCCATAGCCAATAAAAATTATTTGGCATCCAATAAGAAGATACCAAGTTTACAAACAAATAGATGTCATTGTCTATAATGTGGAAAAACATATACTGATTCAAATTTAACCAGAACTGACACAGATGTTAGACCTAGTAGAAAAGGGCATCGAAATAGTTACTTCATTATCTACACTCAACAAATTAAGTAGAGATACAGAAGATATTGAGAAGATATTAAAAAGATTTATGTAGACAATATAAAGTACTCTCTAAACTTAATAAAAGGACAACAAAAAATATGGGAAAAGTATTCCAATATTTTGAAAATATTTTGAAAATATTTCACTTATTCAAAATGATATGTCCATGACAAAAAAATCACATTGAAAGATACTCAGTGTCATTAATCAATGGAAATTAAATGGAAACTACACTATTTCACTACCCACCTATTAGAATGACTAAAATTAAAATGAAAGACCTCCTTGACGAGCATGTGGAGGGACTGGAACTCTCATATACTGCTGAAAAGAATGTTAAATGGTACAACCAATTTAGAAAACAATTTGGAAGTTTCTAATAAAGTTAAACATACCTACCATATGGTCAGCCTTTCTGTGTCTTGGTATTTATGCAAGAAAAATAAAAGCAAATATCTACATAAAGATTTGTATGGGGTGCCTGGGTGGCTCAGTCAGTTGAACATCTGACTCTTGATTTCAGCTCAGGTGATGATCTCAGGGTTGTGAGACTGAGCCCCATGATGGGCTCTGTGCTTAGTGTGGAGCCTGCTTGAGGATTCTCTCTCTCTCCCTCTCCCTCTGCTCCTCGCCCCCACTTGTGCTCTCTCTCTCTCATTCTCTCTCTCCCTCTGAAATAAAATAATCTTTTTTTAAAAAAGATTTGTATAACAATGTTTATAGTAGCTTTGCTTGTAAAATCAAAAACTGAGAAACAACCCAAATGTTTATCAACAGGTAAATGGGTACATAAATTGTGGTATATTCATACAATAGAGTACGACTAAGCAAAAACAAACTATTAATGCACGCTACAGCATGAATGAATCTCAAAAACAATATATATGGTATGATTCTATTTATGTAAAAGTCTAAAAAATGTAAACTCATCTATAGTTATAGTTAGCAAGGGGATTGGAGGGGCTGAGGTTAGAATTACAAGTGTACATGAGGAAATTTTCAGGGATGATGGCTCATTATCTCACTTGTGGTTATAGTTTTTTTTTTTTTTAAGATTTTATTCATTTATTTGTCAGAGAGAGAGAGAGAGAGAGAGAACGAGTGTGGGGGAGGAGCAGAGGGAAAGGGAGAAGCAGACTCCCCACTGAGCAAGGAGCCTGATGGGAGACTCGATCCCAGGACCCTGGGATCATGACCTGAGCCAAAGGCAGACGCTTAACCATCTGAGCCACTCAGGCGCCCCTGTGGTGATAGTTTCAAAGTCATATTTAAAAGCAAAAACTTGCTAATTTTTATTCTTTAAATATGTGCAGTTTACTGCATTTCAATTTTATCTGAATAAAACTATTTTTTTAAACAATAAAATAGTTTTCTTGACATCTCCTATTTAAGATTTAATCAGTAACTTTATTTTAATCCATTAACTTTTAGACTTGACATAATCCAGGATTTTAGATCCAGTTTATTACTATTGAACATTTAGTTTGCATTTAATTTTTAATGCTATTTTGACAAATATTTAGGCTTAATATTTTAACTTCTTACAATGCTTATGATTAAATCTTTATAACTTGTCCATTTTTGAGCATTATTATTATTTACTTGTTGCTTTCTTGGATTATAGCTTTAGACATTCAAATGCATAGGTGATGTATTTTCTGAGACATTCCAAAATCATACATTTATCTTCTATATGAAACATACTTGAGTAAAACATTTGGGGTAACTACACTTGCTTTCAGAATTCTATAATATATCCCCCACGTTTCCTGGTACTGAAAAAGAAAAAAAGTTTAAGGATAATCTGAGTATTGAAACTTTGTAGGCAAAATTTTCCTCAAGTAGATTCATAGAATAACTTTTTCCTTCATTAATAATATTAATCATGAAATGTCTAGATTTGGGCTTCCTTTCAGTTAATTTTGGTGTTAAGCGGGTCCCTTTGATTTTAAGACTTTCCACAGTTAGAGTTCTATTATTTGTCTGTTCGTTTCTTTTATGGTTGATGTCCACTCTATTTGTTATATTCTTTTCTCTAGCCACTATAGTTCTCTATTAGTTAAATCTCTATTTTCTCTTCTCTACTCTGTCATCTTCTCAATACTTTCTTTTATTAATCCTCCTGTGTCCTCAACACCTTGATTTGATTTCCTATAGTATCAGTTTTCCTTTTTCTATTTCTAACGCAAAATTAAAATCTGTATCAAAAGTAGGAAAAATTTCCTTTTCTTACCTATTTTTTCATCTCTTCTTGCACCTCTGTTAGGTCCTTTTCACCTCGTATTTTATATATCTTATAACTTATCAAATTTTATTGGAATTATAAAGCTGGTAGCTTAAATTTTTACTTTAGTTTCCTATAGTATTTTTTAACATATGATTTTCTCATCCTGAGTATGGATCTTTCATTCATTGCTCAGAATATTTTCATTCTTAATTCTTGTTGTTGATGTTTTTTTAAATTTAATATCAATCACTACAAGTTCTTTGTTGTTAAAAAAAAGCAATGGCACTGTCCTAAGCTCTAGACATGCGGAGTTCGAATTCTTACATGACCTCTGGGAGGGAATGAATTCAATCTCGAATGAATAAAATTCCTTCGTGCCTGATGTTTGCCAAAAAACCAGAGTGGGTCAGTTTTTTTCTGGTCTCCCAGATTGTCTAGCTTGTTTTCATTAGATTTCTTTCCTCAGATCTAGAGTTGGCGAAGTGACTGTTATCAGTATCCTGGATGAATTTTTGGTTTTTGGCAGTCTCTGGTGGCTCTACCAGTTGGAGAAAATTCCTTCTTTGTCTACTGAACTGTAAAATTCTAGAACCTGAAGTAATTTCTAGATATTTTGAAGTTATCTGTACTGTATGAAATTACTATAGCTCATGTCTACATTTGATTAGTAAGAACTGATCTTGACATCTATCCAATTATGGACCTATATTCTTTATTTCAGGTCCTTTTTTTTTTTATTCATGTATATTTCAATAGGCAGGTGCAAGTGGATGAATCAATTTCTGCCTTCAAGGTCCCCAAGATCTGAAACTACTTTAAAAGTATTTATTCTTTTCCTTTCTTTTCTTGTTCTTTAAATGTCATGTTATCCATAGAGTGATTGAAAACAACTCTAATTCTTTTTCAAGTGCTGCCATGGAGATGTTACTATGGTCTCCTGATAAAGCTGTTTAAAAAAAGATATATATTTTTTAATATTTTTAGGATTGGTTGTATCCTCAAGGTGCCAGCCCAGAGCTGGTAGATGGATTTGTATTTTCTCTGAAATGCAAGTTGTAATAAAGACACAGGCTTCCAATTTTGTTGTCAGGTTTCATTATGACTTGTGACAAGTCAGGATAGACATTTCAGACTTGTAAAGAGCTGACTACAAGTGTCTGGCTGGCTTCCAACTGTTATGCCCTATACATGCTAAAAACAAGCCATCATCGTCCTTAGCACATCCTAATTCTCCCTTCCTAGGAGATCAGGAAATATGTTCATGCTGAATGATCATTTCATCTAAAAGATTTGAAGCCTCATAGTTTTGAATGGCACTTCATAACCATTCATTAGTCTTCCAGTGACTCTCATTCATTCATTCAGTAAATATTTAGTGACTATGTATTACATTCCCAGTAAAAAATCTCATAAGCAGAAGATTCAGCGATGAAAAAGGCTAACAAGACCATTGCTTCCATGGAGCTCATATTTGATTGAGGAGCGCAGGCAATAAAATATAAACAGATAAAATCACTTCAAAAACTCTAAGTGTTACAGAGACTAATGGAATGGCTAGGGAAGGGAGGCACCATTAGATGAGGTGGCCATGGAGGCCTCCCCAAGGATATGGATTTTGGCTGAGACCAAGATTATAGGAAGAAGCAATTCAAACACAAATGGGAAAAGATTTCCAGGCAGAGGAGACAGCAGTGCCTAAGACCTAAAGCAATTTTTGTATGTTCCAAGAACAGAAAGAAGCCCATGAGTAGAAGCATTGTGACAGACAGAGACCCAAGTACTGGATAAAATTGGAGGGGTAACTGGAGTATGTAGGATCTTTAGCCTGATGAAGATTCAGGATTTTAGGTGTGATCATAAACCATTGGAGGATTTTAAAGAGAAGTGTGTCATCATCTGATTTACAAAAGATCACTTTAGCTGCTCTGTGGGAGAGGGATGAGAAGCGGGAGGGGAAAGTGAGATTTGGAAGTAGGGGTTTCCAGGAATTGCAGAGCTCTGTGATGCTGTCTTGGACAGCCCTGGGAAAGGGAAACAGCAACAGATGGAAGATGTATTTCGAAGGTAGAGCTGATAGCATCTGGTATCCAGAGAACTGCTGGTAGCTAAGAATAATATTCACCTTTTATTTTTCAAATAATATTAAAAGAAACTTTCAAGGAAAATACTTGCCTGTTTTCCCCACCAATCTTTTTCTGTATTGCCTTTCTGTTTCAATCTATAGAATGCTTTTCTTTTTTTTTTCCATTATTTTCTTAATACTTTCATATATTTTTCTATTTGATCCTTAGCCCAACCCTGGGAGACAAGCAATGCAGTTTCTCTTTTTCCAATTTTTATAAAGAAATGAGCTTAAGATAGGACAAAGGGAGTCACCTAAGACTGCCTACCTAGTAAAGCAATAAACTGGGATTCAAAGCCCAATTCATCAGGTTGGTTTCCTTGTAGTATAGCCCAGTGGAGCATGAAAAAGGGATCGGATGAAATGGGTCTCCATGTTCCTTTTCATTCATAGTTGTTTAGAAAGTACATCAACCTGCCTTACTATCCATGCCCACTGGAATGGTTCTGTGGAGGCAGGGTCGAGAACTATGTTTTTCTCTTTTACTTTTACTTGTCAAAACTGCTAACACACTGATATGAAGCACTGACTACTAACACTCTCTTTAACTCATTGCTTCGGGCAGAGGTCTACAGAAAGGAAGAATCCACAGGAGAATGAACCTTCAGGAAAAGCCTTTGGAGTGTTGAGGGTACTCAACAGGGAGAATCAAGAGTAATCTGTGTTCACCCAAAAGCTGTAATGTGTTCAAGGGATCAGTTATGGGGAGAAAATTATAACAGTAAAAGTAATAACTCACCTTAACAGTCAAGGTTATCTTGAAAGAAGTTAAATTTCATGAGTAAAACTTGGTTATTTTTGAATACAGCCCATCTATTCTCAGACAGTCTGGCTCATAAAGCCCCCTAATTTCCCAGAAATATGAACAAGTTTGTGATCATCTCTTCATTTTGCAGAGGGAGCAAATGAGTATTTCTTACCAGAAAGTATACTAAATTGATTATGTGAGAATAACAGCTTATAAATCATATAGTGTCCTGCCAAATTTATTATTAATTTTATTATTTCTAATCACTCAGCAAATAGTTACTTAGTACCTTCTATATGGGAGATACAGCACCAAAGTGAACATATTCTACTCTTGCTCTCTCTTTCCGCTCTAAAGTTGCTGGCCATCTTGCTGTTCCAGGAGGCATGCATACTCCTCAGAGCTTAGCCTTAGCATATGCTGTTCCCCCTGCCTGAAGCCTCTTTACCCAGAATTTTATTTGACTCATTTTCTCACCTTTTTCAGATGTCCTTCAAATATCACCTTTCCAGTGAGGTCTGATCTGGTTCTCCCACCTAAAATTCCATCCCTATCCCCCACTACCACAACACAAACATTTCATACCCTCCCCCTGCGTCTTTCCCAAAATATAAGCTTCTGAGGGGCAGGGATGTTTGTCTTGACTGTTATCTTCAAGACCTAAGACAGTAGGACAGTACCTGATACATGGAAGGCACTAATGTATTTTGAGCAGATGAATGAATGAAATTAATCCCTGAATCAAAGAACTTGTAGTTTTAACTGGAAATTTCTGTTCAATGTGATCAATGTCAGGGAAAGGTGAACACCGGGTGTAATGGAGCACAGAGAAAGAGTTTTTAACTCACAGAGGGAATGGGTGTCAGGGGAAGCCTGCTGGGAGAAGATGCTGTTAAGCTAATATCCAAATATTGACTAGGAATTAGTCAGGCAAAAAAGGCTCCTGGCTAACTTGCAAAAATTTGACTTAGATTTGACCAAGGACATTAAGGAAGGCATTGCTGCTCATCTGTACATAGCTAGAACGACAGCTTTGACAAGTACACATCCAAAAAATAAAAATAAATAACTAAAAACAACTTTGAGGTATCATGAGACATCATCATATTTAAATTGCTCAAATTGTGATATTTAGAGATGAGATAATGACATGAGCCCAGCTCTGAGATATTCATTTATAAAATCGCCTTTACTTGGTTTAGAGTCCCCAGTCTATCACTTGAGAGGGTCTTCGTTCTCTCACAGACTATAACTTGTGGTATCTGGAAGCATGTGATCTCACAGACTATAACTTGTGTGATCTGAAGCATGTGTTAGAAGTTGAGATTCAGATCAAAACCATCGATTTCCTAAATCTTTTGTTTTTTAACCACTTATTAATAACTGTTTTTATTAAACAATGAATGCAACACTGAAAGAACAAATAGATTGTAAAGGCTGATACACAATTAGAGTCATATTGTGAAGAAACAAAAAAATTAGGGAGCAAAAAAGAATTTACTGTTATTGATTCCTTTATCTATTTTGCACGAAAGTAGGAAAACCCTGGTTCTGCTCTCGCTTATTTCAGCATTGAACTGGGAATGGCATCTTCCATCAGTGTTGAGAGCCAATCTGTTACCTGAGTCTCAGACTAGCTCAGTTCCCCGAGGAACTGCCCAGTTGACACACACTCCTTTTCTTAAGTGAGAAAGAACTTGAATGCTTGGGGAAGTAAGGGACACCAGAGAGAGGGAAAAAAGAATGACCTCTGATTTCTGGCTCCTCCCTGTCTCGAGGGACCATGCTTTTCTTTGTGGCAGAGGCAGACAACGGAGGTCTTGGTTACAAAAGTGCATCTTCCAGCAAAGAGGGAATTGCTCTTTTTCCAGTGGTAAAGGAATAACGTTCCAATTTCTGCTCAAGGAAACAAAGAGAGCATGCCCTTCTGCAGATCGCATTCTCGCTGTGGGCTGCTCCACTCCAAGTTGCTCCATGGCTCAGCTGGCTTCCTTGGTAAATTGGATTGCCCCCAGCAACCCCAGCTTCTCAAACTGTTGTCTTTTGCAGAGTTGGCAGGTATAAATCCAAGTTCATATGGAAACAGGCCAGCATTTAAACGGAAAACATAAAAAAAAATTATGAACGTACCTTTAACATTTCAAGTTTCAAGAATAATTTTTTGCCTCTGACACTCAAATGATGTTCTTTGTTGTTGGTGGTGTTGGTGTTTTTGTTTGTTTGTTTGTTCTGTTTTTTGTTTTTTTAGAACACTGGCTCTCAACTGTTTGCATTTTTAAGTTACATGGGACACTTAAAAAAAAATCCGGTGCCTGGGTCCTTTTCCCAGAGATTCTTTTTTTATAAATTTTTTTATTAACTTATAATGTATTATTTGTTTAGGGGTACAGGTCTGTGATTCATCAGTCTTATACAATTCACAGCGCTCCCCATAGCACATACCTTCCCCAATGTCCATCACCCAGCCACCCCATCCCTCCCACCCCCCACCACTCCAGCAACCCTCGGTTTGTTTCCTGAGTTAGGAGTCTCTTATGGTTTGTCTCCCTCTTTGGTTTCATCTTGTTTCATTTTTCCCTCTCTTCCCCTATGATCCTCTGTCTTGTTTCTCAAAATCCTCATATCAGTGAGATCATATGATACTTATCTTTCTCTGATTGACTTACTTTGCTTAGCATAATACTCTCAAGTTCTATCCATGTCGTTGCAAATGGCAAGATTTCATTTTTTGATGGCTGCATAATATTCCATTTATATATATATACCACATCTTCTTTATCCATTCATCTGTTGATGGACATCTAGGCTCTTTCCATAGTTTGGCTATTGTGGACATTGCTGCTATAAACATTGGGGTGCATGCGCCCCTTCAGATCACTACGTTTGTATCTTTGTTTCCCAGAGATTCTTATTAGTTGTTCTGGGAGTGACCTGCTTCCATTTTTAATTCTCTGATGTGATCAACCACCATCAATGTAATATAATGGAGTTGAGGGAGATGGTATATCTAAAACAGGACTCAGAGCACTCGGCTTTAATTGCAGACATTACCAGCTTCTACCCTAATGGCCCTCTAAGCATCCTTGAGCCTCACTCTTCCCATCTTAAAAATGAGAATACCAGTATCTACTTGTTCTTTGAGCCTAAGTTTGTGTGTTGGAATAAAAAAATATACAGTTTTTAAAATACTTTGAGGGGTGTCTGGGTGGCTCAGTCGGTTAAGTGTCTGCGTTCAGCTCAGGTCATGATCTCAGGGTCCTGGGATCAAGTCCCACGTCTGGCTCCCTGCTCAGCGGAAGGTCTGCTTCTCCCTCTGCCCCTTACCCCTGCTCGTGCTTGCTCTCAAACTCTACTCTCTCTCTCTCAAATAAATAAACAAAAAATCTAAATAAAATAAAATACTTTGAAAGTGTGTTTTAAACTGTAATAGATGAGGGGTGCCTGAGTGGCTCACTCGATTAAGCATCTGACTCTTGGTTTCAGCTCAGGTTTTGGCTCAGCTCATGAGATTGAGTCCTGAGATGGGCTCCATGCTGAACGTGGAGCCTGCTTAAGATTCTCTTAAGATTCTCTCTCTCTCTCAACCTATAAACAAAACAAAACAAAACAAACACAAACCTGTAATGGATGTGATATTTGAAAATATGGGTGAAAATTCAGGTATTTTATTTTATTTTTTATTTATTTATTTTCTTTTAAGATTTTATTTATTTATTTGACAGAGACACAAGCAGGGGCACAAGCAGGAGGAGTGGGAGAGGGAGAAGCAGACTCCCCGCTGAGCAGGGACCCTGATGCTGGGCTCGATCCCAGCACCCTGGGATCATGACCTGAGCCGAAGGCAGATGCTTAAGGACTGAGCCACCCAGGCACCCCAAAAATTCAAGTATTTTAAAAAGTGTACTATTTGGGCGCCTGGGTGGCTCAGTCGTTAGGCGTCTGCCTTCGGCTCAGGTCATGATCCCAGGGTCCTGGGATTGAGTCCCACATCAGGCTCCCTCCTCGAGCGGAAGCCTGCTTCTTCCTCTCCCACTCCCGCTGCTTGTCTTCCTGCTCTCACTATCTCTCTCTCTGTCAAATAAATAAATAAAATCTTTAAAAAAAAAAAGTGTACTATTTGCTATTCGTAACTGCCCACCATCTATTTCATCTTGAGACTACAAGCAGGAGGGCAGACCTCATATCCACATGTGACCTAAACCAGGCCAATCAGGGGGTCCTTTGCTAGAAGGCAGGAGAGTTTCTGTGGTCAGGTTTCCATTCAGGTGCAGGGTCAGAACCCAGACCTGTCTGCCCTGAGATCTTGTCCTGACCTTGCCCCCAGTCTGCAGAGATGCTCCAGTGCTTCCAAATTCCCGAGCTTCTTATTTTTTTTCTTTTTGTAGTTACACAGTTGCAACTACTCTCCTTTACACTAAACTGAAATGATTCAGGCTTGACCTTTAACAAATAGCTCATTTCCTGACATGTCCTCAAAGACCCATGTTCCCTGTAGGCTCAGACGGTCTGAGAAGGACAGGGAGGGCTGCTACCCCGCCGCCCATCCCCCTGTGGGCTGACTTGACTTGACATCATTTCTTTGTACTTCATGGGCTCCTGAAAGTGGTGCCGTGCCCCTTATCATAGCGTGCCTTCTCTCCTTACAGCGCCCAGGAAGAGAGAGAATGATCTCTCGCAAGCAGGGATCAGGAGAAATCAGGAACTTTCTTGGCGTGTTAAGCATTCCATCAGGGAAGGAAGGCTGTGGATAAGGATAGAGCAAACAGTGGGCTCCTGGTTCCAGTCTTGGATCCAGCACTGTGTGACCTTGGACAAGTCATTTAACCTCTTTGGGTCACAAGATCAACATCTGTAAATGGGACTCTGAAGTTTAAGGTGTTAAACAATTAAGAGTGCTCTCAATTAAGTACTTTGTATATATGAAAATTTTTTTATACCAGAAATTTTAAAATGTTGAATAATGATGATGATGAAGAGGAGGATAAGAAAGAAGAAATGGGGCTATGCACTTAGATTGAAGAATTTTTGTTTGTTTATTTGAATTCCAGGAGCTACTTCAGATGGCCTAAAAGCAAATGCTTTTTCGAATCAGTGTTCAGTGCTCATATTTACTCAGGAGATAGGGTACAGAGTTGTGGGTTGCTAGGAACTTTCCTATTTATGGATCTTTGTTCTTCGAAGAGAAAGAATTTATTTTGCACCAAAGAGAATTTATAATTAGTAGGTTGTGGTCATCTTGCTTGAGAAGGCTGTTTTTCTTTCTCATCATTTGTTGCACATATCTGCACACAAGTATCCACACACACAAACACACAAGGTTAATTAATGCTAAATCTATATCATCGGTACAAAAAGGCAAAAAGCTTCAGCACCTTCTATGCAAAAACTGGTTATTGTTATCCAGCACAACGCATTATTGTGAACTTGTCCTCACACAAAAGCTTTGCTTTATTTGCTATGAAGCTCTGTTTGGAGAATAGCAAAAGGACATGTCCTCAATTTTCAGCTTCTGCAAGTTAAAGCGTAGTTTTTTCGATTCTGATGCCAACCTGGAAAGAATAAATCTTCTCTTTTCCATTGGGCAGGACATGCACTGCAAAAATCTATCTGAATTTGATAACAAGAATGTGTGGTGGGGTTATTAGTGATGAACTCACTCCAGCTCCCCTGATATTTGCCTGGGTCAAACTTGTATTGATTCTGGTTGCTGTTTGACAAGCTGGTATTATGGTTACAGAGTAGACATTGTTTGGAGTGTGGGTTCTTAGAGAAAGCGCCCAGAGGGTTCTTTTGTCTGAACTTTAATTGGAAGATAAGATAGAGTACTAGGAAATCAGGGCATGTGTATTTTTTCTTGGGATAAGGTTAGTATCTGGATGATCCTGGGCAGGGAAAAGAGGCTTAGAGATGGAATATGGGAGATTGTGTGGGCTAAGCTTACCAAACATTGTGTGAGCAGCTGAGAGTCCATGAAGGTATAAAACAGGAGCACTGGAAGTCTTAGATTGCTATTTCAGGTGTGTCTGCGTCCTTATCAAGACATTATAGCCAATGTTCCTAACAAATTACTTTGACTTCTATTAACTTTGAGGCCTTGGGCAAGTCACTTCACCCCTTTAAAGCTGCAGCTTCAAAAGTGAGAACATAATACCTACAGGGGCAGGCGTATTTGATGTGAAAGGAGAGTTCCTAGTTATATTTAATTCAAAAGGCACAGAATTCAAGACTAATTCTGAAAAGTGAGGCGAGGCTTTGATTAAGCCTGGAGCCAGGCTGCCTGGATTTAAATTCTACTTCTACTATTCACCTTTTCTTCATCTGCAAAATGGGGATAATAATAGTGCTACCATGTAGGATTTTTTGAGAAAAATAAAGGGGATGTTACCTATGAAATGCCTAGTTAGTGTCCAATAAGTATTAGCTTTCATTCTAACAATTCTGATCTTCCACAAAAGTGGCATAGTCATGTGACCAAAGCATAAATACTATTTAAAACTCTCTAGGTTTGTCATTTAAATTAGATAATTCTTCATACTTTTAAAAATTGAGAGACATTTGCTATATTTGAAATTTTGTAAAATGAGACTGTGTTGATATTTTTATATTAAATGATTTCAGATTTGCATAATTGAAATTCACATGACTCCAATTTTCATAAAAAGTGACTAGCTCTGGATCTCAGTGGGCTGTCACGAGCATTAAATATGCTAATGTACACCAGTCTCACTTAGCCCAGGGCCTGGAATTATTAATAATAATGATCTCCAGGCAGTGAGAACCAAGATTGGGCACTTGGGATAGAAAAAAAATGACCATTTCCCCTTATATTTTGCAATAATTCACATAATAATTGACTCTCTCTTTCTGTTATAGCACAGAACTGGTTTGTTAGGAGCATAAGGGAGGGATTTAATAATTATTGCCTACAGGTCCCCATGCCGGTGGGCTGGGGGAGAGGTTCAGAAAACTCAGGCAAACTTAGGAACTCCATCAGACTCTTCAAATTCCACACCGAGGGATTGCTGATAACTCAGATGTTTTCTCATCTCTAAAACTTATACAAAAAGTATGCAAAATTGTAGGTCTTAAGAGCAAAATGTCTTAGTAAATGGTAATAAGTCCACAGGACTCCTGCTTTCTATCTCTTACTCCCCCCAATCAATGATATCAGTTTTTGGTGTACACTCCAAAATCAATTCACTATGGACAAAAGTCGGCTTTGGGTTTATGTCAGACTCCAAAGGGAGCTGTCTCCCCAGAATCAAATTTTATCTCTATCTATCATCTATCATCTATCTATCTATCTATCTATCTATCTATCTATCTATCTATCTATCCCGCCTTTGTTTATCCATTTATTTACCAAACTTACATTAAGATTTTACTCTATGTTAAGCATTGTGCTAAGTTTTGGAGAAAAAGAAAAATAAGTGACTGGATTGAAGGCTCTTAGGACACACACAGCCCAGAGTGGGAAGAATTTAATGTCACTTACAATAGAAGGTAATAGTGCAGTGATAAAGGATGCTATGAAAACCAAGGGAGGACCATCTAACTCAGCCTTGGGGATGAAGAAAATTAATTGGAGGAAGTTATGTTAGAGCTACTGGGAAAGCAGTGACTTCTGAAAGATCCCAGAAAAAATATGACTTTTAAGGAACTATCATAGTCATGTTGGTCTCTAACACTTGCCATTGGTAAAAATTAAGCTAAAAATGCATCAAGTCCACAGAGAACCAAACATTAGCCCATGTCAAATTCAGATTGCATTTTAAAAATAAATAGTCAACAATTTGTGAGAAAAAAAATGCAACCACCAGATAGCGAAACCAAAAGTACAAGGACAGTGAAAAACAGATTAATTCAAAGCCCAGCAGTACCTAGAAAATGTCATGGAAATTAAGTCTGGTTCTTTCCCTAATTTTGAGTCTAGAAGCTTAACATGGTTTGCACAACTTTGGAAGAAAAACAATTACCCTATGGTAATGAGTTCATTTACTTACTCAATAAATCTTTTGTATCTCTACGAGGTGTTAGATGTTTTTGCTGGGAGTACGGCAATAGTTAAGAAGGGTATGCTTAACACCAACCAAGGTTATCTAGGACACCAAACCACTCACCATATTGTATTAACATAATGATACAAGGGGAAAGGTGTAAATTGTTTACTTTGGGTGTGGAAGTAAGCCACTGGGGGTTATAGGGACTTGTGCAGGTGACCCTTGAGTGCAGATTGGATAAAAAACTGACCTCTTAGGTTAATGTGATGAATAAATCATGGTTCATTGGCAAGGATAGGAACATAAGATGTTGGAAGAGCCTTGGGTGAGTTGCATTTGAATTAGGACGTCTGAACAGGCTGCTCCTTAAATGTGGTTGGTTTTGTTTTCTCAGAGCGGTGAGAACAAGGAAGCAGTTAACAGGAAGTACTCCAAAAAACTTTATCATGATGTTAAATATCTTACTTCTGCAACTATATCCTGAGTAATGAGTTTCATTATCTAAATAACTTCCCTTTGTAAAGGATGTTTGGCTTTCCAATAATTTCTGACTTATTGATAATATAGGGACATCCTATTTAAAGAAGACCTAAGGTAATGGTAGAATGTAAGCATCTACATAGTTTTTATCTGAGTATGCTTGCTAAGATCTCTCTTAAAATGTTGACTTCTCAATCTGGAGACCTAACAGTATGTCTGATTTCCTGGCCACACTGAGAGTAACCACCCCCTTTTCCCCCAACACACATTCTTGTCACAGGGATCTAAAAAGGCATCTTCAGAGCAAAGGATATAATAGAAGACAACGTGCAAATACATTTCTGACGCCATGTTTCATTAATACCTTTCCATGGCAGCAGAAAGGAGTGGTGTCAGAGTGTAATTTCACTTACAAAGTCAAGCAGAAAATGAATTTCTCCTTGTGGGAGCCTGTACATGTGAGCATGACTATTTAGAAGCCAGCCTCTGAAATCACAGGAGCCAGTTCAGGGGAGCATTAAATTACCACAAAAAGGAAAACAATTTTCATCATTGAACTGTAATAGGAGTGGGAGAGGATTTTACATGACACGCAGCCTTTTTAAAAGTTGTTTTGTAAAAGACAGCTTCAGAGCTGTTATTATGTTACCCTAATCCTAATTTCTTGGATCACCACTGGTATCCAATCTGATTAATTATCAGTCATTTTCTTTTTTTTTAAGAGAGAGAGCGCATGCACGTGTGTGAGCGGTGATGGGGGGAGGGGGAATAGAGGGAGAGAGAGGACCTTAAGCAGGCTTCATGCCCAGCACAGAACCTGACTTGGGGTTCCATCTCTCGACCCTGCAATTATGACCTGAGCTGAGATCAAGAGTCAGCTGCTTAACTGACTGAGCCACCCAGACGCCCCAATTATTAGTCAGGTTAGTCAGGTTTTAAAAAAATATATGAGAATATTTCTGTTAGTGATGAGGGGATGATTAATAATAACCCCAAATTGGTACATACTCCAGGTCTCACAAGGTCTACCAAAGGCCAGGCAGAACTCTACCTGAGGTTTTTGACAGTAGGAAGACTCCTTTATTAAATACCCCAAGAAAAAGATCTTGGATTTGAGGTCTTATTCTTCTAAGTTAAAATCTCAACTCTGCCATTGACTGGCTCTGTGGCCCAGGATAGCTTGCCAAACATTTTCAGTCTCAACTTTCTTATCTGGAAAATGGAAGAAAGAATATCTATCTTATGATTTTGAAGTTAAGATAAAAGAGATGGCATATATAAAATATTAACACAGTGCCTTACTGACAAATGATGCCTATTTACCCCTTGTGGAGTCTCTTCACATATGTTATAAGGATCAGGCCTACCACTTGTTAAAGGTGCTTCAACAGGTGAGTCCATGGAGGACAAGGCAAATGGCTTGGGGACCATCTTCATCCCTTCAAAGACAGGTCATGAAAAAAAGTAGAATGATCAAAGTCAAGAGCAAAGAATGTGAAAATAAAATAGATTGAGAATATAACATATTAACGTTCTTTTTTTTTTTTTTTAAGATTTTCTTTATTTGAGACAGAGAGAAAGAGAGAGCACAAGCAGGAGAGGAGCAGAGGGAGAGGGAGAAGCAGGCTACCCACTGAATAGGGAGCCCGACATGGGGCTCGATCCCAAGCCACTGAGATCATAACCTGAGCTGAAGGCAGCCGCTTAATCAACTGAGCCACCCAGGCACCCCATATGAACGTTCTCACTGAGATTCATTACTATGACTTTTGCAAAACTGATCTTGACCACATAATTTGTGTCATGAGTTTTAATGACCATCGTCAGAGTTCTTAGATTTTTTAAATTTTATTTTATGTTATGTTAGTCACCATACAATACATCATTAGTTTTTGATGTGGTGATCCATGATTCATTGTTTTCGAATAACACCCAGTGTTCCATGCAGCATGTGCTCTCCTTAATACCCGTCACTGGGCTAACCCATCTCCCCCCAGCCCCCTCCCCTCTAAAACCCTCAGTTTGTTTCTCAGAGTCCATAATCTCTCATGGTTCATCTCCCCCTCCGATTTTCCCTGTTCATTTTTCCCTTCCTTCTCCTAATGTCCTCCATGCCATTCCTTATGTTCCACAAATAAGTGAAACCATATGATAATTGACTTTCTCTGCTTGACTTATTTCACTTAGCATAATCTCCTCCAGTCCCATCCATGTTGATGTAAAAGTTGGGTATTCATCCTTTCTGATGGCTGAGTAATATTCCATTGTATATATGGACCATATCTTCTTTATCCATTCATCTGTTGAAGGGCATCTGGGCTCTTCCCATAGTTTGGCTATTGCGGACATTGCTGCTATGAACATTGGGGTGCATATGGCCTTTCTTTTCACTACATCTGTGTCCTTGGGGTAAATACCCAGAAGTGCAATTGCTGGATCATAGGGTAACTCCATATTTAATTTTTTGAGGCACCTCCACACTGTTTTCCAAAGTGGCTGTACCAACTTGCATTCCCACCAACAGTGTAAGAGGGTTCCCCTTTCTCCACAACCTCTCCAACATTTGTTGTTTCTTGCCTTGTCAATTTTTGCCATTCTAACTGGTGTAAGGTGGTATCTCAGTGTGGTTTTGATATGAATTTCCCTGATGGCTAATGATGGTGAACATTTTTTCATATGTCTGTTAGCCATTTGTATGTCTTCTTCGGAGAAGTGTCTGTTCATGTCTTCTGCCCATTTTTTGACTTGATTATTTGTTTTTTGGGTGTTGAGTTTGAGAAGTTCTTTATAGATCTTGGATACCAGCCCTTTATCTGTAGTGTCATTTGCAAATATCTTCTCCCATTCTGTGGGTTGCCTTTTTGTTTTGTTGACTGTTTCCTTTGCTGTACAGAAGCTTTTTATCTTGATGAAGTCCCAAAAGTTCATTTTTGCTTTTGTTTCACTAGGCTTTGGAGATGTATCTTGAAAGAAGTTGCTGTGGCCGATGTCATAGAGGTTATTGCCTATGTTCTCCTCTAGGATTTTGATGGATTCCTGTCTCACATTGAGGTCTTTCAACCACTTTGAGTTTATCTTTGTGAATGGTGTTAGAGAATGGTTGAGTTTCATTCTTCTGCATGTGGCTGTCCAATTTTCCCAGCACCATTTATTGAAGAGACTGTCTTTTTTCCATTGCATGTTTTTTCCTGCTTTGTCAAAGATTATTTGGCCATAGAGTTGAGGGTCCATATCTGGGTTCTCTATTCTGTTCCATTGGTCTATATGTCTGTTTTTGTGCCAGTACCATGCTGTCTTGGTGATCACAGCTTTGTAATATAGCTTGAAATCGGGCAACATGATGCCCCCAGCTTTGTTTTTCAACATTTCCTTGGCGATTTGGGGTCTTTTCTGATTCCATACAAATTTTAGGATTGTTTGTTCCAGCACTTTGAAAAACGTCATTGGAATTTTGATCGGGATGGCATTGAAGGTGTAGATTGCTCTGGGTAGCATAGGCATTTTAACAATGTTTATTCTTCCGAATCATGAGCATGGAATATTTTTCCATCTTTTTGTGTCTTCTTCAATTTCTTTCATGAGTGTTTTGTAGTTCCTAGAGTATAGATCCTTTACCTCTTTGGTTAGGTTTATTCTGAGGTATTTTATGGTTTTTGGTGCTATTGTAAATGGAATCGTTTCTCTAATTTCTTTTTCTACAGTTGTATTGTTAGTGTATAAGAAAGCAACTGATTTCTGTGCATTGATTTTGTATCCTGCCACATTACTGAATTGCTGGATGAGTTCTAGTAATTTAAGGGTGGAGTCTTTTGGTTTTCCACATAAAGTATCATGTCATCTGTGAAAAGAGAGAGTTTGACTTCTTCTTTGCCAATTTGAGTACCTTTTATTTCTTTTTGTTGTCTGATTGCTGTTGCTAGGACTTATAGTACTATGTTGAACAATAGTGATGAGAGTGGGCATTCTTGACATGTTCCTGATCTTAGGGGAAAGGCTCTCAGCTTTTCCCCATTGAGGATAATATTCACTGTGGGTTTTTCATAGTTGGATTTTATGAACTTGAGGATTGTTCCCTCTATCCCTATACTCTGAAGAGTTTTAATCAGGAAAGATGCTGTAATTTGTCAAATGCTTTCTCTGCATCAATTGAGAGGACCATATGGTTCTTCTCTCTCCTCTTATTAATGTGTTCTATGACATTCATTGATTTGCAAATGGTGAACCACCCTTGCATCCTGGGGATAAATCCCACTTGGTCGTGGTGGATGATGCTTTTAAGGTAATGTTGGATCCTATTAGCTAGGATTTTGTTAAGGATTTTGGAATCCATATTCATCAGGGATATCATCTGAAATTCTCCTCTTTTATGGGGTCTTTGCCTGGTTTGGGGATTAAGGTAATGTTGGCCTCATAGAATGAGTCTGGAAGCTTTCCTTCTGTTTCTATTTTTTGAAACAGCTTCAGGAGAATAGGTATTATTTCTTCTTTGAATGTTTGGTAGAATTCCCCAGGGAATCCATCAGGCCCTGGACTAGTTTTTTGGGAGGTTTTTAATCACTGCTTCAATCTCGTTACTGGTTATTGGCTTATTCAAGTTGTCAGTTTCTTCCTATTTCAGTCTTGGCAGTTTATAGGTTTCCAGGAAGGCCTCCATTTCATCCAGATTGCTCAGTTTATTGGCATATAGTTGTTGATAATAATTTCTAATAATTGTTTCTATTTCCTTGGTGTTAGTCGTGATCTCTCCCCTTTCCTTCATAATTTTATTAATTTGGGTCCTTTCTCTTTTCTTCTGGATAAGTCTGGCCAGTGGTTTATCGATCTTTAATTCTTTCAAAGAACCAGCTTCTAGTTTTGTTGATCTGATCTACTGTGTTTCTAGTTTCTAATTCATCGATCTCTGCTCTAATCTTAATTATTTCTCTTCTAATGCGTGGCTTAGGCATCATTTGTTGCTTTTTCTCTAGTTCTTTAAGGTGTAGAGTTAATTGGTGAATTCAGGATTTTTCTATTTTTTTGAGTGAGGCTTGGATGGCTATATATTTCCCCCTTAGGACCGCCTTTGCAGTATCCCATAGGTTTTGGACCAATGTGTTTTCATTTTCATCGATTTCTATGAATTGTTTAAGTTCTTCTTTGATTTTCTGGTTGACCCAAACATTCTTGAGCAGAGTGGTCTTTAGCTTCCAAGTGTTTGAATCTTCCAAATTTTTTCTCGTGATTCAGTTCCAGTTTTAAAGCATTATGGTCTGAGAATATGCAGGGAATAATCGCAATCTTTTGGTATCTGTTGAGACCTGATTTGTGACCCAGTATGTGGTCTGTTCTGGAGAAAGTTCCATGTGCGCTTGAGAAGAATGTGTATTCTGTTGTTTTAGGGTGGAATATTCTGTATATATATCTATGAGGTCCATCTGGTCCAGTGTGTCATTCAAAGCTCTTATTTCTTTGTTGATTTTCTGCTTAGATGATCTGTCTATTGCTGAGAGTGCAGTATTGAGGTCTCCTACAATTAACATATTGTTATCAATATGACTATTTTGGTTAACAGTTGGCTTCTGTAGATGGCTGCTCCCATGTTGGGGGCATAAATATTTGCAATTGTTAGATCTTCTTGTTGGATAGACCCTTTAAGAATGATATAGTGTCCTTCTGTGTCTCTAACTACAGTCTTTAGTTTAAAATATAATTTGTCTGATATAAGAATTGCTACCCCAGCTTTCTATTGAGGTCCACTGGCATGGAAGATGGATCTCCATCCCTTCACTTTCAGTCTGGATGTATCTTTAGGTTCAAAATGAGTCTTTTGTAGACAGCATATGGATGGGTCCTATCTTTTTATCCAATCTGCAACCCTGTGTCGTTTTATGGGAGCATTTAGGCCGTTCACGTTGAGAGTGATTATTGAAAGATATGAATTTATTGTCATCATGTTGCCTGTGAAGACATTGTTTTTATAGATAGTCCCTGTAAATTTCTTCTTTATATCACTTTTGGGGTCTTTCTCTTTTTATGGAACCCCCCTTAATAATTCTTGCAGGGCCAGCTTAGTGGTCACATATTCTTTCAGTTTCTGCTGGTCTTGGAAGCTCTGCATCTCTCCATCCATTCTAAATGACAGCCTTGCTGGATAGAGTAGTCTTAGCTGCATGTTCTCTTTTAGTACCCTGAATATGTCTTGCCAGGCCTTTCTGGCTTGCCAGGTCTCTGTGGATAGGTCGGACGTTATTCTGATGTTCCTCCCTCTGTACGTAAGGAATCTTTTCCCCCTAACTGCCCTTAAGATGGTTTCCTTGGTTCTAAGATTTGCAAGTTTTACTATTGCATGCCGGCGTGTTGGTCTGTTTTCCTTGATCTTGGGAAGGGTCCTCTCTGCCTCTAGGACACGAATGTTTGTTTCATTCCCAAAATAGGGAAGTTCTTAGCTATGATTTGTTCAAATATATCTTCTAGTCCTCTCCTTCTCTCTCCACCCGCTCCAGATTCCAATAATTCTGACATTGGAACGTTTCATGGTGTCACTTATTTCTCTGATTCTATTTTCATGGATTCTGAGTTGTTTTTCCCTGGCCTCCTCTTTTCCCTTTTTAATCTATTAAATTGTCTTCCAGATCACTAATTCGTTCTTCTGCCTCGCTTACCCTAGCTGTTAGAGTATCTAGATTAGATTGGATCTCATTGATAGCATTTTTAAGTTCTGCCAGATCAGCTCTCATTTCTGCCTTTGGAGAATCTATGTTGCCATTAATCAATTTCTCCATTCTAGCTATTGTCTTCCTAACTGTTACCCTGAAGTCCATTTCTGACATCTTGGTTATATCTGCATCCATTTGTAAATCTGTGGCACAAGTCACAGTCTCTGAGTCTTTCCTATTTTGGGGGTTCCTCCTCCTAGTCATTCTGTTGAGGAGTGGTTGCAGGAGTGTACAGAGTCCAAATTATTGACCACAACCCAAACAGATGCACCTGTTTTATAGGTACCTTAGGGTTATCAGCCTCTTGTTCTCCCAGCCTGTCTTCTGGGGGAGGGGCCTGCTGGGCTGTTACTCAGGCAACCCTGTTTGGGCAGAGTTGCCCTGCCTCCTGTGGGGGAAGGGATGGCTCAGTGAAAACCAGTTTTTTGGGGCTTTTGTTCTCTGGCAGCTTTCCCTGGTGGCTTTCCATGTATCTTCAGAGAGTCAGAGCAGAAGAGACCATTTCCAACCCTCTGCCTCAGAGCAGAGAGATCGCAGTCTGTTCTTCAGTGAGCTCTCCAGGCCACACCGTCTCCGTTTCTGTCTGTGCTGCTATAAACTGCAGTATCCTGGGTTGTGCGCCACTCAGCAGCGCTCCCAGTCCTGCCTCCAGGTCGGGGCACATCTCTGCCCTCTGTGCTTCTAAAACCGCCAGCAGCTCCCAGTTCACAGGTGCAACACCGCCGCTCCAGGTTTCCGTCCCAGGGGCTGCCCTAAAGTCCTTTCCCTGCCGCTACCGGTCTGCGAGTCTGTGCCCCATCCCCAGCGTAGGAGGCTGTCGCTCACCGGCGGTGTAGGATCCCCATGGCCAGGCTCCCTCCTGCTGCTGTTTATCCTCCAATATCTGCCCTTGGAATCACGGCTCCCCACTTCATACCTCGAAACCAACCACCTGCAATCTTCTGTTTGTAGAGATCCAGATCTTCTTAATCTCAGGTTGATTTCGTGGGTGCTCAGAGTGTTCTGGTAGATATCCAGCTCAATTCCGGGGACCAGTTGAAATAGGGCCCCGTACTCCTCCGCCATCTTTCCCCCCCTCTCGAGTTCTTAGATTCTTAAACTGTATTGAATATCACTGGATGGCAAGTTCCTCCCTTTGTCATCAGCCAGATACATGGGTTTCCAGATTTCAGCTGTCCTTTGACTTGCTGTCCCCAATTGGTTTGACAAAATAATGTTCAAATAACTCCAGTTATATTTTGTCTTGTCTTATTTGATTAGGTTGTTTTACTCTCCATTGCAAGTCACAAAATATAGACCAAAATATAGTGGGCTCACTGTAATCTTTTCTCTACATCTATAGTCATGGTGATCTGAAACAACAAAAAACCAAATTAAAAAATAAAAACAGTTTTAACTCAGGTAAAATGTAATAGCATGTTTAAAAATTACAGATTTAGCAATTATTTGGAAATTTTTTATGTGAATGAATGATGAGTGGTTAAAGGCCTAATTTTATTTTTTATTTTTAGCATCTATTTAAACAGTCTCCCATGGGTATTAAGGCAATAGTTTTAGTGGAAAGTTGATGAGATTTGGCAGTCTTCTTGGACTGACTCTGTGAGGAGTCATGAAGATGATAAAGTTATATATTGTGTTTCAACATTTACTATAATACTGTCTCTGAAAAACAAACCTGATTTTTAAAATATTCAGCTTCTGTAATAAAGCAGGAAGTATACAACTAAGAAGCCTGGTGTGCATGAATAAATGTAAATTATTTTACTATTACTTCCAAAATAAAAGTGCACATAACTTTTTAAACATTTTCAATGAGAACATCTTAGAAACAATAGGTGATCTTTCAAGTATATATTCCTTTAGTCAATAAGAATCTTTCATTTTCAGGTGGAAATTTATTTTATTACATTAAGAAATCTTGTGATTCTCTAACTGGCATCATATCACATACCAGCTAAGAATGGAAAAATCAAAATTTCAACCTAACCAATGTTTTACAAAATAAAAGTAACTTTGGTTTTCTTTTCCCTGTGAGTAAACTACACTGGCCTCTTGTATCTTCTTATCGTGGATGTGATAAGGCTCCTACCTCCCTCTGACCTCATCACCTCCCACTCTTTCCTTCAGTCACCATGCTTTAGCCACTTTGACCTTTGTCCTTCTAGATTACTCTGCCAGCCTTGTTCTGGCCTCAGGCTCCTTGCCTTACAATCTAGAGTGGACTTCCCCAGAGCCCTGCCCGACTGGCTCTTTGTAGTCATTCATTTTCTAGTGCAAGGATTTATGCTTCAGAAGGACCTTCTTCAATCTGAAGTGGTCACCCTCTCTTTCATTCCATTTTATTTTCTTCTTAGGATAGATCATGATACGAATTTATCTGTACTATTCATTTGTTTTCTTTAGACCATCTGTCTCCACCTCTCTCCCTCTGCACTAAACACAAGTCCCATAAAAGGAGGAGATCCATCTCCACAAGCCACTTACCCAATGAATGAATGAAATGAATGAATTTTCCTCGATTGTAAACATTCCTGCTGGTGGTTCTGTCTTCGGAAGAACTGGGTCATAAACACATAAATCAAAAATAGTTTAGGGTGGCTGGGTGGCTCAGTCGGTTACGCGTCTGCCTTCAGCTCTGGTCATGATCCCAGGGTCCTGGCATGGAGCCCCATGTTGGGCTCCCTGCTCTGCAGGGGGTTTGCTTCTCCTTCTGCTCCTCCTCCCACTCCTTCTCTCAATCTCTCTCTTTCTCAAATAATAAATAAATAAAATTAAAAAGAAATAATTTAGTGGAAGAATAAAAAACCGAGTAGCTACCCCAAGTTGCCCTCTCCTCCCCAGCAGTGATAAATGGGCTCTGGAATGAGAATCAAAGGATCTGGATTCTAGCCAATGAGCCCATATGAATTATCTGTTACCCTTCATACCTGTTTCTTCATGTATCAATGAGGAAGTAGATGATTTCAAAGATGTTTTCTACTCCTAGTATCTTATCATTTTTAACGCAAATACTGCAATTTGGCAGTCTGATATCATGGTGGATGTTTATAAATTTTGCATGACAACATGGATGAACCTTGAAGGAATTATAGTAAGTGGACTAAGTCAGACAGAGAAAAGCAGATACTGTATGATTTCACTCATATGTGGAATCTAAAGCAAAAAAACAAAAATTAGAAAACAAAAAAACCAAGACTCATAGAGAGAACAGATTGGTGGTTGCCGGAGGTGGAGGGTTGGGGGTGGGCAAAATGAGTGAAGGTGGTCAAAAAGTAGAAACTTGCAGTTAAGGAATAAATTAAGTCATAGGGATGTAATGCACAGCATAGTGACTATAGTTAATAAATACATATTAACTATACTATTAATAATAGTATTGCATATTTGAAAGTTGCCAAGAGAGTATATCTTAAAAGTTCTCATCACAAGAAAAAAAATATAACTATGAATGGTAATGGATGTTAGCTGGATTTATTGGGATCATTTCATAATAAATACAAATACTGAACCCTTGTGTCTTACACCTGAGACTAATATAATGTTATATGTCAATTATACCTCAGTAAAAATATTGCCTATGAATGTTATATATTCTGGTCCTAAATCAAAATATCTCACAATTTCTAAGTAACATAAAATGTAATGTTTGCATGAGATTGAAGTTAATGGACAGATTAGCAATTGTTGAAATCTCTGAACTTTGCTGTAGGTTTACGTCCTAAGAGTTTCCTACAAATTTTTAAGTACCAGAGTGAGAGATAGGGAGCTATAAGTGCCCCTACCCTCTTCTGCCCAGAGGAGACAACCAGACTTCACAAATAATGTCTGTAACTTGCATTTCATCTACCCAGATAACACTGGAACTTCCAGCCATACTGCTTAGAGAAGGTGGAGGCAAAAGTGCTAGTTCATAAAAAGCAATTTTTCCACTTCTCAATGGACTCCTCTAACATTATGTAGATAAACCTATGAAAAGGTATGAACCATTCTAATACAGTTGATAAGGCCTGGGCTCCAGCTTCACTTCCACTGGCAAGTAGTTGTATGCCCTTGAACAATTTTGGCTGCAGTGGACTCATTTTTGGAATAACCCCACAGACCCTACAAATTCCCTGAAATTGTAATTCCAACTTCCAATTTTTCTGAGTTAATATCTACAGTAATCAAAATTCATTAAAATATATCCTGAGAAAGCTATAAAAGAGAAGACACTGGTCAAAGACAAAAGCCACAGTAGACTTTTTAAGAAGAAATCACATTTGAATGGTTCTTTATTAAGCCTACCAACTTTCTTCAGGTGGAAGAAAGGTTGAGATGAAGAGTGACCATAGCGGGTGTTTTTTTCTGTCCTTATAAGAGGAAATTTAGCGCAGGGCAGCCAGAATGCAAGATCATTTCTATGGGCCAATTGTTCAGTGACCTGTATGAAATGAGTTGGTTATTTCTCCAAAGGAGTGATCTCTTATATAAAGTAAAGGAAACAAAGAACAATAATGTCCAAGTTGGGAAACTTATAACTTTGAAAGATAAATATACCTCTAGATTTAGGATGGAATCAGCAGGGATCCATTGATGATTACAGGAGAAGCAATGTGATTAGATTAGAATCTTAACTCTTTCAAGACACCTGAAAAAGAATTTAATTCAGTTTCTCTCTCACAGTTCTTTATTTTTCACATAGCAGACTATTCCACATCTGCATTTTTGTTACCATCTTTTCTGTTTGTGTTTCCTTTTCTTCTTTCCCTATTCCCTGCTTGCCTAAAGATTTCTTTATAATCAACTTCTACCCCCTCTATTCCATTTCTTATGGTGAAGATTGTTTTTGTAATTCATGTCTTCTATTGGTTATTCTTAAATTTTTATTCTTACACTCATGAAAAATAGATTTACAGCCATGTGTCCATGGGCATGAAAGTCCATATCAGGACTGTCATAGTCAAGAGAACTTGGTGGACTTGAAGTTTCAATGGCTTTCTTAATGTTGTGATTAAAAACCACTTATGGAAGAGTTGTAGCTTTTGGTTATTTTTCAACAGGTTGCCAATAATTTTGAAAGAGAAATTTCTGGTCCTGGGCTCTTCTTGTACACCAGTATATATTATACTAATTGATTATCATGGATACATAATTAGTAGTTGCTCTGATTATATCTTGCTGTGTAACCCATCACTCCAAAATCTAGTGGCTTAACAGAGCTATTTTTTTTTTTTTTTAATTTAAGATCACGAATCTGCTACATTTCCTAAATTTGACTGGCTAAATTTGTTCTCTGCCATGGGTTTTAGCTGTTGTTTAGTCTTTGTGGCATGGGTACCTTATACCTGCTGGATAAACTTTGAGGTCTTCCATAGGGCAAGACTTCTTTTGAAACTCTACATAACACCCATACATCTGCTACATGTCTCCTGATATTGCCATGTGGCCGCATTAGAGCAGACATGCCTCCTAACAGGTCGCAGTGATGGTGATTGTCTTCCCTTGGCATATGTCCTTTCCATTGGCTTGTTTAAGTACCAGATGGCCCTTATCCATAGTTGGCAACTCTAATTTTTTTTTTTTCAAAAAGAACTCATGGAAGAATCCATGGTATATCACGTATACCAAACTTCTTACTTAATAAAGCTCTGTCATTTAAAGTTACTGAATCCTAGGCAGAATTTAGTTTATTTTTAAATAATCAAGCAAATCGGGCACAACAGGAGCTTTTTCTTCCCTGCATTTTCCTTAAACAAGTTCTCTGTTTAAATTCTGAGATTTATTAAGAGCTTTTATTTATAAACTGCTAGAGGCATTCTCTCCCTCTCTCCATTCCCCCCCTCTCCCTTTCTCTCATACTCCCTCCCTGCGTCCATTTTTTTAAATCTATGTCTTATGGGGTGCCTGGTGACCCAGGAATTGCACTACTGAGTATTTACCCCAAAGATACAAATGTAGGGACCCAAAGGGGTATGTGCACCCCGATGTTTATAGCAACAATGTCCACAATAGCCAAACTGTGGAAAGAGCCAAGATGTCCATCAACAGATGAATGGATAGAGAAGATGTGATATATATATACAATGGAATATTATGCAGCCATCAAAAGGAATGAAATCTTGCCATTTGCAATGACATGGATGGAACTGGAGGGTATTATGCTGAACGAAATAAGTCAATCAGAAAGACGTGTATCATATGATCTCACTGATATGAGGAATTCTTAATCTCAGGAAACAAACTGAGGGTTGCTGGTGTGGTGGGGGGTGGGAGGGATGGGGTGGCTCGGTGATAGACATTGGGGAGGGTATGTGCTATGGTGAGCACTGTGAATTGTGTAAGACTGTTGAATCACAGACCTGTACCTCTGAAACAAATAATATATTATATGTTAAAAAAAAGAAGATAGCAGGAAGGGAAAAATGAAGGGGGTGAATCAGAGGGGGAGACAAACCATGAGAGACTATGGGCTCTGAGAAACAAACTGGGGGTTCTAGAGGGGAGGGGGTGGGGGGATGGGTTGGCCTGGTGATAGGTATTAAGGAGGGCATGTATTGAATGGAACACTGGGTATTATATGCAAACAATGAATCATGGAATACTACATCAAAAACTAATGATGTAATGTATGGTGATTAACATAACATAATAAAATAAAATTAAAAAAAATAAAATAAATCTATTTCTTATGGGGCGCCTGGGTGGCTCGGTCGTTAAGTATCTGCCTTCGGCTCAGGTCATGATCCCAGGGTCCTGGGATCGAGCCCCACATCGGGCTCCCTGCTCAGCGGGAAGCCTGCTTCTCCCTCTCCCACTCCCCCTGCTTGTGTTCCCTCTCTCGTTGTATCTCTCTCTGTCAAATAAACAAATACAATCTTTAAAAAAAATAAAAAAATAAATCTATTTCCTATGACTCTGTTCCTCTTTTTCACAAATATTAAATGTCTCATTTTACTCCACAACTGAGTATTGCAGTGAATAATTGCTATTTGCTCATCTTCTAAGACTCTTTTTATATAAAATGTAAATCACAACATCTTCCTTTTACTTCCCTAATTTTGCAGTTCAAGCATGGGCAATTAAAGGGAGAAGCTAGAGAAAGCTTACCCTAATATTTTCTTGCATATCTTCGCTGTGTTGCTAGTAAAACATAAAGAATATACTATTTGGAACCTTTATATATACAATAGCTTCCTTGTATTAGTCCCCTTACCATACTCTACAAGTAGTTCAAATGACCAAAAGAAATTAGAAATTGAAAGGAAAATAAGCACACCAAGATTAACCACCTTCCCCTGGCATATATAACACATGGTGCCACTTAGCTATGGTAATGTAGACTTAATATATCCACGTACAATGAAAGACCAAATACCTGCTAAAAACCCAGACAGTTAGTGATTTGTTAACTTAGTTGCGACACTTTTGATGAAAAAAATAAATATTTCTATATTTGGTGACTTAGATAATCCTTATAAAGTGTATTAATTTGTTTTAATAGTTATACCTCTTGCAAATCCTTTCTATTTCCCTCAGATGAAATAATCTCTTTATTCTTTTGAGATGCCAAATCTGAATCAAATTTAAAACATGCAACATCTTCTTTTGTTTGCTACAGAATAAAATCACTTTCTTTTATTGAGATTTCTGGCTAAAAACAGGGTAGACTTTTGATTTTAGTGGTAAAGAAGCACTTCAAAGCATTGCTTCTGATCTGGGTCTTGGTTGCCGTTGGTTGCAAGCTATGCTGAACACATGGGCATATATGTACATATGGTCACACTATTTATAAGGTAATGATTTTCTTCTCTTTTACATTCTAGGCTTACGCTTCATTAGGTACATGTTAATTTTTGTGAACGAGAACAGTTTTTATAAATCTCTGTTTGGGTCCCTCTTCTTGACCCTTAGTGTTATCTTTTTTTTTTTTTTTAAAGATTTTATTTATTTATTTGACAGAGAGAGATCCAGCAAGAGAGGGAACACAAGCAGGGGGAGTGGGAGAGGGAGAGGCAGGCTTCCCGCTGAGCAGGGAGCCCGATGCGGGGCTCGATCCCAGGACCCTGAGATCATGACCTGAGCCGAAGGCAGACGCTTAACGACTGAGCCACCCAGGAGCCCCAGACCTTTAGTGTTTCTTAAATCTTTTACTTTTAAGATGGTATAGTTGTCCTAGTCCACTACTCTGTGCGACTATTTCTAAGGACCACTGCTGGAGTAGATGTTCAAATTATTAATGTTTTTATTTTTCCCTTAAGGTAAAAAATACCATTTTGGCACAAAATATGCCAGGTTCATGCAGATTCAACGAAACAATATGTTAGTGATTCAAAAAAAGCACAGCCTCTATAGAAATCAGGAGAGCTTTTATGTCTTGAACATGATTTTGCAGCAGAAATCAGTCTTTCCTTCAGTTCTTTATTTTTCCTTCATATAAAAATGAAATTTCTTTACAGAGGAGCCACATAACACTGACAGTACCCCTATGATCACGCACTTAGAAAAACTAGAAGGACTGCGGGGCTCACGATGGCCTAGACACTTCTTGGGAAAAAAATCTAGCTTCTGTTAAACATAGTGGTCTTAATCCAAGTGTTCCTCTCTGTTCCATCTTGAAATCCCACTAAAATTACATAAAAGGAATAAGCAAGCAAGGAATAAGAGTACAGAGGCAAAGAGAACTGGAGAGGAGAATAGCAGTAGGGGGAAACTGGCCTCAGCTGGAAGAGTGAGAACTAACATGGAAAGCTGTCTGTACATGGGGCTTAATCCTTCTGTGGATCATGGGAGCCGGTGGAGAATACACCTGAGTTATTCCTTCTGAGGTGTGAGCAAGCTGGGGTAGTCATACAATGATTCCAAGCTTGCATTGATGGAGGGCTGCTCCAGGAAAGCATTAATTAAGGCAGCAAAGTGAGCTCTAAGAGCCAGGGAAAGACTTCAAGAAAAGCAGGGGTGCAGTTGGAACTCTAGCAGGTATGCACTGAGTGGAAAGTGCTAGGGAATTTGGGTAGGGCACCAACACTATCTACTATACATAATGAATTACTAATTTTTAAAAATTTGCTATCTGGATTATAATATACTTGGGCCCCACATAATTAAAGACCATAGCAATACGCAAGAAATTTCTTTATATTATTATTATTTTTTTTAAATAAGTAGAAAATCTTTGAACAGGAATCTTGGGTTACCCATGTTTCATTAAAAAAAAATACTGATTTTAATTATTTTTCATGAGATTTTCCTCAAGAATATTTGAAAGTATATTTTAAACAACCTGATAGCCAACTTTCTTTTCTCTTATTGGATCCCTTTTTTATTTCCAGGAAAAAAAAATACTTAAGATCAAAGATGGTGAAACTCTTATAAACTGAGGCAGTTCCTAAGGGTCAAATAAAACTAGAGAGGAAAAGGAACATACTTCACAGATATTGGGCCAAGAAAGTACACAGAGGAAGCTTCAGTTAAAAATCTTTGCTATTTGTGGAAACTAAAGCATATTCCTATCTGCAGCTCACTCTAGGCTTGGAAAGGTGAAGAGAAATCTCAAGAACCCTCAGACTCTGATGGACAGAGAGACATGAAAGGCATGGCAGCCAAGCCTATATGTTCTGTATGCATCTCCTTGTTCACGAAAGAAAATCCAACCAGTCTACTGGCAAATAAATATGGCCACTCAGAGACTGCTGTGCTCGTGAAAAAAAAAAAAAAAAATTCTTTTGCTGTTTTTAAGACTGAGAGGCAAACAATATACCTTAAAAGACACTGATTTCTTATGGCCCACACATATGAAAGGCCTATCAAAATTTTAGCTGACAGCAATACTGTTTTCAGCACATATGCTTGTATTTATTTCTTGTCATTAATTACATCCAAGGTATACAAGTGGCCTTTATTTTTGTTGGCTACCAGCAGAAAAAACATTTCCTGGGGAAAGCATGAAAGGTCAAGGACCAAGTTCCTTTTTCATATTTTCAGCCTTATAGTATGTGCCTAGAATATCATAGATACAATACTAGAAAAAGAGGCTATTTTCTTTTTGAAATTGAGATCTATTTTAGGAGTAAGGAGCAGCCTGGATGTGTCTTCAGATTAATTTTTCTTCCAAAACATTCTTCCCATAGAATTCTTTCTCTGAATTGTTTCAATGCAATATCTGATTAAGTCATTGTTTTTCATTATGGCCACGCAGTTTTTCCATATTTCTCAAAATGAAATTTATTATTTGGTTTAGTTGTTTCTTGGCCTGTTTTGCTCCTATATTTTGAGGCAAGATGTTAAAATATTATTTCATGAAATACTTCAAAGTGCTACAAATGTTTGGAATTATTCACATATTTATAACTTAAAGGCTGGTGCGTAAACTTCCATTTGCTACCTTAATTGTTGTTTGTTTTACATTGGGAGAATTATTTCAAAAAATAAATAACTTCTCAGCTCATTCCAGGTACTTTTCCAGGTGCAGAGTTACACTGTTTTTTCCATTTGTTTCATCTAATTCTGTATTCTATGGGAGGGTATATCTAAAATAAAAAGTACAACAAAACCGACAAAATCGACAGTTTCTCTCCAATAAACTCAAGTCTTTTTTTTTTTAAAAAAGATTTTATTTATTTATTTGAGACAGAGAGTATGCACGCGCAGGGGGGAGGGGCAGAGGGAGAAGGAGAAGCAGACTCTCCACTGAGCAGGGAGCCCGAAGGACCCTGGGATCATGACCTGAGCCAAAGGCAGATGCTTAACAGACTGAGCCACCCAGGCACCCTCAAGTCTTCTTCTTTGTTTTAAGAAAATATTTATTATTATTTGTTATGGACTGACTGTTTCTGTCTCCAGCCCCACCCTACCCTCATTCATATGTTGAAGCCCTAACCCCAATGTGACTATATTTGGAAATAGGACGTTTATGGAAGTCATTACGTTTAAGTAAGGTCACATGGGTGGGGCTCTGGTCAAATAGGATTCGTGTCCTTATAAGAGTCAGCGGAGATCCCACTCTTTCTGTCTCCACCATGTGAGGACATAGTGGGAAGGCAACCATCTGCAAGCTGCAAAGAAAGCTCTCACCAGAAATAAAATCAGCTGGCCTCTTTGGAAGGCATAACAATGATCATGAATTGCTTCACTCCTAAGAATAAATTGTCATATTCTGGAAATTAGTTGATTTAGGTTTCTTTGCATGCTTAGATCTCTGACATATTAAAACAACAACAATAGAACAGCAACAACTTCGATTTTATAGCTTACCTAGCTTGTTTTTGTTAAGGTGGAAGAAACAATAACAGGAATTTCCTCATCTTCTTTGAAAGCGGAAATCCCTAACACTTTAAAATGCAATTTGAAAATAGTTTTGACTTTATGTCGGTCTTGTTTTAGAGATCCACAGTGGAATCTGCTAGCTGCACAGTACATTGTTTTATGTTTGATTAACATCCATCAATTGGCTAATGTATTCCAATGATTGACAAATTTGTAGATAATGATTCTACTTTCAATAATGATTCATTTACTGGAACACAGACTTTGGGTTAGACCAGCCTGGCACTTACTTAAAATTACTGCCACTGTATGTGATAAGCCCTTTATTGGTCCTTGACCTGCTAGGATTTTTTCACTAAAGTTCTTCCATTATCCTTGGATGAACTGTCTTCATCTTATTGTTTTAACTATTTTCTTTATAATTTCATTTGTACATCTTTATCTGTATTGCTCATGTTTATACTATTTTTTTTTAATTTGGCATCTATTTCCTTTTAAATTTCATTTAAGAAAAATCATCTGCATTTATTTGAATTTATTAAGGAAAAGTCATCCTTAATTTTATTTTAGAGTGATACATGTATTTCCTGTCCAGGTCCTTCTCCAGTCACCCTCCCCCTCAGGAATCTGAGTTGTGCAAGTCTCATTGCCTATATCACATAATGAATGTGCCCACGGACATCATAATCATTTTATTAATTCACTCATTATCATTTATCTTTTAACAAGTGGTAATTGGGCACCCACCAGGTACTCTGCATGTGCTTGATGTTTGATACAATAATGTGCAAGAAACAGTCATTGACCTAGATTGATTACATTACATTGTCCCACATTCTTTCATGTTCATCTCTTTTTGGTCAATAATTTTATGTGATGTTTTTCATAGATGCTAATAACATCAGTAACCTAACTCACTTTTCAGTAGTCTTTTGCAATGCTGAGTCAAGTTAAAGATGAAAAGCCCTTATCTGACTTATAGAATCTAAGAATATTTATTGATTTAATGTTGCCTTCATAGACATTCCAGGTGGTAGGTCCAGCCTAACCCCTGGCAGATAGTCTCAATAAGAATCATATAAGAAATAGAAAATATACTTAACTAACAAGATTTCACAGTTATCCCATTTTTAACCTCCCTTCAAATGCAATAAAAACCCAAATTTTTATGGATGGAGAGACATTAAAAGAACATATAAGAGAAGGCACTGCAGCTTGTGTTCTAATTCTAATATATCAGATTTCGTGGGAGAAGTTCATCTATCTTTTTGTGACCCCATGGCACCTTGTTCTACCATTACTTGACATTCTAAGGGGTGACTGGCGTTATAAAAATTCTCAAAATTGCCAAATTTCCCTAAAACTTCATGAGTAAAGACTTGATTATTCTGTTTGGTTCAACAAATGAATATGCAATATAAACACTTTTTTAAAAAGATTTTATTTATTTATTTGAGAAAGGGAGAGAGTGAGAGAGAGCATGAGCAGGGGGAAAGGCAGATGGAGAGGGAGAGGCAGACTCCCTGCTGAGCAGGGAGCCCCACACGGGACTCGATCTCCAGACTCCAGGATCATGACCTGAGCTGAAGTCAGATGCTTAACCGACTGAGCCCCCCAGGCGCCCCTATATAACACTGCTTGGTGAAAACAAGGTTGTCAGTTACTTAAGCCATTTTTTAGGATGAGAAGGGTTGTGTTAATATGACCTTGAGCTATTTATCAGTTAGTGGTCAATTATTTTAAATTTTCAGGATTGCCTATCTTTAACCTTTATTTATCCATCCTCCTTCCCTAGAGTTTTACCTACCCAATGATAGCCAGCTAGTATAACTTTTAATCATTCTGTGTATTCATGATCTGTACTTAGGTTCAAGTGTGATTGACAGAGTTCTTAGTATATTAGTTGCTTCAAATGTGGCCATCTGGATGGACCAAACATTGAAACCTGATTGTTCTCTTTCGGAAATAAAATTCAACTGCTGTTATATACCAACACTTGGGTACCCTTGGGGAAACTTTATCTAAATATATCTGTGCTAAATGTAATACGATGCCCCTCTAACCCGGGCTATAAATATGTGATTCCAGGAGAGATCCTGAGAATGATGGGCAGGAGTCACTTACCATGACTCGTGACTTCCAACAGAGCCGCTGACACCGCCACGAGTCACTGACAGCCCTGCCTTGGTAGCCTTCCTGGTCCATACCTATAAGCTTTTCCCTTTCTATTCTATCTCCAGATAACAATAAGGTGGAGAATATTTTCCTTGTAGAAATAAATACTTAGGCTACACATAAACATGCTGAATGTCAAGTGAAGCCTTTTATAGATAACTTGCAGTCCTTAAGTGGGGGGGACAAATCAAATTATTGATTTCAACTTCAAAATTAGATAGATTAGCCCATAATTCTTTTGGAGGAAAGCATTAATTATGGCATTAATGGCATATTAATTTTGGCATTCTTAACAGTTTAGAGGTATTAGTTTAATTTTGTCTTGAGTCAGTATTGAAAAGTTAAGTTTTTAAAAATGTGTTCATTTTGATGTAAGTCTTCAAATTTGTTAGCATATTAACATTAATTCCCTTCTCTTATTATGTTCTAAAATTTAATTTTATCAGAGTGTCCCATACATATAAAATGTGCACAAAAGCCTTGTAAGGTAGATTAATTTTCACAAAATTAAGTTCAAATAAAAGCAGTACTCAGAAAAAATAATGCAATATTATCAAATATCAGAAGTCCCCTCCGAAGTAGAGGCTGAAGCAAAGGAGAACCCATTTTTGTAACCTAAAACTCACATGATGGGAAGCTTGTTTTATTGAAAGAAAAAAAAGGGGACCCAAGAGTTTAGAGAATCATTATCCATGGCCCTGTCTCTGGAGTAACCCAAAGACTGAGTTACAAATACACATTTTATCGTATTTATATGCCTGACTTAATGGTTAATTACTTCTACCATGTTTGAAATTAGCTAGAAAAATGAGCGGACACATAAATATTCAAGTTGAAGAAAAGAGAGGGCAGAAGACATCTTAAGAAAATGTTTGGTGGTGGACACCTAGGTGGCTCAGTTGGTTAAGTGGCTGACTCTAGATATCAACTCAGGTCATGATCTCAGAGTCATGAGATTGAGCCCTGTGTTGGGCTCTGAGCTAAGTGGGGAGTGTGTTTGAGATTCTCTCTCCCTCTCTCTCTGTCCCTCCCCCAGCTCCTGCTCTCTCTCTCTAAAAATAAATAAATAAATCTTAAAAAAAAAAGAAAGAAAATGTCTGGTGAAAAGTTAAGTATGCAAGCTGAATTTCCTTTCTACACCCATCTACTCCTTGGAAGAATCCTTATATCTTAAATAAGAAATCTCTCTGCCTTATTGTCCCTTCTCCCAGATTCTCTTCTCTTAGAGCTTGATGTGATGGTAGGGTGCACCGCCGAGGTCTTGGGTCACTCAGTCAGCTTATCAGAAGCTTGTGTCATGCTTAAAGCAGAGATCTAACAGTGTTTTCTTGGATTTTTTCCAAAATCCACTGATCGCTGTAAGGGAGGATGGAATGCTCTCTTATACTCAGTTTTCAAGCAGTGATTCAATTTAACACACATACACATTGTGCCAACTACTGTGGTAAGAACCGGGCATATAAATGCAGTCTAAACATCTGCTATAGCCCTCCTGCACGTGTTAAGCCTGATTAGTCACCATTGCATTTTAAGTCCAGAATTCTTCCAATAATGTTTATGACTTCTTTCCTCATTTTTTCTGACTTTGCATTCATGCATCAGTGCACACGTATTGTTTCAGACCTATGCTGACCAGTAGACAAGTTTAAGTCCTATTGTTATTACCCATGAGAAACTGAATCATACTCAGAATTTTCTAACTTTAGACACTTTAGTGAAAAGTTGAAAATAATGTGGAAGGGACCCATGACGCACTTTCTTGTTTCTTCCATATTTTTGGCCCATTTCTATCATTCTTCGTCTTATCAAAGGATTTGACCTTGACTCCTTGACCTTCTTCACCACACACCCCTTAAAAATGTAAAAATACACTTTTTTTTTTTAACGTGTTTCTCCTGGGAGTGCGGGTCCAACAGTCAAGGTTACTTCCATAGAGGGAACTCTACACTTCCCTTCAAGTGTAAACAAATTAATTACTCAACAATTAATGGTGTAGCAAAATAAATGTGAACATGAATGTAGACAAGTCTCTAGGGAAATTCAAATCTCCTGATTAACTTTAAAAAAAGTAAAAAACCTGCATAAATTAAGAGATGGGATATCTGAATAGAAGAAAATTAGAGGTAGTCAAATATCTACCCCCAAATCTGCATCAGGGCAAAATAATATCTTTTGTTTTGCCCAATTTTCAAGAACCTCTAATTTCTATTTTATAGAAAATCCTCCAGAGTACAGGAATTAATAGTAAATATGAAAATCTTCCCAAATTGTTCTATAAGCATAATAGAACTCTGATATCACAAATGAAAAGTGAATGCATAAAAAGCTTCATTTTCTTAACAGTTTAGAGGTATTAGTTTAATTTTGTCTTGAGTCAGTATTGAAAAGTTAAGTTTTTAAAAATGTGTTCATTTTGATGTAAGTCTTCAAATTTGTTAGCATATTAACATTAATTCCCTTCTCTTATTATGTTTTAAAATTTAATTTTATCAGAGTGTCCCATACATATAAAATGTGCACAAAAGCCTTGTAAGGTAGATTAATTTTCACAAAATTAGGTTCAAATAAAAGCAGTACTCAGAAAAAATAATGCAATATTATCAAATATCAGAAGTCCCCTCCATAGTCCTTGAGGGAAACTATGTTAGTGTAACCATTATTCTGCCTGTGCAACCATGGACTAGCTTTGCATTTTTAAAATTTATATAAACTGAATCATATGGTATATATTCTTGTGTTTGGCTTTTATTCTTAAGGTTTAAGGATTTGTCCATGTTATAGAATGTAGTTATAATTTGTTAGTTTTTATTAGCGTCTAGTATCCCATAGTGTGAATATGCCACAATGTATTTATTCCTTCTACTTTTAAAAAAACATTTATTTATTGATTCGAGGGAGAGATAGCAAGCACGTGCCAGTGGTAGTTGGGCGGGGTGGTGGAAGCAGAGGGAGAGGGAGAGAGAATTTCAAGCAGACTACAAGCTGAGCTCAGAGCCTGACACGGGGCTTGATCTCATGACCCTGAGATTATGACCTGAGCTGAAATCAAGAGTAGGATGCCCCAATTCCATTTTTGATATACATTTGAGTAGTTTTCAGTTCTGGCTATTTCTTAAATAAGAGAAAATTAAAAGGGAGTTGAAGATCTTTCCCTAAATAGGCATCAGGCTCAAATAATTTGGGGATCAAGTTCCACCAGATTTTAAGAACCCATAACTTCTATTTTCTATAAACTGCTCTAGAACATTCTTTGACATGCCTTTTGGAATACAATTGCTGGATCACAGGGCATAAGCACGTTCAAACATTTTTCTAAACTGGTGCCCCAATTTAAATTCTCAGCAGCATAGCTGTAATATACTGCTCCCCAACATTTGGCATTCACAGTCTGTTTCATTCATTACAGGTGTGTACTGGCACCTCATTTTGTTTTAATTTTCATTTGTTTATAATTAATGATATTGAGCCCTTTATATGTACCTATTAGCCATTTGGATGTTTTTTTGTGATGTGTATAATCTTTTAACCTACCTGCTTTTTCTTAAGTTAAAAAAAATATATCCTAGATGCAAATCTTTCATCAATATGTGCATGGAAAATATCATTGCCCCTCAAAGGCTTTCCTTTTCACTGCCTTAAATGGTGTCTTTTGAGGAAGAGAACTTCTTCTTCATTTTAACTTAGAATAATTTATCCATTTTTCTCCTTTATGGTTTTAGCTATTCTTGTGACTTACTTAAAATATCCTTGCCTAACACAGGGTTTAAAGACATCCTCCTATGTTTTCTTCTAGAAACTTTATTGTTTTACTTCTCTTAATTTAATCTAGGTAATCCAATTGATATGTGTGTGTGTGTGTGTGTGTGTGTGTGTGTGTATGGTATAAGATATTGTCAAGATTTCATTTTCTCATGGGGTATTCTATTCTAGCACCATTTATTGGAAAGACCCTCCTTTCCCACTTTCTCTGCAATGGTACCCTTTTCATAAATCTAGTGACTGTAGAAGTATAGGTCTGTTGCTGAGCTCCACATCCTGTGACATCGGTTTTGATACCTATTCTTTCACAATAAATTTCTTATTTGACTGTAGGAGTTCTCCAACCACTGACCTTCTTTAGTCTTGGCCCTCTGTATTTGTACATAAACTTCAAAATTATTAAGTTGGGGCATCTGGGTGGTTCAGTTGGTTAAGCATTGGACTCTTGATTTTGGCTGGGGTCATGATCTCAAGATTGTGAGATGAGCCCTGCATTGGGCTCCACACTCAGCAGGGAGTCTGCTTGGGATTCTCTCTCCCCCTCCCTCGGCCCCTTCCCATGCTTGTGCTCTTTCTTTCTCTCTCTAAAATAAATAAATAAATCCTTAAAAAAATAAAATAAAATTATCGTGGCTATTTACACAGAGACACATATACACACACCTGGTGGGATTTTAACTGAAACTATATTGATTCTGTAAATCTATTTGTGGAGAATTATTATTATTATTTTTTAACAAAATTGAATCTTCCAGGAACATGATCTGTCTCTCTGTTTACTTAGGTATTTTTAAATTTCTCACAATTATGTTTCATAGTTTTTAGTGTACAACATGTTATCTTTATTCTTAGCTACTTGATTTGTTCATGTTATTGTATATTTTAATATTTTCTGATTATTTGTTGCTGGTCTGTAGAAATCTAAATTGACTTCATATTCTGCAACCTAGCTACATCATTCTGTTATTTTTATGTCTCTATTTTATCGGCAGTTAGTTAACCTCTATATGCTCTATTTTCTGATGTGTAAAAAAGAAACATATTAGTAGTTCTAACTACACAGAGATGGTGTGATAATTAAGTGAGATAATACATATCAAACACTTAGAATAGTTTTTAACCCAAAATAATTGCTATGTAAGTGGTAGATATTATTATATATACTAACATAAAATGATCTCCAAGACATTGTTAACATACCAAGTTATAAATTAAAGCATTATAACTCCAATATGTTTAAATAGCAATGATTATGTGTGCAAGTGCATATTTACATGAATGTATAGAAAAGGTCTGAAAGAACACTAAATAGTGCATTAATAATGGTTACTTCTGGGATGAGCATGAGGTGGGGAAATGTAAAGACTTTATTATGTGTACTTCCATATTTGTTTTCTTTTTGTTTTTTTTCTTTGTAATGAGACTGTATTTAAATTTTACTTACATCCCCTAAAATTCTAATTTTAAAAATCAACTTTGTATGAAATGTAGAGAAGAACTGGAAAGCCCACAGATCAATATAATCTATTTTTTTTAAAGATTTATTTATTTGAGAGAGAGAGAGAGAGAAAAAAAAAGAGAGCATATGGAGGGAGGGGCAGAGGAAGAGAATCTTCAAGTAGATTCCTGGCTAAGCACGGAGCCCAGTGCAGGGCTCCATCTCAGAACCCAGAGATCATGACCTGAGCAGAAACCAAGAGGTGGATGCTCAACTGACTGGGCCATCCAGGCGCCCCTCAATATAATCTTTCAGTGCTAGTGAGCTAGTTAGAAGGAGAAATTTCCAGGGCTTGTAATTGGCAGCTGCCCAGGGAATGGAGTAGAAAGTATGGATTTAAGATATGCCTCACATATGGAATGGACAGATCTCAGTGATGATCAGATGCAAAAGGTAAGGGAGAGAGAGAGGAGTTCTCTCTGATGTCCAGGTTTCTGGTTTTGGTGACTGTGTAGATGATTGTGTTAGTCAACAAGATTGCAAACGCCAGAGGCAGGTAGGCTTGTAGGAAGAAAAAAAGCCAATTTCAATTTTACGCCTGCAAAATCTGGGAAATGTGTGCTGCATTCATGTGGATCTTGTCAGTAAGCATTTGGGGGCCTGTACATGGTGGTCAGTAGAACGGCTTGGGCTGGGGCTTATATTTTGGAGCAGACTATGTCTAGTGCATATTTAACAGCCTGAGATGTCCATGCAAAGATGCGTGGAGATGGATGAGAAGAAGGCTGTGGCCATTAGCTCTTCTTTTACCTCTTTTTTTAATTGACAGTTGGGGGTACAAGACAGAAAAACAAGATGCTCCAACGGGAGACATAATAATCTTTTTTCTTCTCTTCCTTGAAAGATCATTATTCTACACATATCGTAGAATATGCAGCTCCTTTTTTTAAATGGTGATGGTGGCCTGCTTTCTTAAAAAGCTGAACTGCTCTTCAAAAATAAAAGTAAAATAAACTCTGGATGCTTTTCTACTTCTACACAAACTAATAGGATCCCCAGTGGCTGAGAAAAGTGTTCCTCTACCCCTGTTTCTCTGTAGTTACCTCGCGAGGGCTACTGATTCACCTACCAGCTGTTCAGAAATGGTATGAGGTTTTGAGGCCTGAGGGCATCTGAAGGCAGGGTCCCTTTCTTAAATTTTTGGTTGACCAGAGGTATGTTGTCTCTACAAACACAGCATAACTCCTGAGTGAGAAGTAAAAATAAAACACCATTAGTTTGTTTTTTTAGCTAGCTGACACAGATTGGTTGATGTATTATTTTTTCCTCTCATTGAATTGATTGTAGCAACAATTCATTATTCAGAAAATTTTCATTAAATTTCCTGCAAGTTCAGGAAACTGGACCAGGCCTAGTATCTTGGATTTAAATATTAGGGGGTCATTATCATTTTTATGGCTCTCAGAAGGGCCCTAAATATTTTTCTGTATAAGTGAGTTACAATACTTTACAATAGAATAGTGAATAGCACTTTGGAATATAGAGAGTGGAATTTTCAGTATTCATTTATGGATTACCTTGTATTTTTATGAGAGTATCCAAACAATAAAGGTTTAACAAATTATCAGCTTAAACACATAGTAATATCTCAGGCCTGAGCAAACAACATGGCTTTTATCTTAGTTACCAAGAGGAGGAGTCTCTATTGGGTTTCATTTTCTCAGCATAAAATCAACAACATTGACATTTCTTGGAAGGTTCCTTTGTGTTGAGACATGGTCTAGGTATGAGGATATATGGTAATTAGTCAAGCAAACAATAATTAATGCTATCAGTCAGTATGTGTGACTAGAAAACTATAGGCTAAGGAGAAATGTGTCTGAATGAAAAAACAAACAAAAAATGAGTGGGTAGTGTGTCATGAAACCTTGGCAATGGTTTGCCAGGGACTGTATCTTAACCCAAAGGGAAGAAACCAATGCGTGGATTTCCTGACACTTTTACATCCAATTTGAATGTTAGAATAGGGGCATCTTGGTGGCACAGTCAGTTAAGCGACTGATTCTTGGTTTCGGCTCAGATTGTGATCTTAGGGTCACAAGAACAAGCCCCGGGTCAAGCCCTGTGCTCAGTGCAGAGTCTGCTTGAGATTCTCCCTCTCCCTCTGCCCCTCCCATTGGTGCTCTCTCTCTCTCTCTAAAATAAATAAATGAATCTTTAAAAAAAAAGTCAGAATGAAAAACTGACTTCTTAGACAGAAAAACAGACAGGCAGACAGACACACACATACAGGTCTATACAGTAAAGAATATAATTCTGTGAATACTTTAGTCCAGAGCCAACATTCAATTTAGAGGATAATTAAGGGAAAGGGAATTTCTTCCTGAATTATCCACATTGACTTTCAAATAGTTGTCACTGGAAGGAGCAAAATGCAAACCAACAAGAAAATACAGTTTTTTTCAGAAATGTTTTAATAACTCAATGTATTAGTTTCTTATTGCATCTGTAATAAGATGCAACCCTAGGTCCCCACAAGTCCCAACCCATTAGAGTATCAAGTCAGGTTCCAAATCTGATCTAGACCTCATTAGTTCTAAAGTCCCAAATCTCATCATTAAATCATCTAAATTGGGTGTGAATGAGACTCTAGATATATTTCATCCTGGCACAGAATTCCTCTCCATCTGTGTACCTATAACACTGAAGACTCAAGTTATCTGTTCCAAAAATAAAATGATGGTACAAGCATTGGATAGCAGTTATATGTATCCCCATCCCCCAAAGGAGAAAATGAAAAGAAAAAAGGAGGTCCCAAGCAATTTTGAAATTCAAGTGGGCAAACTCCATTAGGTTTTAAGGCCCAGAAATAGTTTATTCCTCTGTGGTCCATGGATCCAGCCTCTGGGCTCAAAGTTCTCTTCTTCTGCCCCACAGAATCATCCTTCCTTTTTCACTGAAGGTATTATGAGTTTTATCAGTCTGTTTCCTGCCTACAAATTTTTGGGAGTCCAAAGTCTTCTGGGTCTCCTGCTAGCTCAGGGATTCATTCTGTTAGACAAAATGTTTCTCCACTGGTCTTTTCTAGATAATATCTCTATTTTTGTCCTCTGCTGAAATAGCTGAGGGGATGCATGATTCACATGCCTCATCACTTCAAAGGGCCTTCTCTGTGAATGAATACTGTGACCTTTTGTCTCTTCTAAGAATCTAGGAAAAAGCTCCAGAGAATCACCCCTGGATTTCTCTCCAGAGCATACCTTCCTGACAGTGAATCTCTTAATTTTGTTATCTTTCGCAATCTGGATAAGGCTAAATACACCCTCCTACCAAGTTCTTTTTGCATCATGGTTCCTCTCTCAAATTATCTCTTTTTTTCCTCAAATTTTACCATAGGCAGCAAAGAGAACCAGGCTGCATCTTTAACACTTTGCTTGGAAATCTCCTCAGCTAAATATCCAAGTCCACTGTCTATCAGTTCTGTTCTCCACTCAACTCTGCGACACAATTTAGCTATGCTTCCTGCCACTAGGTAAGAGGGGTGCCCTTTCTCTCAGCTTTCAATAGCATGTTACTCCTTATTTCTGAGCCTTTAGCAACAGCTTCTTTAATGTCCATATTTCCATCAACAGTCTTTTTATGATAATTTTAATGTTCTATAAAATGATAGGGACTTACTTCCTTCTGAGCCCTCACAAGCAGCACTGTAGTGCCCATATTTGAACCGATAGTCGGTCTGAAGGAATCTAGGCTTTTTCTTTCACGCACCTCAGAATTCCTCAATCCTCTAACCATTACCCAATTCCAAAGTCACATCCACATTTTTAGGTATTTGTTACAGCAGCATTTCCAGACACCAAAATATGTATTCATTTCTTATTGTTGCTGCAACAAATCATCACAAATTTGGTGCCTTAAAATGGCACAGATATATTCTCCTATAGTTTGGAAGGGCTGGAGAAGTCCAATATGAGTGTTGAGGAACTAAAAGTGTTAGCTGGTTTGATTCATTCTGGAGTCTTTGAGGGGAGAATCTACTTCTTTGCTCTTTTCAGCTTCTAGAAGCTGCCTGCATTCCTTAGCTCCTGGCCCTTTCTTGCATTATGCTAACTTCTTACTTCCAGTGTCATATTTCTTACTACTTTTCTGATCTCCTGCCTCTCTCTTATAAGGACGCTTGTGATTACATCACCCCTTCAGGTAATCTCCCCACCTAAAAAACCTTAACTTATTCACATCTACAAAGTACCCTTGCCATGTAAGGTACCATATTCACAGGTTCTGGGATTAGGATATTGGATATATTTGGTGGACATCTTTGGGGGACTCACTCAAAGAAAACAGATTTTTGCCCAAATTATCCAATTTGGAGAATTTTTTTCAGCCCTCTACTTTTGGCATTTATTTATTTGTTTGTCTTTTTATTTAATTCATTAACATTTAATAATCATCTCTTCTGGACCAGGCTCTGCGTCATGTATCGGGGCTAATAAAGATGATTATTAGGTTTCCTATACTCAAAGCACAAGGGGAGAGAATTGCAAAACAATATTGTAAGAACAATAATGGAGTTACAAACAGAATGTCAGATCCGTGAGAATCAATATCCTAGTGCCTGTTTGCCATTAAGTGAAATGACATAATCACATATGTCAAGTATGTTTCAAAATATTGACCAACTTACAGCCATCTCTTGGGAGTCTCGGGTGAAGACAGACTGCCTGGCAACTCTTAAACACTTTCCTCACAATTTTGAGCAATATAAGAGGCTTGAACCTGAATTTTTCTTTAGCAGGAAGCATTTTATGTATTTATCACATCAATTCCCATACCTTGGACAATCCTGGTCCCCAACAGTGGCCAAGAAAGTTCTAAAAGCATTGAAAATGCTTACTAAATACTTGTCAAGCTGAATTGGATTGAATTTGGATTTGAGTTGCAAAAAAAGACTGCTTGAAAAAAAATCATTCTGCTGTTTTAGGGGGATTTGAGAAGAGTGTAATCAGGTTCTTTGTTGACTTCCACTTCAGCTGGTTGTCAGAGAAAAGAAATTCTTATCAGGTGTGACATGGAAAAACGAGATTGGAAGAAAAGAACAGTGCTGGTTGGTTTTGAGATGTGATCAAAAAGGTTTTTATTTATCCCTTGGTAACCTCTAGAGAGCCTTGACAGCTGTATCCTCCCTAGAAGCCTTAATAACCCAACCAATGTGTTTGGCTGCTGATCATCAATTTCATACTTGCTAATGATTTACTGGTAGTAAACCCAGCCCCAAAGTCTGCAATCCAGCAGCACTGGCAGCCACAGAGGAAACACTGGCCTTGAGCACTACACAAGCTATAAAGAGCCAGGCTTGTCTAGACTTGACACTTTTTAATGCTGCCAATAACAGTATAGCCTTGGACACAAACTCTACTCCTGGCTTAAAAAATGACACTATCATTGATATCAAAGATTTATTCTGTAATAGACAGACTGTGCTGGTGTGGAAACTTGTCATCTATAATCCACTGTTTCCAGAAGGCTAGGCTAAAATGTATCTTTTCACTGTGGACCAAATCCATGCACCAAAGGGTTTGCTGAACGAATGGATAGAATAAATATGGGAGTGTTTATCTGCCCTAAGGGTAAAAAGACAAACAAATTAATTTCAATCTCTTTAGCAGATGTCTTGGTTTTCCCAAAATGAGTGTGATAGCTACCCAAGTCTCCTATTTATCAGTTAAAACATTCTAGAGATTCTCCAAAATCCAGAGCCTGTGTATCCTGTCTCCTCTCTACACTGCCCAGGCAGCAGTGACTTTTCTGTTTTTTCCTCCATTATAATCATTATCAACCCACCATTTATTAAGCACCTATTATATACCACGCACTTTAATGTGCAGTTTATTTAAATGATCCCTTAATTTCATTTAATCCTCTTGTGTGAAAATTTTCCACTCCCAACATCAGTTTGGGGTGTTTTTATCTTACTCAATCCAAGCCCAAATTTTAGGAGAAATTACCTTCACACCCATAATCCTCCCAGTGTCCTTGGGCCCCTTTTGTGCTTTCAGATGCCTTGACATGGGTCAGGGAGGAAACGCTCATAGAGCAGCCAAAAGCTATGGCCTTCAACGATGCAAAGCTTGGGCAAGATGTTGGCCTACTTACATTATGACTAAAGAACTGGCTTGTGGGGGCTCTGGGTATGGAATGGGTACACTGTGACTTACCCAAAGGCAGCTGGCCAGTTTTGGCAAATTTTACTCCAACTGGAACCTCAGAACTGATGAATTCTCTCATACTCTGAGGCAGGAGGACAATGCCCCTTGTAGCACTTTTTGCTCTGGTCTACATACCCGACACTTCCGCATTGATAGGCCTCCTCTAGAGCCTGGCCCTCAAGATGTCCACACCCTCAGTTTGGCACTTCTCTTCTTTGGGCTTCCACCAATGTCCCCTTTCTACCTTTTACACTGAAGCCCTCATCAGGCTCTTATCCCAAAAAAGAGTATACAAGATATCTAGAAGTGCTTAGGTTTCCTAGATCTGGGCGCCTAAGCATTATTCACAGATAATGTGTTTATTCTATGTCAAGGGTAAGAAGGCCTTGGGATTTGTGGCAAAATTGTGGGTCCACGGGCTTCCGGAGAAAGAATAAATAGAGTTGAGTTTTATATTAAAAATTAGAACAGGTTGCATATTACTGAGAGAAAGTGGAGCATGGTGGCTAGGCTGTGTGTGTTCTCAGGCCAGTCTGGCTGGGTCTGCAGCCAGACTCTACCACTGACTAGCTCACCTAGGAAAGAAGTTGGCAATTTTTTTCCATTAAGGGTTAATAGTAAATAGTTTGGCTCTGTGACCATGCAGTCTTTATTACATCTATTCAGTGCTACCACCGTAGCATGAAAGCAACCACAGGCATTGCATAAACAAATGAACATGACTGTATTCCAGTAAAACTTTATTTAAACAAAAACAAAAACAAAAAGAACAGATGTTAGGCTTGATTTAGTTCATGCGCTATAGTTTACCACCCCCTAACCTACGCCAATTTACTTAATGCTATGGACTGATTGTGCGTGTCCCCAAATTCATCCCAATAGGATGGTATCTGGAGGTGAGCTTTTGGGACTTTCTGGGTGCTGAAGATAGAGTCCTCCATGAGGATAGAGTCCTCATGAATTGGCTAGTGCCCTTATGAAAGAGACCCCAGAGAGCTCCCTCACTTCTTCTGTCATGTGAGGACATAGGGAGAAAGATGACCATCTATGAACCAGGAAGCAAGCTTTCACCAGACACTGAATCTGCTGGCCCCTTTATCTTGGACTTTCCAGTCTCCAGAACTGTGAAGAATCATTGTTTGATGTTTAAGTCACACAGTGTATGGTATTTTTGTGATAGCCGCCCCAAGAGACTAAGGCACTTAGCCTCTCTAACCTCATTTATAAAATAGGGATAATAAGATAATACTAATGCACATAAATTACTTAGAAGCATACCTGACACTCAAGAAATTCTATGACTATTGTTGTTCTTACTATATAATTTTATATCCAGCTGCCTAATCAACATTTGCACTTGGTTATCTGATTGACATTTCAAATTTAATAAGTCCAAAACTGAACTCTTGATCTTTCTTCTCAAATCTGTCCCTCTCTCAGACTTCCCCATTTCAGTGGATGGCAATTCCATCTTTCCAGTTGCTCAAACTAAAACCCTGAACTCAGCACCAACTCTATTCTTTCCCCAATACCCTATATTTAATCCATTAGGGTGTTCTTTTGGCTGTATATCTAAATATATCCCAAACCTGATGACTTCTCCCCATTTCTACTGCTACCACCTGGTGTCTCTTGGCTGTAATTGGACCTTTTCATGGAAGTTTAAGGAAAATCCTCCTCTCATCTTTGCTCTCTGGCTAACCCCACCTTCCCTCCTGTGGCTTACTAAAGTTAGTTTTACTTTATTTGCAACTATTTTAAAATCTTAAATAAAGTCAATGGGCAATATTTTCCTGGCCAGTATACCATCATTGGAGAATGTTAAGCATTAAACTTAAGGAATAAAATCATTCCAATTCATGCAGGAAATCTGCCAAGAAGAACAAGAGAACGGGGACTTAAATTTTCTGTGGTTAGTTAAGTTCCCGTACCTTACCAGATGCCAGGTAGAAGATTGTTCAATAGGAGCTGGTTTAGTTACTACTTCTTCATCAAGAAGCATTAAGTCTGGGTGGGGCTGGGACAAGGGTGGAGACAGATACTTGCCTCTGTTGCAAAATAGAAGAGGGTGCCAAAACCTCTGTAATCAAGAGAAATACTATTTTAATGCAATATTCTAAAAGAATCAAATCAGCAAACTACGGCTTGTGGCATAACCTCCTGTTTTTGTCAGTGAAATTTAATTAGAAAACACCTATCCATTTCTGAGGGAGATGGGACACAAGCCTGGAGGAAGAGCAGTAGGGAGTTCTGTGGGCAAGCTGACCAGCAAGTCTTCATGCCTATAATTGCCTCTCACTAATAAGGATCACCTTCCATATGACCCTGGTGCAACGGGAAGGAAATTGGCCTGGGAAGCTGGTTGACCAGAATTCTAGTTCTGGCACTGCCACGGGCCCTGGGCAAAACTTGTAATCTCTCCTCATCCATGAAATTAAGGGTTTGAACTTCATCATCCTCAAAGGTCTTGTATTTCTAAAATTCTACAAAATGCATTTGCCAAACTTTCTCTAGGTACCTAGTCATGTATGCTATTTGTCTTATTCCCTGAATCCTCTGCTCTCACACTTTGCTTTTTTCCAATGAAGTTCTTTTCATTCTTAGCTTTGAGGTGGTTAATTCTGATACCAGCATAGTTAAAGTAGACCCTGGAGCCACCTCCAAATCCCATATAGTACTGACTTATCAGCATCTCCCCACAAGAACACTGTGCTCTCCTTTTGGTGCAGATGATCATGGTACATGCTAGAATTCTCATTCTGTTGCTTTCATTCTGCAAGTGCTTTTATACCCTGTTCATAAATCTGAATAATAATAACTTTAAATTGGAGGCTGCTGGCTAGCAGCTTTATTCTTCTCTGAAGGTGACACCAAAGTGAACAGGCACATAGCAGACACATGTACAGGAATTAAAAAGAAGAGTGTGGGAAGAATTCACTCACGAAAGTGCGACAATCCTTCTTTAGAGAGCACCAAGCCTGGCTTTGATGAGTAGAGTGAAGGCAGAGAGTGACCAAAATGATTCAGGAAACATGGCTTGATGCCCATGAGCAGTTGCAGCTAATACCAACACTTCATCCAGTCTCTGTTGTAGTGCCGCTGGCTTTTCTACAAATCATTGTTAATTTACCACTGTTACACCCATGTATTAAAAAGTACATTTAGGGGCCCCTGGGTGGCTCAGTCCGTTAAGCGTCTGCCTTCGGCTCAGGTCACGATCCCAGGGTCCTGGATCGAGTCCCACATCGGGCTCCCTGCTCGGCGGGGAGCCTGCTTCTCTCTCTCCCACTCCCCCTGCTTGTGTTCCCTCCCTCGCTGTGTCTCTCTCTGTCAAATAAATAAATAAAATCTTTGAAAAATAAAATAAAATAATAAATAAAATAAAATACATTTAGCTAGCACAGAAGACACTATGAATTGAGCATATCCTCAAGTGTATCAATTTTTATATACCCATAAGTCTATTTCCTTCTTAAATATGTAATGAATTTTTGTGGACACTAATATGAACCATCCCTCTATCTCTTTACTTGTTTCATTTCCCACAAGAAAAGAAAAGTAACCATTTAACTCACATTAAATTTTTTTTAAAGATTTTATTTATTTATTTGAGAGAGAGCACAAGCGGGGGAGCGGCAGGCAGAGGAAAAAGCAGGTTCCCTGCCGAGCAGGGAGCCTGATGTGGGGCTCGATCCCAGGATCCCGGCATCATGACCTGAACCAAAGGCAGATGCCCAACTGACTGAGCCACCCAGGTGCCCCAATCACATTAGATTTTGATCAAACCAATAGCAATCACTATTTTTTACACTTTTTCCGGTCAATGAGGAAATTTTCCACTCACCACTCAAGAAGCATCATGCCAGCCTGGGACTGACTACCAGAAAGACATACACCTTGTAGAAAATCCAGTGGCTAAAAAAGGAACAGCCACTCCAGCCAGCCCATGCATCATTAGAGCTGGTATAGGAAACCTCTCTTCCTTTCCCCTCAAAATGATACCTGCCAGGTCATTAGTCTTCAGGCACCATTTGCACATACCTCAGCTTTCCTTGTTCTGTCCCAAGCTAACCCCTTCTTAATGGATGTGGAGCCTGGCATCTTTCTTTCCATGCATACCCACTCATCTTCTGCCTGTACCCTTGCTGTCTTCTCTATACAATTCTGCCAGGGAGTTGATTTTCTCAGAGAAGCCAGAATCACAAAGGACCAAAGAAATTTCTTAGAGAACTCAAGCGATCAGTAGATGTGATTGACATAACATGCCACAGGTTCTCTGAGACTCGTTTGCTCTTACTGTTATTGGAGAACCCACACTGCCTTTCAGTGAATGTTGATCATCATTTATTTAGGGTCATTTCCTCACCAAAATGAAGCTTTACAAAACAGGAGTGTCTTTTATTATCTATGAAAATGGCTTTTGTTATTTTTTAGTATATAAAATCATTTTAAAGCCCTTTGTGTTTGTTAAAACAACATTACAAGACTGGAATAATTTGTTTTTATTTATTTATTTATTTTAAAAGATTTATTATTTATTAGAGAGAGAGAGAGAGAGCGTGAGCAGGGGGAGGGGCAGAGAGAGAGGGAGAGAGAGAATCTCAACCAGACCCCCTGCTGAGGGTGGAGCTGGATACAGGGCTCAATCTCATGACCCTGAGATCACTACCTGAGCTGAAACCAGAGTCGGATGCTCAACAGACTGACCCACCCAGGCACCCTTAGAATGATTTGTTTCTACAAGAAATAATTATCTATAATCCCACTATCTGAATATGGGACTATTTTTTCTTAAGTATCTCTTTTCAATCTTGGTCTCTATACCTAAGTCTATTTTTAAAGTTGCAATATTCATGTATATTCAAACTTACTTCCCTTCTGTTACAGGACTTTCCAATTATGCAGCCTCCATTGATAACATTTTTAATAGCAACTTAAGAATCTACTAGGTGAACTAGAGAGTCATTTGTGATGGTAATGCTCTCTGTTGCTCTAATGTTGGTTAAGTAACTTTGGGGGATGTGGTCTCAACTTCCATTTCCATCTATGGTCTCTCTTACCTGTGCTTACTGCAGAGATTCTATTTTTTTGATTCCTTGAAGCTTGGATTCCATGGTAATCATGTGACTTAGTGAAAAGTAAATGGAGTCTTTTGGTGTCATTTCTTTCTCTTCCTATTCTTTCCATTTTCTCTCTGAGACACAGATGAAGCTGGAGCCGCTATCCTGCAATCATGAGGCTACAAGCATTAAGGAATACCCTTAGGATGGCAGAACAGAATGACAGAAGAGCTTGGATCATTGAGCCATCGCACTGGCCCTGAATCACCTAATTGTAGATTTAATATTATGAAAACAAATAATCTCTTATTTTTTAAATTATCGTGGTTGTCTTTTCTGTTATTTGCTGCTGTACTTATTCATTAATGATACAATTGATGAGCCATATGATTCTTTTTGATATAACTGCTCTTGCCCCACAGAAAACTACTCGGTTGTGACATAGCAACGTCTCTAACCATGACCCTGATGATGACCCAGTGGCAGCTGCCATGAAGTTTCCATGTTGGTTTTCCTTGTGCAATTCAGGAAGCAGATGCTGGTGTTGGAAATGCTTGTGTGAGTTCTTCACCTCTGATGGCTCTCAATCAGTTAAGGCAAAGGTTTCTTCTACTACCCAAGGCTTGTTAGAATCAAGGTAGAAATATCCAGAGGAGGACAGTGGAGAACAGGTGTTGGGAACATTTGATGATGTTCTTTCTTTATGTATTTATTTAATAAATAAATATTGAGAGCATGTTATGAGCCAGACACTGGGTTAAAGCACTGAGATGCCCAGATGGCTGATTAAAGAAATTTCTTAGCTACAACATGGATGAAGCATCTCTGGAGAGTGTAAGAGATAGTAGAACGCCACCAGAGCTAAGGCACTTGAGAGAAGGATTCAAAAATGGAAAGGTGACAAATACTTGATTGCAAGGAAAACAGAGAAAGGTGGTTGCAGGTCCAAAGTCAAAGGCAGACAAACAGAAAGAGCAAGGATGTGAAAGAAAGGAAAAATTCTTCCTCTGTCTTGCAAGGTCTTCCAGCTGGACTAAGAATTAAATTTACATGAGACAGAGTAACAAGGAGGAAAAAATCAAAGTTTTATTACAGGCACATGGAGGCCTGATAATGAAATTGAGACCTAAAGAGATGACCAAGGCAGGCAGTTTTTATATTTAAGACCATAAATAGGTGAGGAATTGACAGGACAAGGAAAATAACTTTGGGAGCTTCAATTAGTAAGGAATTCTAAACAGTATTTGGGCTGGGGCGGTCAACTAGTAAAGTAACAAGGTTTGTTCATATAGCCTTCTCGGCTCTAAATTTCCTATCCCTGGTGATAAGGATGTCTCTCCATCCTGGTACAGGGAGGATGACTTTCATATGGAGATTTATTTCCTGCTTGAAGGGGGACAGAGAGTCTGAGTGTCCTTGTATGGGCTGTCTTTTAAGTAACTCTTATTTAAAATAATCAACATGCAAAGGGGCACATTTTGGGGCAGCCTGATTTTGGCCCCTACAGATGATAAGTACAACCAATCAGACACTTTTACTTTTTAAATAACCAAAACATATATGCATGCACCACATGTAAGAAGGAATACCTATAATAATTGTACAGCTCCACAAATTTTCACAAACTGAATACATTTGTGTCACCAGAACCCAGATCAAGAAAGAATATAATCAGCATCCTGGAAGTACCCCCCTCCCCGCCCCCCCTTCTTTCTGTCACAATTCCCCTAGGCCTAGCAACTATCTTATTATTTTTTTTTTTTTAAAGTAAGCTCTATGTCCACGTGGGGCTCAAACTCACAACTCCAAAATCAAGAGTCACACACTCTAGGGACTGAACCAGCCTGGAACTCCTCTCATTTGTTAACATCATAAGTTAATTTCGTCCATTTTGTTACTTTGTAACTGTATGGTAATGGAACCATCCAGTAGGTACTCTTCTGTGTCTAGCTCATTTTGCTAAACTTATGGGTGAGATTCACTCAGATTGTTGCATAAAATTAGCACTATTCTCATTGCTGTGTAGTTTTCCATTGTGTTACTGGGGCAGAATTTTTTTATCCAGCCAGCCTACATTTGATGGTTATTTGAGCAATTTCCAGTTGGGACCGTTGCAAAAACATGGGAAAAAAAAGTCATGTACATATGAGTGGTATACTTCTGTAAGCATTTCTGCTGGCTACATAAACCTAGGAGTGGGGGCCCCTGGGTGGCTCAGTCGTTAAGCGTCTGCCTTCGGCTCAGGTCATGATCCCAGAGTCCTGGGATCGAGCCCCGCATCGGGCTCTCTGCTCGGCCAGGAGCCTGCTTCTCCCTCTCCCACTCCCCCTGCTTGTGTTCCCTCTCTAGCTGGCTCTCTCTCTCTCTGTCAAATAAATAAAATAAAATCTTCAAACCTAGGAGTGGATTCATTGGGTCATAACATAGGTGCATATTTATTTTTAGAGAAACTGCCAAACATCTTTCCCAACATTATTCTACAAATTTATATTCTATAGCAGTGCAGTTGCAGATGCTTCACATTCCTGCCAACACCAGGTAGTTTGCATTATTTTCAATTTAGCTGCACAGCGCCACTATGGTGGGTATATAGTAGTTTCTCATTGTGCGTGTGTTTTATGCTCAAATGCCTTAATGAAATATAAATATAGTGAAATTACACAACTTTGAGTGTAAATCTCAATGAATTTTTACCAGTGTAAACACCCACGTAACCATCACTCATATAATGATGTAGAATATTTCTATCACCACATTCACTATCCTCTCCCGAGGCATTCTTATAATTTCTAACATCTAAGATGAGTTTTGTCTGTTTTTGAATATTTATCAAGTGGAAATGTATAGTACACTTTTGAGGTCTAGATTCTTTAGCTCTTCTTTAGCCTGAGACTAATCCATTCTATTGAAGTATTAGTAATCTGTTAATTCTTTTTGCTGGGTAGTATTGTATTGTATGGTACTTTTTCAGGGCAAAAGACCAGGCTCACCCAAACTAAACTTGGTCTGTCTCCCAGGGATCTGGGCATCTACACCTCTTCTAATATGAGTTTTTAGAGCCTCATAATCTTTTGGCATAATTGCATGGTCTAACTTAGCCTTAGCTGATTTTTAAAATTGTTTCTCTCTAGAGCAATCTCATTTTGGTGGAAGTAGCATGACATGACCCATTAATATCAGAATGCCTATTCAATTCTCTTATTCTTGCCTTTCTATGTTCATATTTTCCTTGCTACTCTCCTTTTCGTTTCTTTCCACTAGATTTAGACATAAAAACGTACCATTTAAGTACGAATGTCCGTTGAAGATTGCTAATGCTCTAGAAGCTTTTGAAAATTTGACCTAGATATAGTTGAAGTCTCTAGAATGACAGCTACCCTAAGTGCTCCGTCACAGGGAGAAGTCACAGTTTACTCTGCTTTGTTTGCAAGCACTTTGTGAAGCCTTCTATTACAGCCCTCACTTCTCTGTGGAATAGCCAAGAGTTGGACACAGTAGGTTGGTAAGTTGGTATATTTCAGCATACTCTTTCCAGGAATGACTTTGTGGCAGGTACCAAAGGTAGAGAGATGACAAAACACCATCCCTCAAGGACTATGGCTCAAGCTGGTCTGGCACCGGGGAGGAGGAATGCAGTACATGTAAATTATTTGTTCTTCAGAGACACAACCTTAACCACGTTGGACCGGAAGACTCTCAAATTGTGTTTTTAAATGATTACGTTCTATCTAGATCAAAATCTATTTTAAAAGTTCAGAAAATAGAAATGGTAAAGCACCCAAAACACTCTGACACTTTTCTTTCTTCATTTAAAACCAAGATCTTTTGGAAGAGAACGTAACACAGCGTCAGCTTCAGCAGCAAATGAGATTACTAAATGCTGACTCAACCACCAAAGAGGGCTTCACTGGAAAAAGGGAAGATGAGGCAGGGTGCTACTGCCATCTCAGTGGCTGCCAAACTGAATTAGACCCTGACTTTGTTTGGGGGAATGTAGTCTCTACTCTATTATGTGTATATGGATATCATATTTTCCTGAATCATACGTCCATCCCTAGAGAGATGAGGGGGCTAAGCTGGGACATGCGGGCCCCCCAGTAGGCCAAAACTCGGCACACCGTTCTAATGAATATTCTTTAATTTTGTCTACCATTTATTAGTGAGGAGCTAAGTGTCCATTAGTAAAACTGTATACCCCATTCCACATGTTCAAAATAAGGCATTTATTATATATACTAATATAATACAAGGCTGTGATTTGTTTGCATTACCTTTTATGTCTCCATATTTTGGCACTCATCACGGATTACAGATGGTCATTTTCACTTACTAGGAGCAGACATAACTTGCATGCATAAAGCAACAAAACATCTTCCAAAATACTTTCATGTAGTTTAAATGCTTGCCACTTTTCTGCAGTACTTATTCTCACTCCAGTTTTCTTTTTTGCAATGCATATGAAATGGCTTGACATTTAGCTAGGAGGATCAACCACTCCCCCGGCATGCTGGGATGAAGCTCCCCGGTCATGATTCGGTTTCTGCTTGACTTGAGCTGACCTCTCAGGCTCAACTTTTCCAACTGGCTAACTTTAATTTAGGGTTGGTGATTTTTGTTTTGTTTTTGTTGTGTTTCATTTTTCTATTGTTGTTACTTTATTTTGTTTTATTTTATTTTTAAATCTTTTCCCTTCTTAGCTTCCTTTATCCCCTCCACCCCCAAGATGGTAGGCATTGTATGCTTCTGAGGGAGATTACATTTACTCTTGGCCCATTGTGGACAACATTGTGTGTGGAAACCTAAATTACCTGGAGTCATTTTCCTGATGTATTCCACGCTGGTTTTGAGCCCTATAATTTGACTCCTTAGGTGGCTGCCATCTAACCCCTGAATCCATTCCTGGGAGATTCACCAAAAGAACGATGGAAAAACTAAGTATGGGGAACCAAGGCCAGATTTGGGGCTCCCTAGGTAAATGTTAATTAATAGAAAAGATTATCCAGATGTTAATTTTTAATATTAATATTTAATTTATTAAAATTAATTCAATCTTCTATTTTTTCTTGTATTAAGTTCTACTTTTAAATCTTTTATGTACTTAAACTCTTTTGAATATTTTAAATTAAATTTATAAATGTAGTACATTAAATTTATTTTTTAAGAATGTCAAATAACTGACATGCAAAAATAAAATCTTTTTGAATACCTAAATCACTTTTTCAAATCTAGAAATTAAGCTTATAAAAATAGAAATTAAAAAAATTTTTAAAGATTTTATTTATTTATTTGATAGAAAGAGAAAGAGAGCACGAGGAGGGGGTCAGGGTCAGAAGAGAAGCAGACTCTCCACTGAGCAGTAAGCCCGATGTGGGACCTGATCCTGGGACTCCAGGATCATGACCTGAGCCAAAGGCAGACGCTTGACCAACTGAGCCACCCAGGTGCCCGAAATCTTAAATTGGTATTAAATAGTTCCATATTGTATATATGTATAGTAAAATTTCAACCTCAAATGGCACATCTAAATCAATTACTCAACTACACATTCCACATTGGAATCATAAAGCTGATATGTTACTCTCAAAGGGAAAATGCTTTCAAATATTACAATCTCTGAAAATATCAAGCATGTATTTAATACAAAAATTAATACTATGGTATTCTCTTAAGCATGTCCAAATTTTCTCAAGGTTAAAAGATTCTTATTCACTAGCAAGAGTTATAATATTTAAATGATTTTGAGGTTATCTTTTCAACTAGTGAAGGTTACATAAGAATTAGGGACACTGTCTAGGACTCTAAAATTTATTCACAAGCTTTTTTTTTTTTTTTTTTTAAAGATTTTATTTATTTATTTGAGAGAGAGAATGAGATACAGAGAGCATGAGAGGGGGGAGGGTCAGAGGGAGAAGCAGACTCCCTGCTGAGCAGGGAGCCCGATGTGGGACTTGATCCCGGGACTCCAGGATCATGACCTGAGCCGAAGGCAGTCGCTTAACCAACTGAGCCACCCAGGCGCCCTATTCACAAGCTTTTTATGATCACTGTGGCAGAGACTCTACAACATATTTAGGGCAGATTGCCCACCATCCTAAGTGTGAATCCTATGAATATCTTATTGTTTTGCCTTTTCAAGGGAATGTGCAACCCATGCTATCTTACCACAGGATTGAATTCAACTGCTTGGTTCTATTCTGAATTACTTTTATCGTTTGGGCTACCTGTTTAGGCTACCCAGCTCATAGGGATTCCACATATCTCTAGAGTGGGACATGTCATTATAATGACATGAATAGAAGGTATTAGGATGCACCCTCTGGAAAAACACAGAGAAAAAGACTCAGGAGAGTAAGGCATCAGAATCTACTTAGCTAGTGTACCCAGGATGTTTTGCAGTGAAGCTCAGAGCCATTGCTATGCACTGAAAACCCATCCTCTTTTTTCATATAAACGTTCAATAAGCATTTATTAACATCTATCATTATCTAGCCTTTGGAGTTAAGAAAGGAAGAAATAGGCAAGAGGAACTGATTGCTTAAACACCTATTAGGTACCAGACATTTTATTTGTACCCAACAAACCCATGAAGCTGGAAACATCAGTTTTATTTTATGGATGAGGAAAATGAGGCTCACAGGGGATAAGAAATTTTTTCGTTTTCCATATTAACACAGCTAGCAAGTGACCCAAACCAGATACAAACCTGATAATGGCTGGATCTAAAATATATCAACTCTGCCTCTGGAAAGGAGCTCACCATTTAGGGGATGGGAGGTGGCAGTGGGGACACCAAAGAAAATGAACAGAAATAATAGAGCCTGGAAAATGGAGAGCTCAATGCTTAGAGATCTTGCTACTTGAATCCAGGTTGAGGGGTGTGCATGCGTGTGTGTGTGTGTGTGTGTATGTGTGTTGGAAATGGGGATGTTGGCGATGGAAGAACTAGACACCGTGATAAAACCTTCTTAGAGCAGGTCTCAGTCTCTGAAACAAACTTGAGAATGTTTACCACTGCAGATCAATACCAAGTGAATATGAAAGAAGTTGGCACGTAGCACTCAGATAAACTAGTTTTTTAGGTTGTTACTTATCATGTCCCTTGGTGTCTTAGGGAAAACATTAAACTATTGCATATTACTGCTTCATAGGCGAGAATGATTTTATTGACAGATCATAGTAGGCATATGGCTGGGCATTAACCTCCCAGCCTTCTCTGATATCTGTTTCTGGAACAGTCTAACATGGCTGCTAATGTAGGAAATTCTCCAGCCATTGAGGGGCAGCTGCCTAGACTGCAGAAGAACTGCCTTCCCTCCCGCTGCACCCCTTGGTAGAATTAATGCTCTTAAAGGATGACAAACATCACTAGCTCAAGTCCTGTCTCAAATGGGCTCCTCTCATATGTTTCAAACTCATATTCTCAACTTCTTGTTTTCTATCTCTTTTTTACATCCCCATCCCCCTTACAAAGTCCTTCCTTCTGACTGCTTCACTGTTAGTTGCACTTTCCAATTAGGAAAAAAAGGAAAAGTCCAGTTAATTAACTGTATCAGCTAAGAGCTTCTGTTGTAAGGATGTGCTTTGGGTTTTGATTTGCGTGACAGTTGTCACTGATTTGGTTTCAGCAGGATCTACCCCCCCCCCAACCCGGCACCGCACCACAGCTCCTGTTATACTTACTCTGCTCTTTCTGTCTCCTTTTCTAACAGGTTAACCTTGAAACTGTCTCTTACAAAAGTCCTGCCTTTTACAAGATGGCTTTCTGGGAAATCTATTTTATTTGGAAAAGCTATATAGCCTCGTGGTTAAATATGAAAACCATAAAACTAAAGTCCCTGAGTGCAGAATTTACGTTTATCAATTCCTACTTGTGTGACCTTGTGAAATCATTAAAACTCTTTGTGCCTCAGTTTCACACTGTCAAATGGGGACAAAAATAGTACCTACCTCATATGTTTGCCGAGGATTAAATGAGCAAATCTATCTAAAACATTTGGAAGTATGCAAGGATATAATCAGTGCTAGAAAAGCATTCCTGAACAGTCTTATTTTACTAGAGCAAGAACAAGAGCAAGGGCTGACATAGGTTGAGTACAAAATGTAAACTTTAGTGGATGGGTGCTGTAGTGGATTTTCCATTGGCCCAGCTCTCGAGACCATGAGGCCGTGATTAAATGAAAGTCAGCTATGGATTTAGTTGCACTGCATTAGAATGAAAAATATGCAGGGATTATTTCCATTTGGCCTGGATCCCCATATCTTTCCAACGGTGCTTCTTTTTTTATGGTCAAAACTCTCTTTGACTCAAAAATTTAAAACCCAACAACCATAATAACAACCAAGATCTGTGTCCAAGGAATGAAGAGGAGTTAAGTGGCCAAAGAATAGGAGCTCAGGGCCAGAAGTATCTTGATTTGGCTCTGTGAGTGCCATGTTCTGAGGCCCAGAGAGATAGTGCTGAGTTGCCTTTTCTTCCTAGTTCACTGTGAAGTTGAATCTATGATGTTAGCATCTCTGGCAGCAGATCTTTTGGAATTTAGCTCTTAAGAGTGTTAACCAGGTTCTAAATGGTGAATTATTTTGTGTCAGCTTGTTATCAGTGAGTATTCAGTAAAAGCCCTCGTTCTCTGAGGACTGGGTCTAATATCTCTGCCCCTTTCTGAGGTTTGACAAAGTGGGAGGTTTGGGAATGGGAACCCAGAAGTGCCATCTGGCCAACCAGCTCTCTTTCATTCCTCTTTAGTGGGGTTTTCCATTGTGTTCCTTGTTGCATCTGCTTAGTGGGTGAATGCTGATCCCAGCCAACACCTCCCCACTCTGTTACAAATGCCACCCTCATTATCATGTTTAGCAGACAAGGGTTACTGTTCTAGGGCCAGGAGTCCATGCCTTATAATCCCGATTTATACAGATGGTATGTGGGCATGGTTTCAGAAGTTGTGAGTTAGAAAAGACCACACACATCATCTCTCCCAGCACTATACAAAGAACTTTCTGTGATGATGGTTTATAATCTGGGCTATCAATATGGTAGCCACTAGCCACATGTGGCACTTTAAATTTGACTGGTGTTACTGAGGAAATGAATTTAATTTAGTAGCTAGGAGCTATCATATTGGACAATGAACTCTTTATAGAGAAGAAAGCTCAGGCTCAGAGAGAGGTAAGGTGACTTGCCCAAAGTACCCGAGTTGGTACAAAGCAGAGTCGAGATTAGAGATTGGGTTCACACACTTCTAGTCGAGCGTTTTCTCCATTTTATCATCCTGAACCAGTTCTAGAACCCCATTGGCAACAAAGACACCAGAATCCCTCACTTCTGTGATATCCAACTCCCAGGAGACAATTTCCAATCTTTACTACCCTTCTGGAATGCTTTCTTTCTGTGTCCATTAGGTGTGAACAGGATGCAGTCTCTATTCATTCTATGGAAAGATTTCACTAAAGGCTGGGTTAGGTGGAATGCTCGGTAACCTCATATTCAGCCTGACAGCGTTTTCCTTTTTCAGAAGTAATGTGAGCTCACTCACTCCAGGTCCCATATCTGGGTCCCTCCAGAAGAGTCAAGATGGTAAGATGAAAAGATGAAACCTTATTCCTGGAAATGTCCCCACAGCATCTTCTGAGATTTGTCAATAGCCTCAGCAAATCCCATGATGAATGAGATCCTGAATATTTGGCACATTCCAAAGTCAGTTTTTTCTTGTCAAAGTTTTGTTGGCCTCTGCGTGGTTTCTGATGAGAATATTAGTATTCACTGAAAGATTCGTTTTAAAACACTGGAAATTGCCACTTAAGCACAATGTGGCTAAGTGCTTTAGTCCAAGAGGATTTTTAGCTGCTGGGTGGAGATGTGCAAAATAAATAAATAAGTTCACCAATTAGTTAATATTTTAACAGATTCCTTCCTGTGATTAGATGTGCATCCACCACGAGGTGGAATATTTCTTAGTTATTCAGCTCTCGGGGATGCTAAAACCTTCATCCGGGACCCTTGACCTGAAACATGGTCCTTTGCACTATGTCAACCAGTTGATAAGAACTGAAGGGCATAGAAATAATCTCAGTGTACATCTCTTCTCTTGGCTTGTTGCTCTGCTGATGACACAGTACAAGAGAGTCCCTACAACACTTCCCGTTTCTCTCACATAATTTTTTCTTCCTGGGAAAATGTTTATAGCCAAATCTTTTTTTTCCTTTGGCATACAATAAGTTCTTGATAACGCATTTTTTTAAATATTAAACTTACATGATTATCCTACATATATCTTCTGTCTATTTCTGGGGATTAGGGAGGCATGAGGAATATTAAACATGCCCTGTGAAATTTCTTTCTCAACAAACAGATCCTTAGCTCCATAGTAGACTCTGAAAGTACGCATCAGATAATCTGGAGCAAATGGGAGGTCTGCAAAGGCTAACATATGGGGAGTTGTTATTTGGTGTTCAGATAGTTCCAGTTATACAAGATGAATAAGTTCTAGAGATCTATTGTACAACATAGTGTCTATAGTTAATACTATGTTGTATACTTACAAAGTTAAGAGAGTAGATCTCCTGAAGTTTTCTTCTGGCCCCCTCTTCACCACACAAAACAAAAACCAAAAGGACATAAGGAAACTTTTGGAGGCTATGATTATGTCCATTACCTTGATTATGATAATGGTTTCATGGGTGGGTCTATGTAGATGTCCAAACTGTGTACATTAAATCAAATATACATTAACATCAAATTGTATACATTAAAAATGTGCATTTTTCGTATACCAATTTACTTTAATAAAGTTGTTTTTTTAAAAAAGAACCTCAAAACAATGAGACAAAGCAGGAACTCCCAGTTAAAAGGAAACAGAGTCTCTTTTCAGTTAAAAAGAGACAACGTATTTCTGGCCCTCTTAGGTGTGAATGGTAAAATCCTCCTCACAAGGGTGTGTATTTATAAATGTCAATCTATGCTTTGTATTTGTAAAGTCAAAGCATGAGACTTCTTACTTATAATAATCTCAAATTTGGATTCAAATGCAAAAACTTGGTTATCTGATGAAGGGACAAATGCGTACCACAGCCCAAGGGTCACTTTAGTGAGCCAGTGAGACTCAGAGGTCTTCAAAGACCAAGAGACTTGAGACTGATTCAATCTGAAATTTAATGGAAATGTTACAGAAACACGGGGCATGCAGGCAGTGAACTAGAAGACTGAGCAGGTTCTGGATAATTTCAGCATGGATAGCAGAGGAGACAATAATGGAGCAACAAGCTCTTTCTTCCCTGCAATCCAGTTTGTGGTGTCAACATTATGGTCAATATGGTCTACACAGCAGGTCCAAAGATCCCTGAAGCAGCTCACTTAATACCTCTTAGCAGGCTTTGGAGTCAGTCAGGCTTGGGTTTGACTACCCGATGGGTAATCCTGGGCAAGTTGCTTTTTTCCTTAGCCTCTGTTTTCTCATTTTTAAAATGCAGATAACAGTATTCAGTGAAATTTTTTTTATGAAAAAACTATATCTACATATATATGTATATGAATGTATGTATGTATATATTGGTAATGTCTATACTTTTTCTTAAAATTAATAAATAGCTTATAGTAATGCTTATAATATTCACTGGCATTTCTTCAAAATCTGGGCCACATCTCCTTACCTCCAGAACCTTTCAGCCTGTAGGTGCACAAGAGGAAAATAACAGTAGCATTCAAGTTCAAATTCCCCTAGTTCTTGCCCCTTTTGTTCAGGACCGGATTTCTCAGAACCCTCTGGGGAAGGCTGCTATGCATTCCAGAACAAGTCTGCAGCCCCAGGCATTTTCTGGAATCTGTCATCTACACTAGACCCGGGAGCACTCAGCGCTGACATGACAGGGCTCAAGCTTTAACACATGGATAAAAATAATATCTCACCTCCCATCAAAGTTGCTTGAATGGTTGCAAAATAATCAAATAGTCAACTCATTTTGGGATATAGTTTTGCAAACTGACACACTCCTTTCCTCATTTGATACGCTTCCCCAAAGGGATGGCACTGCCTCAAGTTAACATCACCTGCTGTCTGTTCTATTGTGGTAAGGGAAGACATGTCTGTTCTGGGTTACACTTGTAGACAGAGCCTCACATAGTGTTGCTTGGGTCATGGAGCATCTCAGAAATCAGCCATCTCTACAGAAGGCTCAAACATAAATCTATGGTCTCTGTTGGGCCATTACACATACATAAGATTTAATGGACAGTCCTAGGAGGTGCCATTCCCATAGGGGATGATGTGAATGGAAGCTGTTGGCCTGTGTAGTACACAGCCTACCCAGCTCTGCAGAGTGCAGAGGAGTGCACTCCCCCTCCTCAGTGCAGGGGAGATAGACAGCAAGCTCATCTCTCCTTTGCAAGATCCATCCCTGGTTACCTGTCCACAAACCTTCAGAATGGCCTCTTCTAAGTAGAAATGAGCCCATACAAATAGATGTTTAAGGACATCTGACATCCTAGTGCATCAGTAGACACAGAAATGTCTCACTACCCTCTACTACCAGTAAGGGTGATGAAACACATTCCCTCTCCCTGCCACCAGAAGAGACATCTTAGCTGGTAACCTACAACGGGTGATGAAACACATTCCCTCTCCCTGCCACCAGAAGAGACATCTTAGCTGGTAACCTACAACTGAATGTAGCCTGTAATCATGTCTTCCTTTATCAACATAATGTGTTAAAAATTTGGAAACTGAATTTCTTAAAGCAGGGCTTCATTTTTACATTTTTACCACTACCAGCATGTGTAGTGGCCCAGCAGAGACCATAGATTTATGTATTTTACTGTGTCAGTTTGTAAATGCCTTATTCCATGTGCATTTATGCTACCTGTCTGGCCCTTGAACACTTTTGAGTCTCCCTGAACTACACATGCACTCCACCCTTTTTCCTCTGGCAATAGGTTTGTGGGGTCTTTTGCTGCACTGTATCACTCCATAAAATAAAAATGTTCACATAGCATTTGATCAAGGTTCTAGTTTTGAGAGTCTATGCTTTTATAACTTGTTCTTTGGAAATATCCTTTTCATGCTCAGCACTGGATGTATACCCAAAAGATTCTCTCTGCAAAGAGATTTAGGATTTACTAGAATTTTCCAACCCTCTATAGCATTGTAGAGTGGAATAATCATAGTAAAACTTTTTTATGAAGCTACGATTTATTTTATACTTATTAAGAAAAATAAGAGCTAATATATATTGAGTACATACTGTATGTTAGACCTTTTATTATCATATTTAATCTACGAAATAACCTTATGAGATAAGTACAACCTTGTTCCCATTTTATACAAAAAAAAAAACAAAGAACAGAGAGTTTATGAATTTACCTAAGTTCACACATTAAATGAAATATCAAGCATATAAACCTAGATAGCATAACTCCATGAAACCCATGTTTTATTACTACTAAGTGTCAGACCCTATTTTTGTATCATCCCATTTATCTTCAGGACAATTTTCTAAGGTCCATATTACTGTACATAATTTATACTTTAGGAAGCTAAAGTTTAGGAAAATTAAATATGTATTCAAATTCCATATAGGTAGTGCTGAATCAAGATTGAAACCTAAGTCTATCTGATTCCAAAGTTTGTGCTATTAATCACAATGAGGTGTTCCCTTCTTAATCTCTAGACCTGTGGAGTTATGGTTTCAAGTCTGCCATGAAAGAGAGGACTCTCTGTCTCATCTAGAATCTGCTCTCACATAAAGAACCAGAAGAGAAAGATGTATTTCTTTGTTCTGTCTCTGCAAAACCATTTCACTAGACATGGGGCTGTAGAGGGAGTGTCTCTAAAGGACCTTGAAATAATTAGTGCATAAAGGACATTTTTTTCTTATTCATGAGTTATATAGTAGGGGAAGTAATCTATTCAGAGTGTGACAGATCTAGTTATGAATCTCACTGTAAACAATTACCGGTTGTGTAATGTTGGGAGCATTTTCTAACATTCCTGAACTTCAGGTTCTGTATCAGTCAGCTATTTGAATCTATAATAATGCTTTGTAACAAAACTCAGTTACAACACAGACATTTCTTTTCATGGTTATAGTCTGTAGGTTGGCTGCAGATTGGTTGATCTTGGCCAGGCTCCCTGTGGATTAGGAGACTCAGGATTTCTCTACCTGGGTCAATTCTGGGGCCGAGATTGAAGGCATAGCTGCTGTTTGAGGAGAATCTTTTCACCTGACAGTGGGAGAGACAGTGGAAGGCATACCCAACATCGCAATCCTGATTCATGCCTTTGCTGCATCACAGACACTAACCATTCCATCAGCCAAAAAATCTCACATGACCAACCCCAAACATCATCAAGGATGTGGAAATATACTAAGAGATTAAATATTTGACAAATGATTCAAACAATCATGGTTTTCCTTTTATATAAAATGGGAATGATAAGAACTAATTTTAAGCCATGAGATGATAGAATGAAATGACATATACCAGTAGGTTTGTAAGGTTTGAAGAACTATCCAAAAGTAAAGAACTGTAAATACTTTTTTCCAGGGAGAGGCATCCATACTCTGCAGAATGTGTTTCTATCTTGAGAGGAGTTGATATTTTCCAAAACAATAGGCCAGCAAGTGCTCAGGGGATGAAATAACTGCTCAACCCTTTAAAGTAACTTGTGCAAATGCCATTTACAGACAATAGGCTGTATCTGCCAGGCTTGGCATTTTGATAGTTATTTTAATGTCTCAGGCAATTAAATTCTGGCAGTAAATATTCACACATTTCAGTGAACTGGCTAGGTGATACCAGATTTAAAATTCGCATTAAGTTAGGAGGCAGGGAGTCAAATCTGACCATGAGCATAGTTGTGCTGAGGGTGCTTAGTAGCTAGAGGATGAAGACCTGAAATCAAATGGACTAAATCAAGTCTTAGCAGGGAAGGCAGAGTACGTGGGAGTAATTCACTCCTTTCTCCATGCATCAAGTGACAATGACTCTTCTATACTCCAGACTAAATTCTTTGAACCATCATCCTGCTGGATCATGATATACAAACCAGGTCTTGCTACTCAAATGTGGTCCATGAGTGAGTAGCAACAGAATCACCCGGGGACTTGTTAGGAGGACAGGGCTCCACTCATCCACTCCCCAAGGGCCTCCTGGAACAGAATCTGTATCTTCACCAAATCTCCAAGTATTCATATGCTGTAAAGTATAAGAAATACAAAATTATTTTGTTAGAAAGCAGTATAAACTGTCTCTATTCAATTTAAGTTTCCAGGGAAAATATATTAAAAGATGTTGGAAATCTCAAGAAGAAAAAGTTGACCATCCAAGAGTCAGAAAAGGAAGGAATGTCAACAGCATGAGAACCAGGAACTTCTCTCTGGAATGTCACTATTAACAAAGAACAGCTCCACTGGTCAGTCCTTCCTTCCTTCCTTCCTTCCATTGAACAAATATTAATTGAGTACCTACTATATGATCAATGCCATGATAGGCAATAGGGATTCAATGAGCAAAACAAACAGTCCCTAACCTCCTGGGGTTTATAGCCCTGTAAAGAATATAGATATTAATAAAGTAATTACACAAACAAGCCTAATTACCACTATTCAAAATTGAAGGAGAGGTATATGGTTCTATTAAAATATATATAATAGGATAACCTGTTTTAGGAAGGTACCAAAGTTACAGTTGGGTCTTATAATTGGAAAGACGACTAGAAGTTTACAAGGTAACCATGGCATAAGGAATATTTCACATGAGGGAAAAGCATGTGCCCTGTGATTGGAACAGAATGGAGCTCTATGAAAATATATAAGCCCTAGATCACAGAAGGCCTTAACAACCACATGTAGGAGAAACAATTCTGTTCTACAAAACCCCTCTCCTTTCCTTTTGGGTCAGTAGCCAGAAATACAGTTGGGTGCAGCCATCTGAGTAGGTTCTGACCAATGGAATGTGGGTGGGAATTGATAAACACCACCTCCAGCCTGGCCCATAAAACCTGCCACTCAAACCACACCTTTCACTTCCCTTGTCTGCTGGAAATTCTCCAAAGGCCTAGAGGATGGTGGGGCTTCAAACTGGATGGTGTATGGCTCGTATATGGTGCAGATCTATTTTCTGCCAACTTCTTTGGATTGGAAACTGAGCAAAAAAAAAAAAAAAAATGGCCTTTATTAGATTATGTTGGAGTGTTTGTAGCAGTTAGCTTGCTCTGACTAATATACTCATTAAAGATTTTGCCCATTAACCTAAGAGCTGTGAGAAGGACTTGGAAGGTTTTTAGTGGAAGAGGTCCCAGTTTTATATTCTTGGGAGAGTATCTGATTTTCCCTGCATGGATCAATAATCTACATATAAGTCAATCAACTGTGGCCAAGGATCACAGTTACACAGCACAGAATAGGGCCAGTAGAACCTCAGCCCTGCATAACTGGGAACCATTCCTGAAAATGAGGGGAGATTTACGGGCCAAGCAATTACCCCCAAGGCTTTCTCCTATGACATCCACACCATGAGTTAAATAGATTTCCAAGTGAAGGCTTGAGAGGAGAGAAATTGTGACTCAAGCATGAGCTAGACATCTTTCTGATGGACCAATGATCCTCAAAGTGTGGTCTCATACCAGCATTAAATTCTAATTTCAGAAATGCAAACCCCAGACCTACCACAATCTGAAATTCTGGGAATGGGGCCTACCAATCAATATCTATGGTTAGCAAGCCTTCCAGGTGGTTCCAATGATGCTATCATTTAAAAATGTTTGTGCTAAGCTGACAATGGTAATGAAATGAGAGGGAAAAATGTGTGTAAGAAGTTGCCGTTTACCAAAACACTTTCACATATATTGTCCCATTTTAACCTCACAAAGTTCTCTATGGCTCTTCTGGCCTTTTCTCCCTCCCTCCCTGCTCTTACAGTGGGGTCACAAACTATTTTCTGGAAGATGAGACTGAGGGACAAACAAGTGAAGGAAGTTGACTTCTAAAAGCCCTTAAGAAAATGGGCCAGGCTTTCCAGAATAAAACTGGGGGGACCCTTCTAAATGGGGAGAGAGAGTGGTCTCTGTGGGTTCTTCCACTGTAAAGATCTGAACCTCAGGCTGGCTGTGGCCTTGCCCTGCCTCCCTATCCCCAGACCCCACTTTATCCCTGCAGCATCCTCCACTCAGTTGCAGCCGAACAATGGAATTGTGTTTGGATTGGTCTGGGCTCCAGTTTCAAATCCATATTTAGACAACTTGTTCTTGGACAAGTTCATAACTTCTTAGAAGCTTATTCGTGAAGTGGAAGGTTAATACTAACCTGACAGGTTGTTTGGTGTATATGAAAGCCTGGGACACAGTGAGCTACGAGAAGTCCTCAGTAAGTGGTTGGGAAAGCTGAATGGAAGGTGGAGCCATTTGGTGCCATCATGCCTGGACCCTGTGAGAGCATCAGAATCCCAGGAGCCCCTTGCTGGTGGCTCCTCACCAACTCTGGAGGCCAACAATGTTGGGACTTGTGTCCTGGTCTGCATGTCACCATGGTGCCCAGCCAGAGCAGACCTCAAGAGGACACAGCCCAGCATTCTGGCAGCCTGGTTTGCTAGGGTGTCAGGGCACTTTTTATGGCTTTCTGCTTATATTGTTGTTATGCTTTTCATTATTAGTGTTTTTATGCCTTCCAAGGCTCTTGAGCAAAAGGCCAAGAGGAGCCTTTAGAATTTGCCAGTGCTCACATTTCTGGCAACACAGAGAGAGAGGACAGGAGAACTAATGTTGATGAGGCTTCAGCAATGCTTCCAGCATAGTCTCGCAGGAATTAGTTTGGGACTTGGGCTCCTGCGTGTCCTCATATATCTTCTCCCTCTTCTTTTCAGCTGCTCCCACCTCTGGTATTCTTGTGCCATATTCTGTCTTCCTCCAAAGGGGCTTTTCCAGTTACTCCCACAACCCTGCCAAAGGGCTCTCTCATGCTCACAGTCCTCTGTGCTTGGGCCAAGTCTGGAGCCACAGTCCCAGTCCAGTGTCTCAGAAAACCTAATTCAAGCTTCTCAGTTTTCTGCTGAGCAGCACCCTCTTCCTTGGCCCAAATTTCTCTGCTTTTCTCTCTTTTCCATTACTTATTAATACAGTAATAAAAAGCAAAACTAACCGTCATGAGGGTTGTCCTCAGCCAGTCACTGCATTCAGTGCTTTGTGTGAATTTTTTTCCTTTTATTCTTCACTAATATAGTACAAGATAGGTAGCATTATCTCATCAATTGGAGGAAGTGGAGGTCAGAGAGTTTAGCAATTGGCCCACAGTTTCACAGATAACATGCGGCAGAATTAAAATTGGAATCTGTTTTATCTCTTTCCAAAGTTCCGTCCACTATGCCATCTTATATCTTCCATGAACATCACTACTGAACTATATGGAATTTCCAAAATACACACTCTGTTCTTTGCCCCTAATTGAGATGATCAGTGGTTAGCTATATGCAGCAATGTTCCTCCAGGAAATATGTTGGTCATGAATGCAATTTCAATAAGTTACTGAACTAGGATTCAAGCCCAGATGATATCTTTTGGACTGGGGAAGCACTGAAAGATTTTTACTTTATTTTATTTTTAATAATAAACTGTCATTTAATAATAAGATAATGAAATTATTTATTTCATTTAAAATGTATCTTTGTATACATGTAAGTATAATATTAAACATTTATTTGATGCTTTCAATGTTTCGGACCTTATTCTAAGCACTTCAATATAGTGACTTATTTAATTTCACAAACAACCTTATGAGATAGGCACCATTACTATCTCTGTTACACAGATCAGGAATTGGAGTGTAGAGGGGTTAACTTGGCAGGAGTGGAATTCCAGTCTAGATAATCCAATTCCAGAATCCCTGCACCTAAGCCCTCAGTTGCCATCTTTCCCAAAGCTCTCTCCCCTCCCCCCACTTCCCTCTCTTCTCCCTTCCCTACCCCCATCCAGGTGTCCATGGTAACTAAGAACCTAGTAAGTATCCTTCCACATTTCCTCCATGTTCATATACTGTTTTCAAATCTATATACCTATTTGCAGATATACATATACGGGCTATCATTGTTTGCTTTTATAACATGGAGTTCGAAAATGTGTACTCCTCTGTATCTTGCTTTCCTCATTCAAAAATACCTTAAAGAATGTCCTAGTGAGCTGGCACTGCTATAACCAAATACCAGAGACTGGGTGAGTCCACACTGCAGAAATGTATTTCCCACAGTTTTGGAGTCTGGGCGGTCTGAGATCAAAGTACCAGCACGGTCGCTTCTGGTGAGAGCCTTCTGTTAGTTTGCAGACTGCCAACTTTTCCCGTTTCTTCTCATGGCAGAGAGCGGAGAACAAACCGGCTCTGTGATGACTCTTACATGGGAACTAATCCCATTCATGAGGGCTCCACTCTTGCCCCTTGTCTAACCTCAGTCACCTCCCAAAGGCCCCACCTCCTAACACCATCACCTTGGGAGGGAGGGTTTCAACATATGAATTTTGGGGGGACACAAGCATTTAGTTCGTAACAGGAATTATCCCCCATTAATAGATATGGAGAAATTCATTCTTAATGGCTGCATAGAAGTGAGTTTCTCACTTTCATTCTTAGCCAGACTGATGGGTATAAATAATATTTGTTTACTTTGCATTTTTCTTAGTACTGCTGAGCATGAGCATCTTTCCATGCTTTTGTCGACCCTTTGGAGTTTCTCTTCAGTGATACGAACTTGCTCACTGCACCCTTTGTCCATTTTCCCTTTGAGTTGCTTCATGTCTCCTTTCTATGTATAAGAACAGTTTGTACATTAGTAAGTTATATGCGAACCCTCAGCTGTCCTCTGCATCCAAAATATTGTTTCTACCTATATTCTGTCTCTGTTGATTCTGTTTATGGTATCTTTTGCCATTTAAAATTTAAAATTTTCGTAGTCGGACATGTGCATCTCTTTTTATAGCCTGTTTCTGTGGAATTCATATTTTTATCATATTAAGCTGTCTTATTTAAGAACATAGTATATATTTTCTATTCTTTAATGAGCTCTTACATTATCTTCGTGGAAGTCCATGCCTTTCTTTTAATAAATTATCCTGAATATTCTTCAGTTCTTGTCAATATCAGTGCTTGCTTCCGCAGCACTTACACAGTTCTTGTCAATATCACAAATGTAATATATTCTCGTTTCCTTTTCTAATTCCTTTAACTGGAATAGAGCAAAGCTATTGAGTTTTGTAAATTGACCTTCAATCCAGATATAATCATATTATAAAGAATTTATAAGCATTTATATGTTTATTTATATATTATTATGTTATATATTATTTCATTTTATTATCTTATTGTTTTCATTAGACTTTCCAGAATCCTATTGAATAATAACGCTGACACTGGCTTTGCTGTCTTGTTCCTGTTTTTAATCAATATTTTTTGGTGATTCATCATTTAAAATAATATGATGTTGGGTTTGGGTAAAAATGTTTAATAAGTTTAAATGTTTATGTCTATTCTTATTTTATTTAGAATTCTATTAAAGCAGATGATGGATTTTATTAAGTGTCTTGTCTTTTTTCTTTGATTTTGTTTCATTTGATAATATGATCAATTGTGTTGATAGATTTTCTGAGATAAACTCTGAATTTCAGAAATAAACTCTATTTGTTTATACTCTATTTTTCTTCTTTAATGCATTGCTGGAATCTTTTGCTATTACCTGATTTAAAAATCCCTCAACTATAGTCTTGGGCAAAATTGGTCTTTCGCTGTATTAATATGATGAATTATGTCAGTGTTTATTGGTATTTTGATGGCGACAATTCATTGTGAGTTATCTTTACTCCATGAAAGATATTTAGCTTACATGGTCCCCTTCCACTAAATCCCATTGCTGCTCTCTCTCTCCCTCTCTCCATGTATATAGTTTCAATGTTTGACCCATCCCTTTTTATTATTCATTATTGGAGAAATTAGAGGAAGTTTCTTTAAGGAAGAAATTTTCCAATATCACACCCCACAGATTTCTTCTTCGCTGCTGCGGAGGTGGGGTTGGGGTGGCAGGGTGAGGATTTTTACCGCTAGCCCTGCTCATTGCAGTTCTGACACTGGATGCTGCAATCAAAGAAGAATATTGCCTTTACTATTCTGATTGAGTCCTTCAGATTGAGTCCTTCATCTTCAGGGAGTGTGTTTCTTTTTCTTTTTTTTTTTTTAAAGATTTTATTTATTTATTTGACAGAGAGTGAGAGAGAGAGAGCACAAGTAGGCAGAGAGGCAGGCAGAGGGAGGAGAAGTAGGCTCCCCACGGGGCAGAGAGCCGGATGGGGGGCTCAATCCCAGGACCCTGAGATCATGACCTGAGCCGAAGGCAGATGCTTAACCCACTGAGCCACCCAGGCGCCCCAGGGAGTGTGTTTCTATTGTATGTTCTGATTTCTGCCTTCACTTGGCCACCTCACCACTCCCTGAACTCCTTCTTTTTCCTGCAAGGCTTTTGGAGTCCACAGATTATACTTGTAGTTTTGCTGAAATTAATTTTATATTTTTTCCTTTGTTACTTTTGTAAGATATCCAGGAGTAGAAGAGGAAAGCTACTAACATATTTCTACCAAAGTGTTGTACATTTTAAAAATGATCTTTCCAACATCTTGGTAGTTCCTGGATCATAACTGTTTTAGTGGAGAAGTTAGAATTCACAATTCTTGTTTTAAAGATTAGTACGGGATAAGAAATCAACAATAAGAAATGATACTCTATGCATTGTCTTGATTAGGGTCTCTATAGTTTGGCTCAAACTTGGCAACCTTCATTGGTGTCCACTTGGCTCAAGGGAAACTCACACATCTTTGTCATGTCACATCATGGATTTGATATCTCTCCAGTCTTTTCTCTCATTGTTCAAATAGAGAAATTGAGATGGTTGTGGAGGTGATCAACAATTTAATCCTAACAATAGTTCTTTTTTTGTTTGTTTTTTGTTTTTGTCTTTGTTTTAGAGAGAGATAGAAAGATGGTAGGGGAGGGACAGAGAGAAAATCCTAAGCAGGTTCCATGCCCAGCGGGGAGCCCAATGTGGGGCTCGATCCCATGACCCTGTGATCAAGAACTGAGCCAAAATCAAGAGCTGGATGCTTAACCAACTGAGCCACCCAGGTGCCCCAATCCTAACAATAGCTCTAAGTGGAAATAAAAACCTGCTTTTTCTAGCTGTTATCCATCTTCTTTCATGCAAGATTTGTTTGGTTTTGTTGGCATCCACTTGTTTTCAAGGCAGCCACAACCCCCACTATGCCAATTCCTGACTTTAATCATTGCTTTCTCCCATGTTTCTCTTCTCTTTTCATGGTCTTCTACTCATTGTCTGAAGGAGGGTTGATGCTCATTTTTGGTCAAGGATAGCAGAATGTTTGGAACTTAGAGTTTCTTTGTCTCCAGCTTTGGGAACTGGGTGTCAGTTCTGAGACAACAGGAAACGTCCTACTCAGTTTTCTGCAATGCTTACTAAACATTTATTATGTGCTGGGCATTGTACTATGGACTGTAGTTTAAATGTGTATCAGTCAGGTTTCCTGTGCCAAAGGAATAGCTAATTTTGTTGGAGAAATAAGAAATACTAAAATAGCCCTAATGACAAGTGAAATATGATTGATCCCCTCATAGAAGGCACAATTTGCTACCGGAGTTTAACAAAATAATTCCAAGTGGTGAAACCATGGAGAAGGCAACATTTGAGTTGAGACATGGATGATGAATAGGTAGTCTCTTATGAACCACTTTTCTCTTAGGATTATGGGATGCTTGTATTAGAAGGGCCATTTCAGATCCTTTAATCTTAACCACCTGGCTTCCCAGATGAGGAACAAGTTCAGGCAGCAATGTTTCTTTTTCAAGATTGCACAGTTAGTGTTTGAGCCAAGACTTACTAACATCCCGACTCTTAGGCGTGGGCTCCTTCTTTTACACCATGGGGTCCCCAAATACTGCAACACCGTCAAGTTCCAAGGCCATCTCCTAACCAAGGACTGACCATCCTGACCTTGATCTGCTTTCCAGGTCAGATGAGATCTAGGAAATGAGGCCTGGTGAGTGCTTGAGTTTTACCTGGAAACATGTAGACTCTTACCTGTTCTTGATCACTTGTCAGAAATGCATAATCATAGTCTGGTAACTCCTGCCAGTTGTTTCAAAGTCCAAAGATAAATAGTATTCAGTCCTACATCCATATGTTTATCACACTATACATTGCTTTCTTTTCCCACACTTTTTATCGACATGCCCAGTCTGCTTTGGCTATTAACTCTTTCACCTTTCCAATGTTTCAATTACAATTGTGCATAAACACTCATGAAAAGTAGCAAAAACTTCAAGACAGTTCTTCCCTAATGTTATTACTTAACCTTTGCAGAGTGCTGTATATTTACAGAACACTTACATACTAATTAACTCTTCATTATCAGCCCTGTTGGAAGGTGGCCAGGCCATTTATTTCTAGGACTTAAGTAATAGACTTTGATGATAATGGCCCTGTAAGATGGGAAGGGACTTTCAGGGATCACAGAACTCTGTGCCCTGCTCTCAGAAAGGCTTGTATTGAAACTGTCTGTCCTGGACTGTCTCTCCCGCCTTCTGATGTTCATTTTGCTCTTCATATTTTCTTCTCCTAAATTATTCTCATATTCTAGAAGCTAATGGTGCCAACTGCTACCTTTAATCTGTTCTGGTCAGTCAGAAATTTGAAGTATGAACTCCTTGAATTTTAATTTTGGTTTCTCAAATCCATCTATTAGAAGTCAGCATCTACAAATTGTCACATTATGAGCCAGGTGGGAAATCATCATGACCTCAGTTCAACAGAGCTCCTGGGAATTTTGTTCTATAAATCCACTTTGTGGGATTTTAGATTCAGAATGTCATAGAAAAGAAATGGAAAGAAGGAGCTTACATTTATTGAATGCCAGCTATGGGCCACTCATTTTCTAGACACTTTATATACTTGATTTCCTTCAGTCAACAGGATAGCTAGCCAAGGGAGATATTTTTATCTCTATTTTTAGCAGGGAAAAACTAAGGCTTGAAGACATTCAGTAGTTCACTCAAGGTCAAACATCTCTGAAGTGGTAAGCTGCAGTTTAAAGCAGGATTATGTTGACTTCAAAACCAGAGCTTTCTCCGTTCAACAGTCCTAGGAGCCTTGAGAGCACCTTGGGATTGGAAGTTGTAGAGGATCTTTCATTGCTCCCTTCCCAACATTCAGTTCCCTTAATCTGGAAATAGCATCTGAGTTGCCCATGGAGAACCAAACTGTCTCCACTTTCAGTCCACTTGGTGGGGCTGGGGCTACTTTCCTTGCTTCCCCCAAGATAAAGGTATGAGCATATGTCTCAGAGATGGCCAGTCAGAGCACCTCATCTTTCTAACCACAGATTTTAGTTCAGAGATGAAGAATGGTCCACTCTGGACCAGTGAGAGCCTGTGATAGACAGAACAATGCCCCCTCCCCCCAATACGTCCACGTCCTAATTCCCAAAACCTGTGAATATGTTACTTTATATAGCAAAAGGAACTCTGCCGTTGTGATGAAATTAAGGATCCTGGGGGAGATTATTTTGAATTATCTGAGTAGGCCCAATGTAATCAGGTTTTTATGAGAGGGGGGCAAGAGGGTCAGAGTCAGAGTGTATTCGTCTGGTTCTCCAGAGAAGTAATAAGAGATACATATGTATGTATTTAACACATTTATTATAAAGAGTTGGCTCATGTGATTACGAAGGCTGAGAAGTCCCAATATCTGCAGTACGCCAGCTGGAGACCCGAGAGAGCCAATGTGCAGTTCCAGTCCCAGTCTGAAGGTCTGAGAACCAGGAGAGCCATCAGTATAAGTCCAAAAGCTGGCAGACTTGAGACCAAAAAAGAGCCAGTATTTCAGTTTGAGTCAGAAGCCAGGGAAAGACCAATGTTCCAGCTCAAGCAATCAGGCATGAGAAGTTCCCTGAAAGTCGAGGGAAGATCAGTCTTTTTGTTCTATTCAGGACTTCAACTGATTAGATGAGGAACACCCACATTAGGGAGGACAATCTGCTTTACTTCGTCTATGGATTCAAATGTTAATCTTATCCCAAAACATCCTCACTGACACACCCAGAATAATGCCTGACCAAATATCTGGGTATCATATGGCCCAGTCAAGTTGACACATAAAATTAACTATCACACAGAGAATGTTATAGGACAAATTAATTGAGGCCACTAATGCAATAAAGCTACTGTGGGAGGTAATGGCTCCCCATCACAGCTGGTCTCTGATGGTTTTTCCTTAACTCTGCTCACACCTCTGTAAAGTCCACTCAAGCCATCTGAGAAGAATCCTGTTTCTTCTTAAGACTCTGACTGACATATGTGGTGCTCTAAAAGGATAGTAAAATTCAAAAAGAATCCTTCCCCTTCTCTAGATGAAGGAATAACTGTCACCAGCATAATCTATCACATGATTCTTACTATTTGGTCTTGATTTACTAAGTTGTGAGAATTTTACTTTCTGACCTCGATTCACCACCTAACCAGTAATAGAAATGGGTGAGAACACATGGCAAGGCTGCTAAGTAAAAGTGTTACTTAGATATAGCAAGCTTGGTACCTTCTTTAGTTAGATAACCTGCAGAGAATCATGTGATCTCTCTGGGCTCCAGATTCCCATTTCTGAAATGAGAGAGTTCAATTAGGGGATCTCTCAGGTCACCTGCTCTATCAGAGACAAGACCTTTTTCTGAGCCACCTATAGGAAAACGGCTGAAATCATTGCCCAAACTCTCATGCTCTGTGGACATTTTGTGAGACTAGAAAGGAACCTATAGATGAACAGCTCAAGAATGTGTTTTCCATTCAACATTGATGGGGACTTTGGACAAGACTCTGGGAAATTGATAAGTAGAAAGACTTGAGTCCTGTCCTCTGAAAGCTTGCAGTCCATCTGAGAGGCAAATAATTAAATATGAATTATATCCAGTGTCATAGCAATATAAAGGGGAAAGGATAAGGTAGGAGAAATACCTAACTCAGATTTGGATTGCTGGAAAGGTCTCCTGGAGATGGTGATACCTAGACTGCTCCTTGAAATGCAAGAAGAAGATGAAGATGGTAGACATAGGGGCAGGGGAGTGAGACAAAGCACAAAAGTGTCTGTAGCAGGTTAAATATTGGTCAAAAATATTACTTCTCTTCTCCCACTCCTACCTCTATGGATGGAATGTATGTCCCTCTTCCTTAATTCTATGTGACTTGCATTGGCCAATGGAATATGGGCAGAAATGACATATTCCAAAGAAATGTGTCAGTTCAGGGCCTGGGTCTAGGGAGGCACCACACAGTTCCACTCAACCTTTCTAAAGTAAGAAAAATCCACCCCAGCTAGGGTAATGGTCTAAGGAAGGTGAGTGGCATGGAGAAATGACCTGAACCCAATCCACCATGAAGAACCAAGTGTTCCGGACCCACAGTTTGAAGCAGAGCTGCCCAACCAATTGGATTTATATCAGTTGACCCCTAGCCAACCTGCCAATGCATGAATGAGCCTGGGTAAGGTCAGCAAAGCTGTTCTAGCCAACTTGCGGATGTATGAGAAATAGAGGCTTATCTTTGAATGTCACTGAGATTTTGTGATTGTTATGCAGCATTATTATGGTAAGAGTCCACTTATACAGGAACTTTCTTTGTTCCTTCTTGCATTCTAGACAGAGAGTTTGAGGGAAAAACACATATAAAAATCTACAGCAGAAAGGAACATGGCCAATATATTAATTTCTTAGGACTGCCATACTAAATTAGCACAACAGGGTGGCTTAAAACATCAGAAATTCAGGATCTCATAGTCCCGAGAGCCAGAAGTCCAAAATTAGGTTTTCAGCAGAGCCATGCTCTTCCAACGCTGTAGGGAAGAATCCCTCTTTGCAAATTCTAGCTTCTGGTGGTTGTTGGCCTTCCTTGGCTGTGGCAGCATAAAACTCCAAACTCTGCCTCCGTCTTCACATGGGCTTCTTTCCCATGTCTCTTTGTCTCAAATCTCTTTTTTCCCTTTATAAAGATACCAGTCATTGGCTTTAGGGCCCACCTTAAATCCAGGATTATTTCATCCTGGGATCATTAACCTAGTCATGGCTGCAAAGACTAGTTTCATATAAGGTCACTTTCACAGCTGCCAAGGGTTAGGACTTAGACATGTTGTTTTAAAGATATTATTCAATCCCCACACAATATGAGAAACTGAAAGCAATTCAGTAGGCTCTGTTTCTCACCTGTTAAATGGGTACATCAGCAATAAACTCCTCCTACAGTCACTGGGAGGATTAAAGAGGTCATTATATAAAAAACATTAAGAATAGTTATCTGGCGTATGGTAAATGGTCAATAAGCGTTAACAATCATCACTATCATTATTTGTTAATGTTATTTAGTATTGCTGTTAAATTGTCCTCATGGTTTAGATAATTATCACTGCCTTACCAGCTTCAGAAAATTATGTGAAAATGTAACAAAAGTCTAGCATTTTTGGAAAGTATTTTTAAATATTGAAATAATTTAAAATGTTATTACTTCTGAAAATTTTTATGCATATATATTTTAATAAAGCAAATCACATTAAACATGTAGTGAGTCCTAAATGGAGAGACATGGTAAGGTGAATCTTGTCATAAAGTGAAAAATACCTGTGTATGATTTTTTTAATGAATCAGAGTTTGTATAAATCAGTTGGCTAAAAGACACCTGCTCACATTGCTGTTCATGCAACGTGCTACAAAACTGATTTAAAAGTAAAAATTCTTATTAAAATAACAAGATCCGGGACAAGAACACAAGCTAGTATTTTTCTTGGCTGGAATCCTTGGGAGCCCTGAATACTCCCACATAAATATACTATTGTCACATTTTCTTATGTAAATGCTTGTTTATCTTCTTTTGAGATGCCTTTCCTGTATAGTATGGTTTCTGAAAACATTTTAAAAGGTCTCCTACAGTTTTTTAGTTAACCTTCTCAAATAAAGATGGGAAGTGTCTTTTTTGCTAAATAGTGGGAGGAAGTGACTTACTTCACCTTTTAAAATATGAACATTAGGTCTTATTGATAAAAATAAACTAAATAGGACTCAGGGTTGCTTTGAGTTTCACTTATAGGCTCAAAAAGTATTTATTGAGGACCCATGATGTGCTGGGCTTTATGCCAAGTCCTGGGACAGAAATTTAAATAAATAATTTAAATAAGATATTGTCTTTACTCAATACAGTAAAGTGTGAGAGACATTAAAATGAGAAACTCAGCAAGCAGAGAACAGTGTAATGAACGTCTTAATGGTTCTATTAAGACAGAAGTATAGGAACATGGGGCCAGGCATCCTGATAAATGAGGTGGAGAAAATGACTTGGTCAGAGGACAAAGTTGTACAAATTGAGCTCTGAAGGAGAAGGAGCCAGAGCCCTGTCATGAAAGGGGCAGGGAGATGTATGCACATATATATGTAAATGTGACATTCATCGAGGTCAAGGAATTTTCTTTTGACCAGTAAATATTTGTTGAGAGGATTCCAAATGTTCCCTGATGTTAGAAGGAAGAGTGTATCAGAGAGCAGAAGGAGACAGAACCGTGGGGATGTCTCCTGGCCTATATAGCAGACTCTGTGTGATAAACTAAGGGCTTAGCACTTTATCCTGGATGTGTTCTAACCAGGGGAGGATCCAATGATAAAAGAGAGAGAGAGAGAGAGAGAGAGGCTGGAAGGGTGGTATTGGGAAAAAAGGGAAATTGGTTATAAGACTGAGACATCAGTTCAGAGGGCCAAAAAACTTATCTAGGACAGGTGAAAGAAGAAGGTGAGAATGTGAAGGCAACAAGGAACTAGTATCGGTGGAAATGGGTGATTAATTGAATGTGTTGGGTAGAGGGTCAAGTTGGGAAGAGTCTACAGTTGTGCTGTCTGATACAGTGGCCACTAGCCACGTGTGGCTAATGAACTTTTCAGATATGGCTAATGGAATTTGAGATGTGCTGTAAGTATAAAATGCACACCTAATTTTGAAGACTTAGTATGAAAATCTCATATAAAATATCTCATTAATAACTTTGTACATTGATTACATGTTGAAATGATAATTTTGGGGTGTATTGGGTTATGTAAAATGTATTATTAAAATTAATTTCACCTGGTTCTTTTTACCATTTTAATGTGGCCACTAGAAATTTTAAAATTATACATGTCGCTCACATTTGTGGTGTGTGTTACATCTCTAATGGATAGCACTGATCTAAAATGATTCCTCAGGTGTCTGTCTTGGGCCACTAAGAACTGTGTTGTCATTGAACAAAGAAGAAATGACAGAGAGTGGAACATTCTAAAGGGATGATTAAGTGCTTTATTTTTGATATGTTGACTTCAAAATGTCTATTGGAGTTTCATGTGGAGCTCTTCACTTTGTAGGTATGTTAAATACATGGGCTGGAGGCTCAAGATCGAGATCAGTTGGAAACGATAGATTTGGAAGGTGTGTGGTCATCCAAACACCAATGTTCCGGGAGTATTTACTGTGGACCTATTAAGCACTTTACATACATTTAATTCTCAACAGTCTTTTCAGTCATGTATTATTATTGTTATCATCATCATTCCCATTTTCCAAATGAAGAAACTGAGGTTATCATAAACAAGGTCACAAAGCTATTAGGTAAATGCTAATGATGCTTAAGCTTTGGGGTCCTGCTCTTGCAAGGCCCATTCCAAGGCTTAGCATGGTGCTCTCTGAAGGTGTGTGTAGGAAGCTGTAGCTCCATCCAGTGCTGGGGCATTGAGCAATACCCCAGTCTGGGGGTGATTTCTGTGCACTGGAAGTGGTCCTGGGACTGGCAGCACAAGCTGTACATGCTCTCAGTCACACTGACATCTTGCATCTTATGCAAGCATCAAGCAATTGGGCTCTCCCTTCACTCCAAAGAGAAGCATCTCAAGGAGATGCCATTCCACCACGGACTACTGGGACTCAGGTTTCATGGCTGCCCCACCTCCAGTACTAGTCGCGCAGGGTTGAGGAGCGCAAAAGCAGTGTCCAGTGAAGACTTGACTGAGCTGAGCTAATTGCTGAGTGGTCTTCAGGGGTCATGCTAAAGGACATCAATTGTCTAAGACACCCAAAGCTGCTCCTGAGCAAGAAGCACCTTCTTGGAAAACAACTGCATAAGAACTGACAGATATGGCGTGACCAACAATGCACTGAGAAGCTGAAAGAAACTCTTCTAAATTATCAAGAAGAGAAAAGCAAATTTTATGCATTCGTGCCATAGGAAATATTGAAATAACTTTCGAGTTCTTCTAGAGACAAATTACAAGACCTTTACCATATGAGAAGGTGATAAAAGAGTATATAGTCAACAACATAAGGAAAATGTATGATAGAGGTATTGTCAGATATAATGATAGTAATAAAAATATATTTTTCTAGTTTGGGAGATATTTCTATTTTTCATCTTAAAAATTTTTAATTTGTTGAGATTTCTTAATTAATTCTAATAAATATCCACTTTTATACTTTATTTTATAACTTGTTTAAGTTAACTGTCTTCGGGGATAATTTACATAAAATGCGGCCATCTAAAATGTACAGTTTAATGAGTTTGACAAATATGGATAAGAGTAACCTCCTTCATAGTCAAGATTTAGGACATTTCCGTCATTCCAGAAAGTTACCTGTGCCATCGTTGTGGTCAGTCACCTTCTACCCCAGCCACAGGCAAACTATTTTTCTGCTTCCATTATAGTTTTTTACCTGTTCTAGAATCTCTTATAAGCAAAATGATACATTGTACACTTTTTTGTGTGTGGGACTTTAGCTCAGCATGTTGTGGAGATTTCACCATGTTCTTGTGTATACCATTAATCCATTCCTCTCCATTGCTGGGTAGTATTCCATTGTGTGAATGTACCGTTGTTTTTAATCCATTCACCTTGATGGAGTTTTGTGTTTCCAGTTTGGGTCTATTTTAAATAATGCTGCTATAAAACACTTGTTTAGTCTCTTTGTGGACATAAGTTTTCACTTCCTTTGGAAATGCTTTGTCATGGGGTAGATGAATGGTTACTTTTACAAAAACTGCCTAGCTGATTTCCAAAGTGTTTATACATTTCTCCCTTTCTACCAGCAAAGTCTGAGATAAAATATGGACATACTTTTATATGTTTTTATTCTTTTTCTTAAAGAGGGCCACTCAGATTATATAAGCATTAAACCCTACAAAACCTGGCCTTTCCTGTTAAGGTGGTGGAGTCAGATCCAACACTCCAGACCCCTACACCATGGGGAAAAAAGCGGAGGAGGGGGGAACAGGGCCCCCGGAAAACGAACAATATTTTGGATGAATCTCACGGAAACACTTTTGAGATGATGAATTTTGTGTCAACTTGGCCAGGCCACAAGACCCAGATATTTGGTCAAACATTATTTTAGAATTTCTGGGAAGGTATTTTTAGATGAGATTATCATTTAAATCAGGAGACTTTGAGTAAAACAAATTACCCTCCGTAATGTGGGTAGGCCTCATTTAACCAGCTGAAAAAAGACCATCCTCCTGTAACAAGAGGGAATTCTGTCTGTCAGGAGCTGACTTCAGACTTGAGCTGCAGCATTAACTCATGCCTGGGTCTCCAGCCTGCTGGTCCACCCTGCAGATTGTGGCCTTGCCAGATTCCACAATCGAGTAAGCCAATTCCTTAAAACCTCTCTCTCTCTCTCTCTCCCCCCACACATACATGCACACATGCACACACACACACCCTCTCTCTTTCTCTCTGGAGAATCCTAACATGGGCTTCCTCTCTCATATGAGATCCTGAGGTACCACCAAAATTCAGAACAGACTGCTCTCCAAGTTCCTCTCTTCCTCAACTCCAAGCTACTGCCCCACTCAGGAAAATGTCCTTCTGTTAGTGTTTTGAACACTCCCAGAAAAAGTAAAACATTTTGTACCTCAGCAACAACCTTTCATTCCCACAGAGGGAAACCCTTCTAGCAGATTATATGGAGAACTTTTGCTCCCCTGGCTTTGGGCTCATCAACATGCTTTTCTACATGGGACAGGCTCTTCCTTTTTACTCTTCTGCCCCTGTCCCCTTCTCCTTATCAACTTTTAAACTAAGTTGTTTTTTTTTTCTCCTCTTCTCACTACATTGACCACACAACATAATCAGTACAGACAGCAGTTAAAGTAGGAAAAGTAAGAAATACTGTTACCATTATGTAACAGTTTCCCCTGAGCCTGGATATAAAATTGCCACTAACCACCCCTGCTCTGCCTAACAGTGGAGCTTGGAAGCCAGGCCAACACAAAGGGACCTAGTGCAATCAGATACAAGCTGCAGCTAAGGCGATCTCTGCCTGGCAGGGCTAATGAAGGCATCCCAGAGAGAGTGCTTCTGGGAAAGGAAAAGCCTCCCCTTCTCTGCAGCTAGACACTGAGTATCGCAAAAGTACATCCAGTTTCCTTTGGCTCAAAAGTAAGAGTCAAACTAATCATCCAGTGTGGGGCACCCAAAAACAAAACGTTGGATTCTTTTGGCTTCTTCTCCATGGCAGGAGTAGGTGGGGGTGGTGGAGAAGCCACGTGACCTTCCAACACTGCTTTAAGGGCGTGGGAGCCCAAAGCAAAATGCTAAGGAACTGCTCACACCTAGATTAATCTTTATTTTTCAGCATTAAAACTATCTCATGTTTTTGGAACATTACATCAAAAACTAATGATGTACTGTATGATGACTAATATAACATAAAAAAAAAAAAACTATCTCATGTTTTAATATTCCAAAGGAGAGAATATAGACAATGTAAAGACTATGGCGGGAGGTTCAATGACAAACAGAGCTTCCCCAACAGTGAACAGTCCTGTTGTAAGGACAGGACCAGCTCCTGGGGTTATGAAGGTGAAGGAAGAAACGTCCTCAGCACTGCAAACAAAGCATGGGGACACTCACCCTCTAAGTTCTTCCCGTTCCCTAAAACTGGAAATAATCCTTTCTGAAAGTGAGGGGCCATCTATCTCTGTGACACAAAATTTAGGTGCTAGTCTGTTCTGCTTCAATTTTTTGTCTATTTCTTTCATTTTTAGGTTTTGCTATGTAAGACTGTGTAAGTTCTCAGGATATAAAGTTCTCTGCATTGAATGCTGGCTTTGCTCCCTGCCGCGTCTGCACAACTATTAGTTAATCTTTCTGAGACTTATTTCCTCATCTGTAAATTAGGAGAAATTATAATAATGTCTGAAGGAATTTCTTTAAGTGAGAAAATCTTTAAGAAGTGGTTGGGCAGAGATGGCTCAGTAACTATCCGTGGTTTATGCTCCCTCTTTCACAGGAATTGATGGAAAATGATCATCAGGAATAACATTTCCCAGCTCCCTTGCATCTAGAGAAAATGAAATGACCAGCTCTGGCTAGTGACATGTGAGTGGAAGTGATTTGTCCATCCTTGGTCCCAGCTGGTTAACCATACCGGTATACTTTTCTCCCACTTTCTTAACTCCATCTTTGACTGGTACATGCCCAAGGAAACTTGGAGCTCCAAGGAAGGTGGAAATAAATGTGTCCCTGAGTCAACTCTGGCATGATAGTTACCCAAAAGAGCCTCACCTAACAGAGGACTTTTCAGGAGAGAAAAAAAAAACAAAACAAAAACAAATAAACAACAACAAAAAACCTCCATTGCCTTAAAACAACGAGATTTTCAGGTTATTTATTATAAAGTTAGCATAGCTTGATTAATGGGAGTTATTATTATTCTTCAGGGGAGTCACTAATCTATTATTAACCCAGGCACTGACATCATTTCACATTTTTCTTTACACACCACCGCCAGTACTACAGAGATGATAGGCTTTCACGTAATTTAGTGTTAATAAGAGCTATCAGGAGATTCTTCATTAAGTAAGCAGAAAGATGTCTAAGAACACTATAAATATTACGAGGGCAGAAATCATGTTTATGAGGTGGTGTAGTGTAGGTGCTTAATAAATATTTATTGATTTATTGCTTGAATGATTTTGATTGGGAAGTTCTCGGATGTAATCTGAAACCAGCCCCCATACTTGGAGGGCAGGGAGAGACCAAAGAGGCAGGCTATACCAAGTGGGTAGGTGGCAGGTTTAATGAGTAAGGGAACTTACATATGAGGCCTGTCTTGGGCAAAAGCAAGACAAATGGATACTTGCACCTGCCTGCCAAATCTTAAATTTTATAAAGAGGTGTCAATTAGGTTTAGTCATGTATAATGTACAGATATTCTCAACTGACATCCCTATCTCAAAGCTGTTTCCTAGCAGCTGTCTCTGGGAGCAGGAAATGCAGGCAGAACCCATATCCCAAGGACAGGGGAGGAGTGAGGAACCTCCAATTGCCTAGGTCCAGCTCATGGGTTAGTTAATTGGTAGTCACATTTTTTCAAAAATGGTCTCCAACAATGATGCACTATTCAGGTAGGATACCTGCTGAATAGCATACATAACCTAAATTTCAGTAGTTGACCATATTAGAACTTTATTTTTGCTTATATATCAGTTCAGTGTGGTTCTTTGGTAGGCTACTTTCTATGTGGAGATTCAGGGAAGAAGGATCTTTCCACATTCTGGCTCTAGCCTCTCATAGAGTCTTAGAATCCTCTGCTGCATCATTTTCATATCTCTTGCAGAAGGAGCTCATGGAGGATCATGAGAAAGGATTTTATTGCCCTGGCCTGGAAGTGATGTATCTCACTTAGCCAGAACTCCATCACATGGATACACTTAGCCTCAGAGGAAGGTGGGAAATGGAGTCCAACTGTGTACCCAAGAGGAATGTATTAGTGTCTTATTGCTGCTGTAATAAATTACCATAAATTTAGTAGAATAAAATAGCACACCTTATTCCTAAGTTCTGGAGGTCAGAAGTCTTAAAATCAAAGCATTGGCAGGGCTACATTCCTTTTGGAGGTTCTAGAAGAGAATCTTTTCCCTGGCCTTTTCCAGTTTCTAGAGGCAGCCTGCATTCCTGGGTCCATGGCACCTTCCTTCACTTTCAGAGAAAGCAGTTGATCCTGTCCAGTCTCTATCTTTCTCTCGGACCTTGCTTCTGTCACCACATCACCTTCTCTTACCCTGACCCTACTGCTTGCCTCCAATACGGATCATGGTGATTACATTTGGCCCATCCAGGTAATCCAGGATAATTTTCCTATCTCCAGATCCTTAGCTTAATCACATCTGGAAATTTCCTTTTTTTTCTACACACTGCCACATATTCACAGGTTCTAGAAATTAGAATGCAGACATCTTGGATATCTTTGTGTGTGTGTTGGGGGTGGGGAGGGTCTTACTCTTACAACCACAAAGGGAAAACAGTTTGTGGTAAATAAGCAGTAGTCTCTACCACAGATGAATTAATTAACTAGAAAACATAACAAGCATTGAAACAGGAAGATCATCTTTGACGTTCTTCAAGAGATTACAGTTCCCTAGTAAAGTGATCAGGTTTAAAGAAGGACTGAAGTCTAGAAATTAAATAGGACTCCAATTTAGAAGAAATGGCACAAGTATCCAACTACTGGAACTGGAGGGTAATGCGAGGATTCCTCCTTCCTGCTCTCCTTCCTTCCTATTTCTTCTTATTTCACAAGAATGAGGCAGTAGCTAGTTGTTAGAATGACCTTTGGCTGGCTCTCTTGACTAAAATAAATACAAGTGTCTGCCTCTCACATTTCTTCTAAGACTCAAGCCATGATTTAAACGTAGTGCCTAAAAAGCCTAAGCCTGAAAAACTAACAGTCTTCCAGCAGATAGTCCCCAGAAGGGCAAAATATGGTTAACACTGTGTTAATTTTATAAATCATAATTTAAAAATATCCATGTTTGCCAATGAGGAGGCTTTCCTAACACTAATTAAAATATCCTTATTAGCTTTTGGCAGGCAACTGCTGTTCTTAATTTGAAGAAAACAGATTTAGAAGAGAGATTTGAAAATATTAAAGAAAAATAGATGATACCCCCCAAAACAATTTTATGCCTATATAAACTTTGCATACATATAGGACTAAATTGATGATAATCGTAGAAAAAAAAAAAGAACTCCTAATTCTCTCTCTCAACTTCATAATATAAAGGTTACATAAAACTAATTTCAAAAAAATGACACCTCTTTTTTTACTTTTTTTCCAAATGTTGGGCTAAATCTGAACCAGTGGTTCTTTTCACTCTCATAGAGATGCCATGATGGCCTACTCTTGGTCAGGGTTGTTCATCACCGACGACAGAATCCACTATAGCTATTAGTAAGAGAGAGAACTGAAATGGTATTAAGCAGTTCACAGAGATTAAGGCCTAGATGCTACTCAGTAAAGAAACATGCAGCCAAATGGAACAAAACATACCATGGAGCTCTCTGCCAGACACATCACTGCTGATACCACCTACCGCTCAGCAATATGATGCCAAGGCCCGGACCTTAGGATGTTTCCTGTGGTCCGACATACCCATACACCTGCTGGCCCAAAATTGGTTCTTCCCAGTGTGAGGTACTGCTTCAATTTTCTCCTTTGCTTTCTAAGACATGTGGGGTTGCATCTGTGTGGTAAAATGTAAGTTCTCCTGTGGATTTCTACCTTCCTTACTGTTTTAGAGTGTAATTTTTAGTTTTACAGATTCTATAGCTCAGGAAAGCAAGCTAGAATTTGTGTTGTCAAGCCATCTATAAGCCATAAGTATTGGGCTTCCCTGTTTGAAGTTTTTTTTTTTTTTTCCCTAAAAATAAAAGCTTTCATTGAACATGTAGGGACATGTGTTTGACATCGAATGCCAGGATGGAAGGTCAGTGGTAAAAATTACATGGAGTCTGGGTCCTCTTGACCTCTGCCAGATCCACAATCATTCTGTGGTATCTATGTGAAACTTGGGCACTTTCTACTGCCCCGTACCAGAAGATTCTACCTTCATTTCAGTGCAGTATCACATTTATCCCAGGCCTGAGTTTCAGCAATCAGGAGGACAGTCTTGTCTACAAATATTGTGGAATCTCTCTGTCATCGAGTGAGGGAGGCGAGCAGTCTGTGGCATGCACATATTTGAAATCTGGGTGTGTTCTTTTTCCCTCTGATCTCTTGTTGCCAGTGAGGACATGAATCAGGCTTGAAACCTGTCAGGAGCATGGAGGGAAAAACTCCTATTAATACACATTTATAGAACACTCATACATTTACAAAGCACTTCTTCATACATTCTTGAGTCTTGGGAGGTAGGCAGTTGCAAGGGACAGGAGGCATGATTGTCTGCATTTTAAAGTCAGAGAAACTCAGGCTTACACTAAGTTGTCCAAAATTCATGAAGCTAGCAAAAAGCAAAACTAAAACCCTAATCCATATCTTTTGACTACAAGCTTACTGCTCTTTGGACCACCCAAATTTGCATCATATTAAAGAGAAAAAGAGGCACCTGAAATACTCACTTAGAATCTTCTATGCACTAGGCACCATCTTGGATATTTTTCACTTATTATCTTACATTGCTCCAAACAATGCCCTGCAGTTGGTGTTACTCCAGTAAGGACACAGCTCGGAATATCCCACAGGTGTTAAATCCCAGAGGCTGTATCACAGCCAGTCTTCCCCAAAGGTTTTGATCTCCACTGAGAAATTTGCTCCCAGATTCTTATTAAAAATAACTTCACTATGAGATGGGGAAGGAAAAGTAGAAATTCCAAGAAAATGCAAGAGGAAGAATTGTTAACAAATAGATCTGTGCATATCAGCTTCAGAACCCATTCCCTGAGATAACTGCTGCCTTTGCTGACATTTCCTGCCCCACTGATTCCTGGAAACTGGCACCATGATCTGAAGGTGTGTGAGGAACAGAGTTATGGTGAGGTTTTTCCCATTCGTGCTAGTTCGTCCTACTCACTGTTCACGCCCAGTTTCCTCCTCAGTGTGCCTGCTGCTGACCAGGTATGTGACTAAGTTGCTTGATTATAAAAGGAGAGGGATAGACTAGAACGTATCATTTGGAACAATATAATTAAGATGTGATGATACCTGTATATCCCTATGATATCTTAATTTGGGGAGTTCTTCCATAAGTTAAAGATTTCTTATTTCACCCAATTCTTCTCCTATGTATCTACCCAAGAGAATTGAAAACAAGTGTCTATACAAAACCTGTGCATATTTTTAGCAGCATTATTCATAAGAGCCAAAAAGGAGAAACAACCAAAATGTCCATGGACAAGCAAAATGTCCTATATTCATGCAATGGAATATTACTTAGTCATAAAGAGAAATGAAGTACTGACACATGACATACTACAAATGGATGAACCTTGGAAACATGCCTAGTGAAAGAAGCCCAACACACAAAAAAAAATCACACAGTATGATTCCATTTATATGAAATGTGCAAAACAGGCAAACCCATCAAGACAGAATGTAGTTGAGCAGTTGCTAGAGGCTGGGGGAATGGGGTATGCTAAGTTGGGAATAACTGTTAACGAATATGGGGCTTATTTGGGGGGGTGATAAAACGTTCTAGAATTAGATAGTGGTGATGGATATATAACTCTATGACTATATTAAAAACCATTGAATTCCACCCTTTAAAAGGGTAAACTTTATGGTATGTGATTATATCTCAATAAAGTTGTTATTAAAAAAAATAAAAAATCGGGCGCCTGGGTGGCTCAGTTGGTTAAGCGACTGCCTTCGGCTCAGGTCATGATCCTGGAGTCCCTGGATCGAGTCCCGCATCGGGCTCCCTGCTCGGCGAGGAGCCTGCTTCTCCCTCTGACCCTCCCCCCTCTCATGTGCTTGCTCTCTCTCATTCTCTCTCTCTCAAATAAATAAATAAAAAATCTTTAAAAAAAAAAAATAAAAAAAATAAAAAAAAATAAAAAATAAATGCACATACAAAAAAAAGAAGTATCTAATACCTTAGTCTCCTAATCATAGGGAATACATCAAGCATATGGCTATAACCCTCTAGTGGTATTTAAAAGCTTTTCATCTTTACATTGGATATATGGAATTCTTTCCAGAGAAACACACATTTTAAGTCTTAGGATAGTGAGGTAAAAATAAAGTCTTGATAAAATATGCTTTGGAAAAAAAATCTGTGTATTTCTCTCAGCATGTTTTGATTTAATTTAAATGTCTTGCTTTCAGAATTGTTCAAGGTTTAAGTGTTCATTTATTCATTCATAATATCTTCATAGAGCAACTACTATGTGCAACACACAGAGCTAAAGACTGTAGATTATTCCAAGAAGTATGAGATAAGGATAATGTTAGGATCTCAGAAAGGAGATGCATGTGCCCATAGACTCCTAGAGGTTAGTGCTAGGTCTAGTGCTAGATGTAATTCCTGCTCTGACCATAGCAACCATTGCCAGATAGAGTCTTCCCCACTGATCCCAAAGACTGACTTAGAAATCTTTACAGAGCCCTGTTCCAGACAGACCCTATCAATCACTAAGCACAAATGTTGAAACTTAACTGAGGGCCAGATTCATCAAATTCCCTCATTAATTCCAGGAAAGTTAAGAGACATTCATAATTTCAGAGCTGGTTGGTGCTGACTTAGAACAAGAATTTGAGTCTCCTGATCCCTTGCCCTGTGCTTTTACCTATGACATGTTACATACTAATCAATACAAGGTGAATAAAAGCAGACATGCTAAGTGATACTGGACTTTAGAAGAGGAAAGACAAATATGGGCCTGTAGATTGAGAAGGCTTCATGGATGGTACAGCATTTGGAAAAATGAAAGGTGAAGAGAAAACCATGCCAGGCCCCAGAAAATGCTTGGAAAAAAGACTCAAGCTGAGAATGACCACAGCATTTGGGGGCTACATAGAGCATAGGGCCATCTAGGAGATAGACCTTCAAGTGTACCAGCAGACTCCCCAGCCTTCACAAATGTACTTGCTGGCTGCTAGTACTTGAAAATCAATTTTAAGCTTTGTGCATTTCCATTTCTTCCTGGGAGAAGAAGCACAGTGTATTCCTTCATTTTGTAAGTATTTATGGAACACTTATAATATGCCAGGCTCTGGGCTAGCCTGGGCACTCAAGAACAAAGAAGAAAGAGAAAGAAAGAAAGAAAGAAAGAAAGAAAGAAAGAA